>NW_012116411.1:1784304-1851937 GCF_000951035.1 Colobus angolensis palliatus
TATTGTGAATAGTGCTGCAATAAACATACGTGTGCATGTGTCTTTATAGCAGCATGATTTATAATCCTTTGGGTATATACCCAGTAGTGGGATGGTAAAGATTATGCATATTTGATAAAACAGGATATAAATGATGTATAGAAATAATCAGAAGATGGACATAGGGAGTGTGAGGGAGATGATGCCAAATTTAAACTAGGTTGACAAGGAAGATTTTATTAAAAATGTTACTTTGAGTAAATACATGAAGGCAGTTCTGGGAAAAGCCACAGATAAATAGTTAATCATGAAAAAACAATGTAAAATTTGTCAATCTAGGACTATATCCAAGAGTTTTAGGTGGAACAGAGCAGAAAACTGTGCCTTGGCCTGGGTATTAAAATTTTTTTTTTTTTTTTTTTGAGACGGAGTCTCGCTCTGTCACCCAGGCTGGAGTGCTGTGGCCGGATCTCAGCTCACTGCAAGCTCCGCCTCCCGGGTTTACGCCATTCTCCTGCCTCAGCCTCCCGAGTAGCTGGGACTACAGGCGCCGCCACCTCACCCGGCTAGTTTTTTGTAGTTTTTTAGTAGAGACGGGGTTTCACCATGTTAACCAGGATGGTCTCGATCTCCTGACCTCGTGATCCGCCCGTCTCGGCCTCCCAAAGTGCTGGGATTACAGGCTTGAGCCACCGCGCCCGGCCGGTATTAAAATTTATATGCATTATTTATTCTCCTTTGATGCACTAAAACAGTATAATCAAATATGAAATATTTCCCAAGCTAAGAAAAAGGGATTCCAGTCAGAATTTTCAACATTCATGAGGGCACAAAGAGGCAAGTCCTGGTGTATATGTGCCATTGCATGTAGTTTCATCTTGGGGAGGAGAATTGAGATGTAATGCAAAACTGAAAAGAAAGAAAAAATTGAAATTGAAATGAGGGAGCTAATCTTCTAGAACTCAACATTATTCTGTAGAAAGGAATTAAAGTTTACAATAAAAGTGGCATAATTCTATGTATAACTTTTATTGCACCATTTTGACACTGTATTGAGGCTATCTGACAGTCAAGTCCTCTGGTAGCCGGACGTCACACAAATTGAATGAGGTAAATGAACATAAACAAATAAGTTGCACTAGAAGTGAATGGCAAGTCAGTGTCAACTAGAGATGTGATCCAATGGTACATGCTGAAACCTTGCTATCACCTGTGTTCTTACCTTCAAAATTTTGTAAAAAATGAGAATATATTTACAGTATGCAGTATAATGAAGGCTTTGCCCTACTCTCTTGTGAGATATTTTACTCTATATTTTTAGTTTTGTTTGAAACCATTATACAGAAACATTTTGAGGTTTGTTTTCTTATGCTTTTATTTAATACATGCTAATTGTTTAAAAAATCTGAATATACAGGAAAAAAAATGGAAAATTAAACCAGGATATTACCACTATTACACTTGTTTTACTCACTTTCAGATTGCTTTTCTTAATTGTGTGGCTTTTATTTGAATGGGAATGAAGCCATCTTTCATGAACAGTTTAATATCTTGTTTTATTTTCATTAAAAATGTTATCAGAAATATTTAATTATGTCATTAAAAGTCATTTGAGAGCCAAGTGTGATGGCTCATGCATGTAATCCCAGCACTTAGGGAGGCCAAGGCGGGAGGATCATTTGAGCTTAGGAGTTCAAGACCAGCCTGGGCATGTGCCTGTAGTCCCCGCTACGAGGGAGACTGAGGCATGAGGATCACTTGAGTATGGAAGATCAAGGCTGCATTGAGCTGTGATCACACCACTGCAGTCCAGTCAGGGTGACAGAGCAAGACTCTGTCTCACAAGTAAATAAATAAATAAAAGTCACTTGAAACTTCTGGTTTCAGCTCTCACATGTAAAGACTTCTCAAATATAAAAGAATCTCACATATGAAGAGTCCACTCCCCACAATAAAAAGCTGGACAAACTAAAAATGAACTGAAAATGAACATTTTCTAGGACCCATTAGAGAACTTAATTCAGAGGCCAAATTTCCACATTGGAAGAAGTAGGCACATCCAGCAAGATACATCAGTAGAGATCTACTTAACTCGGATAGAAACTCCTGGAGTCATAAATTAGAAGGAACACTTAATTGGTGGCAATGTGAGTTTTATTTGTTTGTGTTTTCAAGAGAGGGTATTTTTTGGTGGACTTTCCTGCCAGGCATTTGATCATGTTATTGTGATTAAGATTGGAGAAAGATACAGATATGGCTCCTATAGAAAGAGGGGAAGAGAAGACTGAAAAATACCCAGATCTTTCTTTAGAAAGATCAACCCTCAGGGGACAGGAATTTGCCTTATTCCAGCTTGGAAAATAAATTTCTCATTAGTCCAGTCCCCCACTGGAGTACAGTGGCGCAATCACAGCTCGGCTCATGGCAGCCTTGACTTCCCAGGATCTGGCAATTTAAAAACTGCTCTAAAACAAGTTTGTTTTAAAAGTATTTAATATTATTTTTTAATAATATCTTTGTAAATTAAAATTTCAACAGTGCCCATTCAAGTGGGCTTATTTTGTGAATAACCAGTTCTGAAATATTGCACTGAAGGTGCAGCTAGACAAGATTTATATTACTTAGGGTTCTACCTCAATGAATATCAAATATTATCACAAGAACCACTTTTTTGCAGCTTTTCTTGATATGTGATGTGAATTGAAATGTGAGATGTGAATTGAAAACCAAGAATAAAAAAAAAAAAAAAAAGAAAACCAAGAATACAGTTTAATTTCAATAAGTTAAATAAAATAAAATCAAACGGGTATACTACATGTCTAAACCTTTGTCTCTATCCATATATTTTATGGATATAGATGTAGAAAGACCTCAAGCTAGAACAGCACAATATATGACAAAAATCAATGTGTAAAATAATCCACAGATTGTGTTTTAAATAAGATTAAAATAAAAGGTTAAAGTGATCTGAATACCCTCTTTCAGGATTTAAGTAACAATGCTTTTATTTTATTATAGTTTACTTCCCAAATGGATGTCTCTTGCTCCTCTTTCCTAAAAGTGAATATGCCATTTTCCAGCTTTCTCTGGAGCATTTTATTTCCATTTATTATCTAAGTTAATGCTCATTTCACATGGTCATAATTTATTTTGTATCTTCTATCCTGATGTAAGAAACATTGTATGTTTCTATAATTAAAGATATCAAAGCACTTAATATATTTTATGCCTTTCAATAGACATTTAAGGCGATCATTACAGATCTTGTCATTTGTTCTTGCATATAGTAAATAAGTGTATTAGAAAACATATAGCTAATAAGAAATAATTAAACTTAATATAAAAGTCCCGCTCTTTTGAGCCTTACTTTAATTCTATTATTGCTATTTAAATCCATTAACATAGTCATACACTAAACTCTAAATAATGTGCAAAATGGACAATATGTGTTAGGAACCCTCTCAGAAACATCATATCCAGTGAGTGAGGTAGCGAAATATAACCCTAAGAAAAATATGACTTTGATAATAGGTAGAAAGTTAGATTCTTCTTTTTTGAAAAATGAAAGTAAAGGACATTCTGGGTAAAGAGAAACCATTGTGGAATGGGCAAAAGGTGGGACACCATCAGACATGATTAAGGGAACTGAACTGAATTTGTTGCAACATACAAATCAGATAGAAAATTAGCTTGAGAATAAGTGAAAACATTGAGTTACATAATACTGTGGAGGTAAGTGTCAGTTTTTTAAATGACCTTTTTGTAGGTTTCAGGATTTATATTATGTTTTTGAAAAATAATGTTTCATAATGCACGTGCCTTTTCAGAAAAAAAATATATTTCTGGGAGCTTCAAATCCATCATAGACTTTGGCAAATTTTAGATACTTAAATATTTTTTAATCCTGTACAACTAATGAAAGTCAAATGTGCTGAAAAAAAGTTTAATGTTACTAAGTTTTATATCTTTTTTTTTTTTTGGTTTTGGTCATGAGAGATTGAATGATACTAGATAGTTAGTAAGTGACTTTGACCTGGAGATGAAAGCATAAAAACAGTTTATCTCATTCACTTAAAGATGGGCATTTTTTTCACATTTTATTATCCTTAATTAGTGTTACAGTCTACACCAACTGAAACCTAGAATTTGTAAATCAGTAATATAATGTTCCCTTAATTCCCTGTATATGTACAAATGTGCTCATAGCTGTTCATAACACCACAGTTTAAATTATCTATATTGTTAGTTTCATATAATTATACATATAACTTTATGCATATATATGATGTAATATATATAATATACATATAGAGACAGCTAGAGACAGAGAGATTTATTGTTTAAAATATATCAAAAATATAAACATTAGTCAACCAGAAACCCTTGGGGCTGCTCTGCCAACGTAATAACCATTATTTTTTTTATTTACTTCTCCAATGATCTTTCTTTCACTTTAACAAAAATTATAAACATTATAAACATTCAACATTTAAATAAATTTGCATGTAGAAAGACCTCAAGCTAGAACAGTACAATATATGATAAAAATCAATGTGTAAAATAACCCACAGATTGTTTTTTCAATAAGATAAAAATATGAGGTTAAAGTGACTGAATACCCTCTTTCATGATTTAATTAACAATGTTTTTATTTTTTGATGTATAAAATAATGGTATGTCTTACTGTCAATGGCCTCCAAGGTTCACTGAAATACAGAAATTAGATATGAACCCGTCTTCACAATGTAATAGCTTCTTCAGCTGGTGATAACCTCTGTGAACCTCAGCTTGCTCATCTGTTAAAGAATCATAATAATAGTGCTTCATGGACAGTGTTTTTATCAGATTATAGGATGGTGTATAGGAATATGCTTTGTAAATTTGTCAAGTTACTGAACAAATGTAAAAAATTACTTCCTGTAATTAAAGGATGGAATAGGATTTTTAATATTGGAAATAAAAATTTAATAATGAATAGAAAACATGGCATTGCACCAGCGAGAAATCACTTGAAATTGTAATTTAAGGAATTAGTTAAAATACTGTAAAACTGAGGCAAGACAACACTTAATTTGGTGGAAAACAGTCTACAACCCAGGAAGAGAGCATAACACATGTAATATACAATCTAGGATACATCATTAAATAATGATGAAAGGAGAAATATTTCTGAAAGTATTGGAATTAACTGTTTGCCAGTTTTTAGAGAATAAATTTAAATATACATTGCAAATCTTCATATAAAATTTTGAAATCATTTAAAATATATACATATATATATTTTAATTATACTTTAAGTTCTAGGGTACATTTGCACAACATGCAGGTTTTTTACATATGTATACATATGCCATGTTGGTGTGCTGCACCTATTAACTCGTCATTTACATTAGGTATATCTCCTAATGCTATCCCTTCCCCCTCCCCCTCCCCACAATAAGACCTGGTGTGTGATGTTCCTAAAACCAAATACCGCATGTTCTCACTCATAGGTGGGAATTGAACAATAAAATATATTTTTAATTTAAATAATGATACTAGCATATGGGGTCATTTCATATAAAATTTTTGGAAGGGTAAACTATGATTTTTTCAAAATTAAATATATTTTTCCCTCTTTACTAACTTTTCATTCTTTTGTCTAAAGAGTTAGATACAAATGCATCAAGGAAAAAGTAGAATAATGTAATAGTCTTACCACTCAACAAGAGTCATTTCTACCTGTCAACATAATCACATATATATTTATACTAATGGTAGATAATATGAACATAACATAATTTATATAACAATTGTACAATTACAAGACATTTAACTTTTACAATTACAAGACATTTAACTTGTTTCTAAAGTTAACACTGTTATGAAAAGTGACGGGATTCAAATTCTATGGCATCAAACATTGGACACTTGTCCAAAGATATTATGTATAAATTTCTGTAAATTAAATTTTGATTTATAGCCCCAAATTGCTGCAGTAACTTACATATTCACCAACGTTATACAAGGGTAACTACAATCTCACATTCAACCACTAAACAAAATTCAAATTTTTAATTTGAAAATATTGTGGATGAATTGAAGAGAGGCCATTCTTTTTTATTTTTTGTTTTTAATGATCAGTAGGCCCAAGTGTCATATTTTGTTGAGCATTTCTATTTTTTTCTTCTGTGAATGAACACTTGATATCTGAGAACTATTGTATACTACCAAAAAGTCCCAAATTTTTATTTTATATCTCTAAAGTGGTAATACTAATAGCATGTGTGTGACTCATGGGAAGGTTGAGACAAATGAATGAGCTGGTGTATATAAAGCATATGAAATGCAGTCTGGTGGCATATAATAAACATCAGACGTTAGCTATGATTATTATTATAGTTATTCCTTTTTTTTTTTTTTTTTTTTTTTTGAGACGGAGTCTCGCTCTGTCGCCCGGGCTAGAGTGCAGTGGCCGGATCTCAGCTCGCTGCAAGCTCCGCCTCCCGGGTTTACGCCATTCTCCTGCCTCAGCCTCCCGAGTAGCTGGGACTACAGGCGCCCGCCACCTCGCCCGGCTAGTTTTTTTTTTGTATTTTTTTTAGTAGAGACGGGGTTTCGTCGTGTTAGCCAGGATGGTCTCGATCTCCTGACCTCGTGATCCGCCCGTCTCGGCCTCCCAAAGTGCTGGGATTACAGGCTTGAGCCACCGCGCCCGGCCGATTATTATTATAGTTATTCCTAATAGCACTCTTACTAATAAAAATGTGAAATGATATTTATTAACAGAATAGTTCTCATGTTGCAATGTTAACTGGAAACTGCTGGTTAAAACACAATATATATAGTTCCATTTATTTATTAACATACAGTACTATTAATGTAAATAATATCTATCTTGCTACACATAACTATGTTTTTCTATTTATTCATCAAATACTAACTCACACAAAATTATCGGTTACTTCTGAGACACACAGTTGCATGTATTTCCTTATTTCTGTTATATGCATTTCACTTTACCGCAGCAACTACATATTGTCTATTAAAAGCAAAACATTGTTTCAAGAAGGTAAGTATGACTAGGGTTCCAATTTCAGTGTAAATCCCATCAGAGATACCTGATAATAGTTAATTAGCTAAAGTAAAGATTCGTTGTGAGTTTATTTCCATATGGGTTTATTAGATTACCCTTGGAGAAAACTGAGAAATAGGTTTGACACAGGTAAGCATGGTACAATAGCGAAGCTTCAGTCTTCTGTAGAAAGAGGCAGTTCTGACTAAATCATATGTCACTAAGATTTGATTGTGGAGAAGCTCCTGCACCTCAAGGGAAAACAAGGTTCTGCAAGCAGAGAATGAAGGAGCTTTTTATTTATTTATTATTTTTTAATGAAAAGCTCTGAGAGATATCGTTAAAAGGTTCTACACCTGTGCTTGTGTGTGTCGTTGCTTACTAAAGGCAGCAATTATCAGGCAGAATAGTTAATCTATCAAATTGAAGAATGCAGTAACACAGAGGTCATTTTAGGGGAAGGCAGTACAGTTCTTAAGAGTAGTGATATTTAGAGTTACCTCCTTTGTATCCTGAGATGCCTGCACAGGCAATCAACAGAGAGAGTGGTAACAAACCTTACACAGGCACCATGAGGCGTTTAGAACAAAACGAAGGCAAAGCAGAAAGGGACATGTACATAGTGAGCACACCTGAAATCGCTCTTCAAGACTCTAAGAAACAATGACAAGGTTAATTGCAGTGCTCTTGCCTGTGTGCTACAGGCAAGAGCAAATTAGATAAACCTATTTTGTAATCAGTGATTTCATTGCAAGCATCATTTTATGAGAAACCTGTGAAAGAAAAATTGAGTCTGGTGATATAAATCAAATTTCAAGAGTTAATATGTGGATAAAGTGGAAAAAAAATGCTATGCTACCCACTTTGAACAAGAAAAGAAACCTATAATTATAGTCAAGAATCAGTCAACAACAGAAATGGAGCCACAGGATAATGTATAAGAGGCAAGAATGCCAGATGCAGGATATTACTCATCGTTTGACAATCAATGAAGAATAAATTGTCATCTATGTCAAAAGATTGCTTTTATTGATCAACCAATCCCTGTCTGCAAATTGAGTTATGGATGATGTCAGTCACTGCTGTTCTATTGCCAGACTTCATGCCTACCTGGCTCTATGAAATGTCAGAGAAAGCAACTCATTCCTCTTTACACAAATGATAGACAGAATACAGGAAAGCCTAACAAGGATGGGTGGCACCACTGGGAATAGCATATTGTGTAATTTTGTCTAGCAGCCTGTAGGGGAAATGAAAATGCATCATGACTTGCATCCACTTACAAGACAAAGAACAATTGTTACACACACACACACACACACACACATGCACACACACACACAAAGACTTGTGTCCTCCAACCCTGTACAGAAAAATCTAAGACAAATAATTTTTATTTTATATTAATGGACTTAATCTTACTTTGTATGATTACATCTTTATTGTCTTTTCATCATTGAAGAGCAAAGATCACTTAAAATCTCAACACCGTATATGTTATTTTTTCTTCTTTTGAATTTTATCATGGTTATACATAATCTATCATGATTTCCAAAGAGCTAATACATCACTTAAATGCAGTTAATTAAAAATTATGTGCCCACGTTTTTTGTAATTGTGTATCTACTGTATTATATAATATTCTAGAAGATCTACACATATACTTAAGCAAAAAAAAACACACTAACTCACGCACACACGCGTGCATGCGCATATACACACACGCACACAGACCTTATATTTCTATTCCATTTGGTTTCATTGATTGATCTCACTATTATACTGGGACCATTATAATCCCAGTTTTACTTTTCAGCTATTAGAGAGTTATATTTTATTTAACTATTTAGTAGTATGAACGTCATCTCTCAGTATCTTCTAAAAAGTACTTTGACATTTTTATCTTCCTGATCTCAAGTTCCAAAATTATTTTTAAATTTTTGGAGTACATTACTTGTGTATGTATAATTTTATTGATATTTTTACGATATTTATTATCTGAGAACATGATAGGCTTCTCTGCTAATAATTTTTTATCCTCATTATAGTTTAGTAATTATTATCTATACTAAAACACGTACATAAGTATTTTATATTTTTCTTGTCACTGTGAATGAAGCTTTTTTTCTATTTCAGTTTTTTACTGGTTACCGCAAATGCAAAAGTATTTATGTTTTTCTATGTTTATGTATTACCTTCCTATTTTACTCATTTTTCATACCCTAAAATGACTTTTGTTTCCAGGTCATATTCTCAAATTTCCTAGATAATTATGTTAAGTGCAACACTTATAATTTTGTGATTTTTGATCATAAATTCAGATTATTTAATTTAAGGAGTATGTTAATTAGAACTACCAATGCCTATAATTGTATTTCACATATAGTAGTTCATGCTCTACACAAGATTGTCTAACACACTTACTTTATGTGTGTAGTCCCAGAATGTGTGAGGATCTATCACATCTGTTCTATATATTTTTATTTGCTCTTTCATTTGTTATGAAGTCAAATTATTGCAGAATGACTCTGTTATATTCTTGATGGTTCCCCCTTTCATATATTTCTTGCACTTACTAAGTATTTAAAGATTTATATTTAATTGATCTTCAGTATGCTTTAGATATTTTACCTTTCAAATGGCTTTATTTCCTCTGTATATTTAGTTTTCTTGAATTATTTTCTATTATCTACTAACATTATAAATATTGCCTTTATTTTAATTATATCTTTTTAATTTTTATTGTTTATATTCAAGGTGTACAACTTGATATTTTATATACACATACATAGTGAAGTGGCTACTACAGTCAAATAAATTAACGTATTGATCATCTCACAAAATTAAATAATTTTACTTTCAAGCAAATTTCCTGCATACCATATCATTAACTACAGTTCTCATGCTGTATTTTCTAGACTTGCTCATCTGAGATAATCGCATGTTTGTAGTTTTTGATATATATCTCCTAATTTTCCCTAATCCTTCAAATTCGGATAAAGCACCTTTCTATGCTCTTTGTTTTTATGTGTTCATTTTCTTTTAAGATTCCCCATATAAGTTTGATCATGCAGTGTTTCTCTATTTTATATGGCTTATATCTTCTAGGAAATGTCCTCATAGTTCATTCATGTTGTCACAAATGGCAGGATTTCCTTTTTTAAGGCTGAATAATATCTTAAGATATAACTATGCCAAAACATCTTTATATCATATATTTAAAAATCTATTTAGAGTAAAACCATCTGAATTGTTTACTTAATGCTTGTCTTTAAAGACTATATTTCTTGTTTAATTTTGTTTCTATACTCAGCTTAAACATCTTAACCATTTAATATGGAAATTACTCTGTATGATACAGCAGTTCTACAGTGTTCTTATAAGTTCCTCTAGGGAGATTTAGCAGGTAGATGTCTAGTTTTAAGTTCTTGAATACATTGTATTTTTTCTTTTTTTTTTTAATTACCTGTTCTTTCTTATCCCTATTTTTTATCTCTCAATATATTTTTCAGAAAGTTCATGATTTTTTAATTTTTTTGAGACTATAAAACTGTCTAAGCATCTGGATGCATGAGAGATTTGTATCCCCAAAATTATGTTGTTTGCATAATGGGATTTTCATTGCAACATTGTTTGTGTCTTAGTCAATTCATGCCACTATAACAAAATACCTGCAACTGGGTAATTTATAAATAATAGAAGTTCATTTCTCATGGCTCTGGAGGCTGGGAAGTCCAAAATCAAGGAGCCAGCAGATTCTGTCTGGTGAAGGCTCACTCTTTGCCGCCAGGATGACACCTTACGGCTGTGTCATCACATGGCAGCAGGCAGAAAGGCAAAAAGAGATAGAAGCTCTCTGAAGAGTCTTTTAAAAACACATTATTTCCATTCATGAGCACAAGGCCCTCATGATTACTTCCCAGGGTCCCAACCTTCTAACACTTACATTGGAGATTAAGATTCAACATTTGCAGTTTGAGAAGACACATTCAGACCACAGCATTTCACCCCTGCCCTCCACTCCCCACAAATCCATGTCTTTCTTACCTGTAAAATACATTCATTTTATCTCAATAGCCCAACATACTTCTCATTTCTAAATCAGACATTAATAAGACTCAAGGTACAATTGATCGATCCTGAGGCAAATTGGTCTCTAGCTGTGAATATATGAACTCAAACAAGTTACATGCTTATAAAATACAATGGTGAGACAAATATAGGGTAAATATTTCCATCCAACAGGAAAACACAGAAAAAAAGAAAGGGATAATAAGCCCCAAGTAAGTCCAAAACTCATCAGAGCAAATCATAAAATATTGAACCTTGAGCATAATCTTCTCTGACTCCATTTCCTGCCTTATGGACACACTGAGGCAGGAATTGGGTCCCCAAAGCTCTGAGAGCCCCACTTTGACAACTTTGCTGGGCACAGCCAGCATCACAGATCTCACACCTTGGTTCTTGTTCCTGTAGCTCTCTCAGGCTATGGTTGCATACTGGTGGCCCTACCATTCTGCAGTCTTAAGGGTAGCCTCACTCCCGTGGCTCCACTAGGTATTGTCCTAGTGAAACCTCTCTGCAGCAGCTTTGACCCTGGGACAGTCTCTTCCTGGGCCTTTAGTCTGTCCCAGGCATGTTTTGAAATCTACGTAAGGGTAGACATGCCTCTACAGCTCATACACTCTGCACACCTGCAGAGTTAGCACCACTTGGATACCAACAAAGTTTACCACCAATTCATGTGTGATCCAAAGAGGCAGCCTGAGCTGCACTAGGGTCTGCGTAAGCCACACCTGAAGCACCTGAGGAATGCTGCCAGAATGTGGGCAATGTAATCTCAAGGTGGCCCTGGGCAGTGAGCCCCAAGGTCCTGTGTAAATATTCTCATTTATGCAATAAATTGATATAAATGGATATTCCTGTGCACTTATAAATCTAAAAAAAAAAAAAGTAAATAGCAATAGTGGTTATCTCATAAAAAGGATACCAGATGACAACCAAAACGTATTTTTAATTTACATGTTTATTATTCACTTTCTAGCATGCCGCTAGAAACCATCTCTCTAATAATCACTGTTGTTTGTTAGAATTTTATAGAATAAGCCCAATTGCTCAGAAACCTAACAATTATATAGGCAGAGTCACTGAAATGATGCGCAATCACAGAATTGTAATGTTCTCTGATTAGGTTACCTAGCTTTACTTTTTGAGCATTCAATGTTTACCTTCATCATTTTTCATCTTCTGAAATTAATAGAATATTATAAAAAATTGAAATATTAAAACATGAAAGTAAGAACTTGCTGCTAGGATAAAACCTTGACCATAACTCAGTATGTATGTATGCATGTATGTATGTATTTTATTTTGAAACAAAGTCTCACTCTTTCACCCAGGCTGGAGTACAGTGGCGCGATCTACGCCCACTGCAACCTCTGCCTCCCAGGTTTAAGGATTCTCGTGCCTCAGCCTCTTGAGTAGCTGGGATTACTGGCGTGTGCCACTACAACTGGCGGCTGTTTGGCTATTTTTTGTATTTTTAGTAGAGTTGGGGTTTTGCTATGTTTGCCAGGCTGGCCTCAAATTCCTGACCTCAAGTGATTCCCCCACCCCCGCTTCCCAGACTGCTGGGATTACAGGCATGATCCACCATGTCTGGCCATGACTCAGTATTTACAATCATTGTCAGTTCTCTCTTAAAAGATGAATAGCAGCCAGGAGGACAAAAAGAACAGAATAAATACAGACAACAGCTTGCAGCAAATTAAGTGACAAGGTATGAGGGTGCACTTTGGAATATGAATGAGACCAGACATTAACTGCCACAAAACCTGCAGCCTCTGCGTGCAAGTGCCAGCTGTGCTGAAATAGAGGAAGCAGGGAGAAAAGGAAGTTCTTAGGATCCTCATGGCCAAATAACACAGAAGTAGAAATAAATACTGTCTGGAGTTAGAGTAAAACCCACTGACTGCAAGGAGGTCTGAAGAAACCCTGGGAGATTAATAATAGAGGACTACACAGGTTCCAACTTGTATAGGCAATCCAAAACAACCAGCAGCACCCACTAGATCAGAGAGCTATGGGGGTAGCCTAGGCCCTCAGGACCTCAGAAATAAAATAAAAATTATTTTAAAATCTCCCAAAACAAGGAGATGAATTCAAAGTTTGAAGAATTGTTATTAAGCAGGGTCAGCCCAGGTTAAAGGAAAGAAAAGATTCAGATACAGCCAAAGAACCAGGACCAAGGCAGCAGAGGGCAGACCACAAATTGTTATTTGGAAATTCTTAAATTATGTGTGTGTGTTTACTCATATTGTAAGTATACAGATCAATCAATATCACAAATTAAACACATCTGCTGCTATGGGCTGAATTGTGTTTCCGCACAATTCATATGTTGAAGTTCTAACACCTAGTATCTCAGAAAGTAACTGTATTTAGAGATAGACTCTTTAAAGAAGCAATTTAGTTAAAATCAGGTTATTAGCAGAGCCATAATTTCATCTGGTTGAGATCCGTATAAAAGACTAGGTCACGGACTGGTACAGAGTGAACAACCAAGGAGGAGAAGACCGTTATCTACAAGCCAAGGAGAAAGGCCTCAGAAGAAACCAACCTTGCTTGGGCTCAGAAGTTGGAAGAATATAAATTTCTGTTGTTTGAGCCACCTAGTCTGTGGTATTTATTATGGCATTCCTAGTAAACTAATACATCTGTATAATCAGCACTGCAATACACAATAACAACAGAGTATTAAGACCTGTGGGGCTATGGGTGTAGATAAGAAAGATGATTTTGAACTTTTGCATTGGGTGTATATATTTGTGTTTAATACCTAGCTCATTGGTGTGTGTCAATATCAGGTTCAATATCAATATCAACCATGTGTGCTTGTGTGCATGTGTATATTTTCATGAAATGTAGTAATGCAGTGTCAAAAAATTCAGTAGAATATATCTTTAGACAAGTGCACATGTATGCAAATATCCATAGAGTAATACAGCCAAAACAGCCAAAAAAACTTTATGTTTAGTGATAGACCAACAGGAAACATTGGAAAATAAGAAAATTATACATATTTTTAAATACCTAATGCGATTTTTTTAATTGGGGGAACATGTTTTTATTCTTGTTTGTTATCTCTGGTTTTCTATAACTGAGTTGTTTTTTTTTCAAAAGTTATAGAAAAATCATACATTGTTCAATAGAAATATGTGCTTATAATGCAAACTGAGTAATTTAAAATGCTTTAGCATACTTGATAATATAAATAAAATCAAAATAAAAACACCTCAAATAATAATAGCTATAAGATCAATATTTAATTTATCTGATATAGAAAAATAATCTAATTTTGTATTCAGTGTCATTGATAATTTCTTAAATATTCATAATTTAATTATACATCCTTTAAGTTATTCTAGTTTTACTGAGTGGAAAGCATAATATTGTAAAGGTATCAATTTCCTCTGAGGTGATTTATAGTTTCATTGTAATCAAAAGCTGTAAGTAGATTTTTGTGTATATTGGTAAGTTGTTTGTTGATTTTCTGTCAAAAAGCAAAATGCTATAAAGAGTCAAGGTAACCATAAAAAAGAATGAAAGCTGTAGGATTTATACCAACAGATATCAAGATTTATTATCAAGCAAGTAAAATTAGGGTAGTGTGAAATTTGCATTAACTACATAGACAAATGGAGTGATGATGCAGAATAGAGAATCTGGACAGATAGCTACTAATATATAGCTCCTTGACTTTTGAGAGACTTGCCAATGCAATTCAATGGGAAATAAAATAGACTTTTTATAAGTAGTGCTAGCTCAATTTGGATTTTATCATGAAAATAATGTATTTAATTATCTAAGTAACAGAATATACAAAAATCAATTTCAAAAGGATTGCAGATCTAGATTTGAGAATTATAACAACAAATACATTTTTTGACTAAGAGTAGGGAACATCTCTTCGAGAAGATGAGAAATAGTTGAAAAATTAGAAAAAATAATATGTACCATATTAAAGTTAAGAACATCAAAATATACCATTAATAGGGCAAATATATAAACTACATACTGGGAGAAAATATTTGCAATATGTAATTTACAAAGGACTCATATTCAGAATATAAAATGTTCATATATCAAATAATAAATAATAGATAATATAATCAGAAAATGGTAAAAAAAAAAAAACTTTGTCACTTCACAAAAGATATCTGGATATCAAATAAGCATTTAAAATGATAATCAACATTCAACATTCATACTTAGTAAAATGCAACTTAAATCAACAATGGGGTATCTGTATATTCCTACCATACTGACTAAAATAAAAAAAATTCCTGATCATTCTGTCCTCTGTATTAGAATTATATACATCTATGGTCCTTGCCATGTGATTATTGCCATACTTTAACATTAGAGTAGGCAGAGTATTACATACTTTACACAACTGATTTTTGGCCTGTGCATATGACTTGCTTTTGCCATCAGAATGTGGGTAAAAGTGACAGTCTGGACAGAAGCCTTAAAGGATGTTGCAAAATTCTTACCTGCTGCTATTGTCATTTTTTATGAGAAAACTACGTCCTGGACCAAGGAAAATGAAGACATATAAAACAAACCTGAACTAAACCTTCAGCCTGAAGCAGAGCCTCACCAATCGATACACAGATTTGTGAGTAAGAGGAGCAAATGTTTGTCTTATAAACCACTGAAAATATGCAGCAATATCTGCATTATGAGAATTGGTGATGCTGAAGAACATTAGGAACTCTGATTCATTACTGGTGGTAGATGAAATTGTTCTAGCAACTTCAGAAACTATTTGCTGATAGATTGATAGATACATACAGGTATACATACATACATAGGTAGACAGATAAATACATGCATACATACATACATATATACACAGATCCTAAAATTCAAAATAATACATTTCTCGTAAGAAACCCAACAAAAATGTGCCCATATGTGCAATAAAAGATAGAAATAAGAGGTTAAACATAATACCTTTCTAATAGACAAAGCCTGAAAACAAACTAGATGTTCATTAATAGTAAAATGGATAAAGAAACCATAGTGTATTTATTCAATGAGAAAATCTCCAAAAATAAAAATAAATACCTTATGTGGCATGTAATAAAATAAATCTTCAATATAATGTTGAATAAAAGAAGCCTAACCTAAAAGAGCCCGTATGATGATTCTCTTTACATATATTTAAAACCAGCCCTGATTAATCTGTAATGATGGAAGGAAAGATCATGGTTACATTTAGAGGTGAGGTAATAAGTGGACGGGAACATGAAAGAGGCTTTTGTGGTGTCTATCATATTCTCTTTCTTCATGTGGATGGGAGTTACATGGGTTTGTTTACTAGGTATAAATTTGATGAGCCGAAACTTTATGCTTTGTGTGTTTTGATATGTATATTACTTTTTTAAAAGTCTACTAGAAAGAGATTCAGCCTTTAGAGTCATTCTGCTTGTTTTTTTTTTTTTTTTTTAAGAGAGATTTTATGACTGTATATAATGGCTGAATGTTCAGTATTCAGACACTTTCTTTTAAATCCAAAGAGACTTTTGGAGAGAGAGAGAGACATAGTGTGTGTGTGTGCGTGCGTGTGTGTGCGCGCACGCTCCCCTCTTTACACTGGGCATGCTTCCTCTGCCATGCCTGATATTTCACATTATATTAGAGCTCTGCTTTGTTGTTTCAAAGGAAAGGAAATCAGAAGCTTATGAGTGTTAGCCGTTGAGTACTTAATGTGCTTCTGCCTACCACATTATCCAAAACCACAATTCCAGGCTTGCATAGAGGGATTTCTACAATAGAATGACATATAAATCAACCCAGCGTTGTTTCCAATATCTTCTTTTCTTTTCTCCTTCTATGTTCTTCTTTTTTACTCTTTGGGGTCAACATTGGGTGATTTATAAACTAATTAAACCCAAATAGAGACAAATAATAGTGATGATAATGTTTATAATAAGTATTTATCACTTCTTGTTGGATTTTTAAAAGCTATCTTCTTCAGTCAACCGAGAGTAACCCTCAGAACACTTCATTTCAAATTTCAGGTTTTATTGTCGTCTCATAAGAAATAATAGTACAGTGGTTCCCCCTTATCTATGGTGAAAATGTTCCAGACCCCCAGTGAATGCCTGAACCTGCAAATAGCACCAAAATCTGTATATACTATATTTTTCCTCAACCATACATATCTATGATAAACTTTCACTTTTCACTTAAAGGAAGCACCTTGTGGCTTCTCTTTTGCAAATTCGAATTGCCAGCATCACTAATCTCGCACTAGGGGCCCTTATTAAGTAAAATCAAAGTAACTTGAAGACACCATTGTGTTATCTCAACAGTCTATGTGATAGCCGAGGGAGCTACTAAGTGACTGGTGGGTGGTTATACAGCATCGATATGCTAGACGAAGGGATCATTCATGTTCTGAGTGGGACAGTGCAAGACAATGTGAGACTTCATCAGATATTCAGAACGATGCACAATTTAAAACTTAAAAATTGTTTGCTTCTGAAATTTTCCAGTTAGTATTTTTGGACGACAGTTGACCACACATAACTGAAACTGTGGAAAATAAAACTATGCCTAAGTGGGTTCTATTGCTTCAAATACATCATATGCATAATATATCCGACTTTACTGTGTACTATTAAAAATAGAATATGCATTTCCCCACAAGTTTCTGCTAATTTGATTTAAGACTTGTCAAAAAGGAAGAATTGATTCTACAAAAATCAAGCACAATATTCTGTTTCTTTTGTTTTTTCTTTCTGTTCATTTTTGTGCCACAAAAGTTTCATCTGAAGATTCGTAGTTCTTTTTGTGTACTGAAATAGTGGAACCTGAAATGACAACAACAAAACCTTTAATAAGCATGAGCAATCTCATATATTTTTACAATAAACTTATTTTAATTCTTATGTTAATCTTCTGTGGCAGTAAGTACTTTATCCATCTCATATGCATCGAAGCAGGCTCTGGAAGTAATATGGCATACAGAAAAATGTACTTATTTTGGAGAGAAATAATTGAATACAATATTTAGCTCCTTCATTTATATTTATAATTTGGGAGAAATCATTTATCCAGTCTTAAATTCAGTTAAATATGCATATTCTTACCTAATAAGAATAGTTAAATTATGTATTTCTTTTAATAGTCAAAGAAGGTAGCATAAAAACTACCACACAGTGAAACCTCAACAAATACTAGACACATTCCCTCCCAACTTCAGAGAGATTAATAATTTTTATAAAGTAAAAATCTAGTTAGTGGTAAACCATGCTTCAAATTCAAATATGTCAGGCTCCAAAGCTTATAATTTCCATTCTTTAGACAGAGGGATTTTATGAAAATATTTTAACACTCTGGAAAACAGGCCAGATTTTCTGCAAAAAACTCTAGATATGGTAATCAGATTTTATAAAAAAGTATGTTACCTCCCATGATTTTATGAATAAAAATGCTGAAAATTATTGCTACAATTATCCAGCCGGGCCTTAAGTTGATATGTGTTCAAACTAAGATTATATATGATGAATTTGTATTAGCATGACCAAAACCATCAAATTACCATTGAGTTTTATTGTAGAAAGAGATGCAGGACATCAGTTGATCTGATATTGTATACTATGTTATCTAAAGCTGTCTGGGAGACACCACATTCATTTGTCTACCAAATAACATATCCCATGCATATTAACTCTAAAATGTATTTATATATTGTAATTGATCATATGCAAACATTTTTGTAGTATACAAAATCCAAACAGCCTTTTCTCTTATGCATTTTCTCAATGGAAGTATAACAAAAGTACAGTTATCATGTAGAATCACAAACAATTTATTATTAAAACAATAATCTAAACATTCTGCTTCCATTGGAGCCAATGTAACAATATCAGATCAAGCTCTCCACCAGTGATAACTATCAATTCTAAACAACAGAACCAGACATAAACGTACTTGAAGACACTGAAGAATGAACAAAAACAGGAAGAAGTGACAACTGGAAGAAAGAAACAAGAAAACACTGGATATGTTTTCAAGATTTTAATCGAGAATAGGTCCCAACCTATACCATGTGAAACAACTGAAATTCAAAGAAAAGTCTTCAGTTTTGGTGACTTGAAGGGTAGAGTTCAGGGAAACAACAACTATTGAATATTGAGGTAGGAAACTCTTGAAGAAAGTGTAAGAAAAAGAGAGACAGAATTAGAATGGGAACTGAAATTAAATGTATAAACTGTCCAAATATCTGCTGAAACGTGACCCATGATTTCATGGGGCAAACTCCAAGCAGCAATTTATAGCAAATGTCTAGTGGAATGTTTCTTTTACACTTTCTATATTGTAGGTTTGCTCTGAGGATGAAATAAGCTAAAAACTTTTTT
Source organism: Colobus angolensis palliatus (assembly GCF_000951035.1). Classification (NCBI taxonomy): domain Eukaryota; kingdom Metazoa; phylum Chordata; class Mammalia; order Primates; family Cercopithecidae; genus Colobus; species Colobus angolensis. Next base: position 1,803,772 of record NW_012116411.1, read on the forward strand.
TAAAAAAAATTAAATGTATGGATCACATAATTAGTCTTGCGAAGAGATTATGGTGAAGAAGAGAAAATAGAATGGAAAAAAAACAAAAAGAAGAGAAAAACAGGAGGATGAAGAGAAGATGAAAAAAAGCAAGGGAAAGAAAATAAAGAAAAATAAAAAAATACCTTTTTGGCAAGTGTTTAGAACTTATCTTTAATGATAATAAGAATGTAAACTTCCTTTAATTTTCATTTTAAACTTGGTTTTCGAGTGTTTCATTAAGCAGCTTCTGTATTTGTAGAAGACAGGATACTCTTGGATTATTGGAAACATAATTCAGAATTAAAGACTGAATTGTGCTCTCCCCTACTCTTAGCTGGAGCCTGAGCCTGGTATCTTAGAATTTGACTATCTTTGGAGGTAAAGTCTTTAAAGCAGTACTGAGTTAAAATGAGATTATTAGGGTGTGCTCCAATTCAATCTGATGACTGCCCTGTAAAAAGAAGAGATTAGGATATACCATGTGAGGACACAAGTACGAAGCAAGTTGTCATCTGTCAACCAAAGAAAGAAGTCTTAGGAAAAACCAAACCTGCCAACACCTTGACTTTGCACCTGAAGTTTCCAGAACTGTGAGAAATAAATTTCTGTTTTTTAAGCCACCCAGTCTGTAGTATTTGTTATGGTAGTCTTAGCAAACTAACATACTTAGGTTCAAATCTGGTTCCTGATATTTACTCACTGTGTTAGTAAACTTAGTTATACCCTCTAACCCTGTTTCTCCTGAAAAATAAAAAAAAAATACTTTTATCATATTAAAATACTAATTAGATAGCTTGTGGTGAGATGATAATGATTACTAACATTATTAATTTTAACATTTGAAATGTTAATATTTTGAATATGCAAGTAAGGGAGAAAATCCCAGGTTAAAAAAATGGTCCTAAGTTGCAAAAGTAGTCCTTATCAAACTAATAGTTAAATCCAATTCTGTTTGACTCCAAAACCTATGACCTTTATGCAAAAACAACTTTTAGATACAATTATAAATGTGTTATTTTATCTTACGTTTTTTACATGAAGGGAAAAAATCATTTTTTAAATTTCAAAAATAATTTCAAATGATGAACAAAGTGCTTCTCTAAACCATGTAAGCTATATGATGAAAATAATTATTGTCATTTGCACATGAAAAGAATATTGTTTTCTAAAGAGGTTATCGAACAGATCAAGATACTTCTCCATATTGTCAAATCTACCTACAATTTCAGTGAGGAAATCTCAATGATGCTATTATTAAAACTAAAAAATTAATTTTATAATTGATAATTAGACTATACCAAGACAAAGAGGTTTATAATAAAAGAAAATTTATTTTAAAATCTTTTAGAAGGGACTCAATGAAAAATAGTTGATGAGAATCCTGGCACTTTGGGAGACCAAAGCAGGAGGAATGCTTGAGGCCAGGAGCTCAAGGTTACCATGTGTTTTGATTGTGCCACCGCACTCCAGCCTGCGTGACACAGCAAGACTCTGTATCCAAAAAATAAGAATAATAATTAAATTGAATTTTAAAAGAAAGGAAAAGAGACAATGAGACTCCTACAAAATCTGTATTGAGTTGAGTGAGATCAGACCCATGTTAGCATGTAGGATTCTTGGGCTCTGGAGTGAGACGAACATAAAGAAGAGCTACTGTTCTTACTGGCTCTGTAACACTGTGTGTATTATCAATTCTCTGTGACTCAGCTGTCTTACATGTCAAATGAAAGTCATTAAGAACAGTATATACATCATAGAACTAGTGCAAAATTATGTGAAATAGTCCTTGTAGGCATTTAGCAGAGAGCTAGGTATTTTGAAAAACTGGTTCTAGTTGCTGTGCAGGGGCAGAAAAAACATCAGGATTAGAATTCTTTATGCTAGTTTACGTTCTGCAATGTACCAAGTCATTAATCATAGCACTGCCTCAGTTCTAATCAGTGTAAGCCCAACAGCAATACGTGAGTTATATGAATCGATGCCACCTGGTAGAAAACATTTCTTCAAAAGTGATCCACTGAATAGGCCTGTAATATACCCATGACATATGCTCAATTCATCATTTTTCCCAGAGTAAAATAATTATACATTGTCAAGTTATCGCTTACTTATTCAGAAAATTGAGTAGGAAGAGAAGATATTTATAAATAAATCATTATTTCTTCTCTGCTAGATCTCTTGCATAGTTCATTTTATTTGACCTTTTTGATCTCTGAAATTAAGCTCTAGGTCTTGGGTTAGGAACTCTCTTATAGTAATTAGTAGATTAAAATGAATTTTCATTTTTCCCACAGATTTTCATTTATACATCTTGCTTTTGACTCTAGGAAACTGTATATATACATGCTTTGCTCAGTGGGTACTTATAATCAAGATATAAGATCCTTAGTTTTGAGGTAACAAATGAACCTTTGTTTTTTAACATTTATAATGGCATAATTAATATACAAAAATTGCACAGATTTAACTTATACATTATGAATTTGCACCTTATAATGGCATAATTAATATACAAAAATTACAGATTTAACTTATACATTCTGAATTTGCACCTGCGCATACACCTAAGGTATCATCACCACAGTGAAAGTAATAAACATGTCCATCACTTCCAAAAATTTATTTGTGATCTTATGTGTGTGGAGCAGGGGTTTGATTTGGGGGGGTTTAATTTTTATTGTTGTTAGTAAGGACATTTAACAAAAGATCAATTCTCAACATTTTTAAAAGCATACAATATTGTATTATTGACTATGGGTACTATATCATATCTCTAGAATTTATTCATTTTGCATAACTGAAACTTTATACCCATTGAGCAACAATCCCCCATTTCCCTCTCATTCCCCGCAGCCCCTGACAATTGCCTTATAGTCTCTGATGATATGAGTTTCACTCCTTTAGATACCTCATGTAAGTAAAGTCATGCAGTATTTGTTCACCTATGACCAGTTTATTTCACTTATCATAATGTACTTTAGGTTTATCCATGTGATTACAAATTATAGGATTTCCTCTTTTAAGGATAAACAAAACTCCAATTTATTCCAAATGTAACACATTTTCTTTACCCACTGATCTGTTGATGGGCACTTAGGCTGATTTTGTATCTTGGCTATTGTGAGTTATGCTACATAAACATGGTGAGGCAGATAACTCTTTGAGACCTTTATTTCTATTCTTTTGGATATATACCCAGAAGTGGGATTGCTGGATAAGTGATAGGTCTATTTTGAACTTTCTGAGGAACTTTCTTCTTGTTTTTTATAGTTTCTGCACCATTCTACATTTCCACCAACAGTACATAAGTGTTTCATTTTGTCCACATCCTCACCAACAGTTTTTTTTTTTTTTTTTTCTTAATAATAGCCATGCTGGCAGGAGTGATTGGATATCTCATGGTGGTTATGATCTGCATTTCCCGGATGATAGTGATATTGAGCATCCTTTCATATAACTTTAGGCCATGTATATGTTTTCTGTGGAGATATGTCAATTCAAGTATTTTGTCTATTTTTAAAATTAGGTCACTCGGCTTTTGTTCTGTTTTGTTTTCCATGTTGGTGTAGTTTGTTTGCTGAGTTGTAGAAGATCCTTGTGTATTTTGAACACTAACCCCTTTTCAGATAGATAATTCACAAATGGCTGGTCTTCGTGGTTCATGCCTGTAATCCTAGAGCTTTGGGAAGTGGAAGCAAGTGGCTCTCTTGAGCCCAGGAGGTAAAGACCAGTCTGGGCACCATGGTGAAAACCGTCTCTACAGAAAGTAGAAAAATTAGCCAGGCATGGTAGTTTTCCCCTGTAGTCCCAGCTACTTGGGTGGCTGAGGTGGGAAAATCAACTCAGCCTGGAGGTTGAGGCTGCAGTGAGCTGTGATCATGCCACTGACCTCCAGCCTGGGTGACAGAGTAAGAGCCTGTCTCAAAAAAAATTAAAAAGGTAATTCACATTTTTCTTCCATTCCTCAGGTTGCCTTTTCAGCCCGTTGATACTTTCCCTTGCTTTGCAGAAGATTTTTAGTTTGATGTAGTTCCATCTATTTATTTTTGCTTTTGCTGCCTGTGCTTTTGGTGTCAAAGCCAAGAAATTATTGCCAAGAATAATGGCAAGAAGATTTTCCTCTGTTTTCATGGAGGAGTGTTATAATTTCAAGTCTTATATTTAAGTTATGAATTCACAACAGAAGGCAAACATTTCCCAAGGTTCTGAGTGCGCTCGGTTCCTTCTCTCCTGAGAAGCTAGCCCAAGTCTAAAATGTTTTCTTTTTAAATATTCTTTAAAACAGAGTCACATGACTAGCAAACGAGGATTATTAAAGCCCGTGTTACCATGTCATTCAGACACCTCTACTTTCTGCTTGATTTTGCACAAAACACCCATAATCACTCATCTTTTTCTGTGTTGTTACTGTTTACTTTGCTGAGGACGGTCAGCTTTTTGTCCACTTTCTCTTCTATGGCCTACCATAGCGATAACATGCAGATTTACCACATAGACTGTAATTTCTTACATAAGGGTACCTCTGTGCAGCAGAAAGAAATCTCATTGTCATTCTTAGGAGACAAAACAAAAACAGAATCAGCAGGAAAATATCCATGTTCAGCAGCTTGTGCCTTCTTGCACTGAGACTTTAAACTGAGAATGCTGAGGATGGGAATATTGACCAAAATAAAACATTCAAGTTGAGTGACTGAAGTTCAGAAATGTAATATTTTGCCAATTCATTTTAAAGAAAAAAAGAAAAGAACATACATCCAAGTACACAAAAAACACCTATGCGTAGACTACAGGTTCTTACACAGTTACCATACGCAACATTGGCTTGCCTATTAGCTTCCTGGCATTTTGATTGAAATAATTTTGCATTTGGATAAAAGTAAAATATCTTTACTTTTACATCTTTTTTTTTTTTTTTTTTTTTTTTTTGAGACAGAGTCTCGCTGTCACCCAGGCTGGAGTGCAGTGGCCGGATCTCAGCTCACCACAACCTCCGCCTCCCAGGTTCACGCCATTCTCCTGCCTCAGCCTCCCGAGTAGCTGGGACTATAGATAGGCGCCCACCACGTCGCCTGGCTAGTTTTTTGTGTTTTTTGGTAGAGACAGGGTTTCACCATGTTAGCCAGGATGGTCTCGATCTCCTGACCTCGTGATCCGCCCGTCTCGGCCTCCCAAAGTGCTGGGATTACAGGCTTGAGCCACCGCGCCCGGCCCTACTTTTACATCTTTGTTACTCACACAACGAGTGGTTTCACCACTTGGCAGATGACAGTTTAATGACCAGAATCAAAGAGTATTTAACAATTTGCAACAAGTAAGGAGAATTACGAGGATAGTTCCCAAAGTGGCATCTCCCCAAACATACGTGAAAACAGGGCTTTTATTGGGAGTGGAGTGTAGCTGAGTCATGTATGTAGAGGTGGAGTAAAGGCAGCACAGGCATAGTCGCTGATCGTACTTCTATATACTTCACATGGGCGGAAAATGGCAAATAACATCCTCCCTGGGTGGGGATTTTAGTATTGTAATGAGAGGAATTCCCCAAAATTCAGCTCCAACTCAGGCATTTTGGATTTTGTTTTTCTGGAGCTGAGCTTCTTCCTGGAAACATTTTAAAATATTAATAACATGGATTTAAGGTGCAACAGTTACAAGTGAGCACTTTTTACCCAGGGACCCTGGATTGCTTTTACAAATGAAAATAATGACGTATGTTTTTATTTATGCTAAGGAAAAAAATGAATAATGAGAAAAAATTAAAATAATAAAGGTGTTCAGAAATGAATGGACAGTTATTCTGATACACTGGTGAATAGAATTGAATTAGTGCAATATTTCTGCAAGAAAATTTGGCAAGATCTACAGAAAATTTAAATTATCTTAAATTTTCAAACTCTATGTTTAGAAAAATAATGTAAGGAAGCTGTTAATAACAAGGAAATGTAGATAGGTGATAGATAGATTATATATATATATATAGAGAGAGAGAGAGAGAGAGAGAGATAGGTAAGTAGATAGATAGATAGATAACTACAGTAATAGCCTAGAATTACTGAGTATTTACTAAAAGCAAAACATTCCTGGTTTGCTTTGTTTATCTTACTCATTAAATACTCAGGATTTTTTTTTTTTTTTTTTACAAGAATGCAGTTACTGTGACTGGTATCCCATGTGATGTGACTTCAGACCCAGTTTTTTAATGGAATCACATATTTAGTGAAAATTAGAAGAAAATGGATGAATATATAAAGTATTAGACAGTCATAAAATGTAATAGCATAAAACCATTTAAACTGTATAAAGGAGATATAGCCCTGGATGTTCACAATGTATTTTCCAATAAGACCATTGTTATCAAATTGTACATGAAATTTTATTTCATCATGCCTATGTGTGTATGAATATGTATGTGCCAATGCATGCATACATAGGCACAAATTTTTTGTGCATGCATATATATGTGGATATATTTATTAATATGTATTTATACCTACATGTGAATGTATGCATATGTGCATGTCCCAAAGTGTACAGCATATGTACATTCATGTGTATTCACGCATAAATAGGCTTACATCAAAAACGTATCCACCACAATAAAGTATGCTTTATTCCTGGGATGCAAATTTGGTTCAACATACACAAGTCAATAAATGTGATTCATCACAGAAATGGAGCTAAAGACAAACATCACATTATTACATCCATAGACACAGAAAAGACTTTTGATAAAATTCAATACCCCTTCATGTTAAAAACTCTCAAAATGGAAGGAATGAACTCTCGTTCACAATTGTGACAAAAAGAATACAATACTTACTATTACAGCTAACCAGGCAGATGAAAGATCTCTACGATGAGAACTACAAACCACTGCTCAAACAAGTCAGGATGATATTTTAAAAAATGGGAAAACATATAACTGATTGTATTGGATGTTTAGACAATAAGTAGTATCTGCAAATACTGAACATTGTAACATTTTTCTTTTCATATTTTTTATTTTAATTTTTTTAATTTTACTATTATATTTCATTGGCCAGAAACAAAATAGAAATATAAAATTAATGCCTAAATTCGTTATTTATACTTGATCTTAATAGAATTGTTTTTTGTTTTTAATGCTTCTTTGGTAATATAACATACGATGTAGAGATCAAATAGTTATTCTTTACCAAAACAAATGATTTTTTTTCAGTGTTTCATGAAAGAAAATTTTATTGGCAATATGTTGGACCTAAAGCTAGACCAAATTCTATGCTTTTAAGCTATGCAAAAAAAAAAAGATGCCTTTGTTTGCATAAACTGGTTTGAGATAGATTGTCTATCATTTGCAAAAGTAAGAGTCAAATGAACATCATCATTTCTTTTCCTTAAATCTATCATAATTATCAATTTTACTTTTTCTTTGCTTTCTGAAAAAGAGATCAAATGTTAATCCTTCCTTCATGGTTTTCAATATGAATTTAAATTTAACAAGTGATCATTTTAATTGTTTACAATTATTTATTATCACATCGTCTGTTGTATATTACTTTGCATCCTGTTTTTTCTCACTTAAAATTATTTTATTATGGTTATCCCATATCATTAAAGAGTTTTCACACCTTGGCCAAAAGCATGCTAATATATGCTGTATGATATAAATTTAAAGTCTGTTTTCTTGTTTTTATAGATCTTGTTTTGTTTAAAAATTTTGGTAAAATATCTCATAGTTTGGTTGTTGTTAATGTTAATAATTAAATTTTTGACATTTTCTTCATATATACATATATTTTCCACATTCATATTATTATATTTATCTTGCTTGTCATTGTCATTGTAGCTTAGTAACTTTATTATTTTTGTGAAAGACACACTTGTATGCCTCTTATAATAGATGCGAATTACTGCTCCAAAGTCACCTTCTAACTTACAGAATAATTGATTAAAAGGTCAAATATTGATATTTTTTCTAATATAAATGCAGAAATTAGAATAGAAATAGACGTAAATATACATGTACCTACAGAATACAATATACCTATATCTATAAATTTATATACAGCTCTGTATACATGTATATAAATGATTATTTAATAAAATAATTAAAGAAAAATCTTCAGGTCACATCAGTAATTTTTAATCTTCCTATATATCCCTATTAATGATTAATCCCTTCAACAACTTCAATCAAAATATCTATTAAGATTTTTTATTTTGCAGTCATGTGCCACATAACAACTTTTCAATCAATGAAGAAATACGTATATTATTTTGGTCCCATAAGATTATAATGCAGCTGAAAAATTTGTTGCCCAGTGATGTTGTAGAGATCATAATGTATTAGAACAACACGTTACCTTTCTAGGTTTAGATACACAAATTCTAACCATTGTGTTACAATTCCCTGCAGTATTCAGTACAGTAACGTGCTAGTTTGTAGCATAGGAGCAATAGGTTATATCATATGGCATATGTTTTAGGCTATACCATCTAGGTTTATGTAAGTATACCTTATGATATTTGCGCAGGGACAAAATCACCTAATGATGCATTTCTCAGATGGCATTCTCATCATTAAATAATGCATGACTCTCTATATAAGGTATGAATATATACATACAGTTTTATCATGTATGCATATGTATCTTTAAATATTTATTTTTAGTTTTCTGGTTTTGAATGTCAATATACATTTCAATCTGATTTTCTGGATATAAGTCTAAGAAAGCTTTGCCACTTCCTTTCTGTCTGAACATGCATAGTGCCTCAGTTTCCTCAATAAATGATATTAATAATAGCATGTATGTTACAAGGTCATTATGATAATTAAATTAGTTGGTGTATGCAAATAATGGAGAACAGTGTTTGGACTATAGCAAACATTATTTAAACTAATGGTTAGCAATTGCTATCACCATTGTTATTATATTCAGATTACATTTTATTTTTAAATAATAATTTATTTGTTTTGGAGTTAGTTGGTGATTGTTTTATTTTGAATATTTATACTAAAGTTGATAAGTAAAATGGACCTGTAATTTATCCTAGATTTTGGACATTTTACATGCATACATACAGACACACATATTAATGCTTTATATCAGCCTCAAATAACTGTGGAACGATTTTATTTATCAAAAAAGTGTACATATTTGGTACTTTATATTTCTTGAAAATTTGGTATCACAAAGTAGGAAAAAATATTTTCTCTTTAAAAGATTTATATCTAGCAAATTAATTTGAATCATAAATGTGGGATTATTCACACTTTTTTGTGGCAGCATAGGTAAAATGCATCTTTCTATGAATGATTTTATTCACCTAAATTTTTACATGCATTGATAAAATGATTTTACACATCATTGTTTTATGAGTTTTATTTTATTATAATTAGTTCCTTTTGTTTTCCCCAGAAAATAGCTTATTAATTTTTTTAATGTCATTTTTTACCTTTAGGAATTAACTTTATATTTGTTTATTGATTAATATGTTAGTCTTTCTTAACATTTGTCTTCTATACTATTTGGATAAATATTTATAATTCTAACAACACTTATGTAAAATATTTAGTTTTATAATTTTCAATATTCCCTATCTTCTAATATAAGCATTTAATGTTATAGTTTGTGTATTGTTTTAGATGTTTCCCATAAATTTGAAATTTGTGGGATTTGGATTTTGGATTTTGGGGGTACATGCACACGTTTGTTAAATGGGTATACTATACCTTGGTAGTGAGCAGAATAACCAACAGGTAGTTTTTTGACCTATTTCCCATCCCTCACATATCTAGTAGTCTGCAGTGTCTATTATTCCCATGTTTACTTCAATGACTGCTCAATCTTTGACCCTGCTTTTAAGTCAGAACATGGGGTATTTGGGTTTCTGTTTACACATTAATTTGTTTAGGATTATGACCTCCAACTCCATTCATGTTGCTGCAAAGGATATAATTTTGTTGTTATTTATATGCCTGTGTGGTGTTCTATGGTATATATATATACCACGTTTTCTTTATCCAGTCTACCACTGATGGGCACCTATGTTAATCCCATGGTCTTTGCTATGTTAAATAACACAGCAATGAACATATGAGTGCATATGTCTTTTTGGTGTAATGATTTATTTTCTTTTGGATATGTAATGGGATACCAGTAACAAGAGTGCTGGGTTGAGTAGTAGTTCTGTCTTTTTTATTATTTATTTATGTTTTGAGATGGAGTCTCACTCTTGTTGCCCAAGTTGTAGTGATCTCGGCTAACTGACACCTCCACTTCACAGATTCAAGTTATTCTCCTGCTCCAGCCTCCTGAATAGCTAAGATTTCAGGTGCCCACCACCACGCCCAGCTAATTTTTTCTATTTTTAGTAGCAACAGGGTTTTACCATGCTGGTCAGGCTGGTCTTGAACTCCTGACCTCAGATGATTCACCTGCCTCACACTCCCAAAGTGCTGGGATTACAGGCATGAGCCACCACACCTACCAGTTCTATTTTAAATTATTTGAGACATCTACAAACTGCTTTCCACAGTGATTGAACAAATTTATATTCCCACCAACATTGTATAAGAGTTCCCTTTTCTCAACAGCTTCACCAGCATCTGCTAATTTTGTTTTCTGACTTTTATTAATATAATTTTGTATATTAATATACAAAAATTAACTGAAGATGGATTGAAGTTTTAAATGTAAGACATCAAACTACAAAAATTCTAGAAGAAAACCTAGGAAATAGCCTTCTCAACATTGGACTTGTCAAATAACTTTTGACTGAGTCCCCAAAAGCATTTGCTACAAAACAAATATTGATAAGTGGAACCCAAATAAACTAAAGAGTTTTTACACAGTAAAAGAAACTATCAATGGAGTAAACAGTCAGTCTATAGAATGAGAAAAATTATTCACAAATTGTGTCCAACAAAGACATAATATTCAGGAACTTAAATCATCATGCAAAAAGCAAATAACACCATCAAAAAATGAGCAAGGTACATGAACAGACACTTCTCAAAAGACATGCAAGCGGCCAAGAAACATGAAAAAATTTTCATCATCATTAATCATCAGAGAAATGCAAATCAAGAACATGAGACAAATTCTATTTTCATTTATTTGTCTTTTTCTAATGTTTTCTTATACTGGCTTAAGATACAATAAATATTATATTTTCATTTTTCCCAATAGTTAACTTTCAAATTATACCCTTTACTTTTAAAAAGTTTGTATAAATTTATGGGGTAGAAGTGCAATGAAATCTAAAGTCAATTAGATTTCTTACACTGTCTCCTTAAAAATACAAAAGGTTGGCAGGGTGCAGTGGCTCACACCTGTAATCCCAGCACTCTGAGAGGCCGAGGTGGGTGGATCACTTGAGGTTAGGAGTTTGAGACAAGCCTGGCCAACATATCGAAACCCCGTCTCTACTGAAAATACACAAATTAGCCAGATGTGGTGGTGAATGCCTGTAAGCCTAGCCTCTCGAGAGGCTGAGACATGAGAATCGCTTGAACCCAGGAGACGGAGGCTGTAGTGAAACAAGATAGCATCACTGCTATCTTGTCACAGCCTGGTGACAGAGCGAGATACTGTTCTGAAAAAAAAAAAAAGGTTTAAAATGTGTGGTCTCCCATCACTTATCTATTCATGTAACATGTTCATTTTGTTCTGCATTCTAGATATTTTTAATCATATAAATTAATTATAATTCTATTATTTATTATTTTACACAAACCAATTTTTGATCTTTTCTACTAGGCTCACAAATTTCCTTGTGTATTCTTCCATCTTGTTGCTCAGTTAGTTAGTTTGGTATTGTTTTCATTATAAAGAACAGCCTGTAGAAATTTCTCAAGTAAAAATCTACTCTAAATAGTATCAATTTTAGCTATAGTAATATTGATTATTTTCTGTCTTCCATCTGTTCTGTCCCATTCTACCTTGATTCTGTTAAGACATATATGAATTCTGCTTATTCCAGTCTCCATTGCTCTTAAAATATTTTTCATATCTGTAGTTTTTAATGTTTTCTCAATTTATTATAATTTATTAATGTCTTCCATGTAATTGACTTTTATATCAGCTATAAGTTTAACATACACAGCAGTTATAATTTCAGCAATGTGTATATGTTATGTGTAACCTCTAAATATTTTAAAAATTTACTTTGGAATTAAATTTTGTTTTTCTGTAACTATTTCATATATAGCTAACATATTCACGATATGATTTACATGAATACTTCAAATTATAGGTTTCTAAATTTTGTACCTGATAACTGGGGACGATTTTATATGTACCTCATATATGTTAATTGCCAAACAGATTCACCTGAAACTTGATCACAGGTTTTATTAACCACTAATGTTAGTAATGCCTAAGAAATGATACAAGGTAGGAATTGCAATGTACACTATATCAACAAATCCCAATATCATCAGGATTGGCCTGAGTCCTTGACTGCATGCAACACTGAAAGTATTTCTAAAAAGATATTTATTTTAAGCCTGGGTATGATGCCTCATGCCTGTAATCCCAGCACTTTTGGAGGCTGAGACGGGCAGATCATGAGGTCAGGAGATCAAGACCATCCTGGCCAACATGGTGAAACCACGTCTCTACTAAAAACACAAAAATTAGTCAGGCGTGGTGGTGCATGCCTGTAGTCCCAGCTACTCAGAAGGTTGAGGCAGGAGAGTTGCTCGAACCCGGGAGATGGAGGCTGCAGTGAGCCGAGATCACACCAATGCATTCCAATCTGAGTGAAAGAGCGAGACACCATCTCTCTCCCTCTCTGTGTCTGTGTATATACATATATACATGTATATAACACTTAGTTCAGGAAAGCATATAAACCTGAATAATAGGCAAAGTGAAAAAGAAGACTATTATTATGTTTTGTCAAGTTTAACTACAATGAAACAGAAGCTACAGGATCCTGTCAACACCACTGAATATCGCTGCTGCATTTTAAAGAGATTTTAAAATACAGATTGCAGAGGCACCTAACAGATTTCATTAATTCTGGAATCACAGTTATGACGTGCTTACTGTGTACCAGGTTCTCTGCTAAATCCTTTTAGCCATATCATCTTATTTAATTAACATAAGAACTTTGAAATAACTAATACTATTCTTTTTATTAGATAAGAAAATTGTGGTTCATAGATTTTTAAAAAAGTAAAAGCTCATACTTATAATAAAAGCAAAATTCAGATTATGTTCCTAGATGTGTCTGATTCTTTCAACTGTAACTGGTAAATATTTCTCTATTTTACTCTCCAATTTTTAAAAAGTAATGTTCCATCAAGGCAGACATGTTCAAAATAAGTAGTGGTATTTTGACTTCCTCAACGTAAGAAATAGTTAGAGGCCAGGTACTACTGTCTGAACACGATGGAATAATTCTTTGGTTCTTGAAAATTCCTTTATTATACTCTCCTGTGTCATCCAAAGACCTTGGAGTTTTATGCCACATTAATTCTCTGCTACTTACAACATTTTCTTCTGTTACCAAGATACTGTGATTATTTGGGACTCATCATAGTTCTCCTTAATGGTACAAACTCAAGGATTAGTATTCTGAGTTCTGGAATGCTAAACTGCTTGAAAATTTTTAAATTGGAAGAGGAAAGAGAAGAAGATTTTGGTTTAAAAGGGGGTAAAGTTAAAGACAGAACTATTTCTAGAAAGAAATAGAAATATGCTCTGATTGGAGACTAAGTTTGTTAAGAGGGAAACGTCTCTAATAGCCTCAGAAGACTGGGAGTAGGAGGAAAAAATAAACTCCAATAACATGCACAGACTTTACATCTTTACTAGGAAGCACAATGTATTATTGTTGAAAATAGCAAAAACTTAGAAACAAATATCCTTCAATTAATAATTACCTAAATCAGTGGTTCTCAGCTAGGGATAATTCTGTCCCCCTAAGAGCATTTGTCAATGTTTGGAAGTATATTGGCTTTCACAGCTCAGTGCAGACTGCATCTGTCATTTAATAGGCAGAGTGAAGAATGCTGTTAAGCATCCTATAATGCACAGCAGATCCCCCACAACAGAAAATTACCCAGCCCAATATGTCGATAGTGCCAAGAATAAAAAACCCTTAGTTAAATTACTTGGAATATATGCGTATTATAAAACATTATAAAGCTGTTAACAAGAAGAGTACATGTCCATATACGTATTATCATAGAAAGGTCACCAAGGCGGCTGGGTGCAGTGGCTCAGGCCTGTAATCCTAGCACTTTAGGAGGCCAAGGAGGGCAGACTGCATGAGCTCAGGAGTTCGAGATCAGCATGGGCAACACGGTGAAACCCTGTCTCTATTAAAATTTAAAAACAATTAAGAATTTTAAAAAAAATTAGTCAGACATGTTAGTGTGCGCCTATGGTCCCAGCTACTTGGGAATCTGAGGCAGAAGAATGGCTTGACCTGGGAGATGGAGATTGCAGTGAGTCGAGATGGTGGCACTGCACTCCAGCCTGGTGACAGAGCAAGATTCCATCTCAAGAAACAAAACAAAAACAAGAACGTTCACCAAGGGAATGATATATTTGAAAAATTAAATAAAAAACAAATGCAAATATTTTTTTTCATTCATTTAGGCAATAAAAGCAAAAAAAGTATACTTATGTAAGTATATAAAGATAGCAACGATGATATTGAGCATTTACTGATTTCCCATCATTGTCCTAAGTGTTTTTTTGTTTTGTTTTGTTTTTTATACTTTAAGTTCTAGGGTACATGTGCGCAACGTGCAGGTTACATATGTATACATATGCCATGTTGGTGTACTGCACCCGTTAACTCATTATTTACATTAGGTATATTTCCTAATGCTATCCCTTCCCCTCCCCCCTGCCCACAATAGGACCTGGTGTGTGATGTTCCCTTTCCTGTGTCCAAGTGATCTCATTGTTCCATTCCCACCTATTAGTGAGAACAGCGGTATTTGGTTTTCTGTTCTTGTGATAGTTTGCTGAGAATGATGGTTTCCAGCTGCATCCATGTCCCTACAAAGGACACGAACTCATCCTTTTTTATGGCCGCATGGTATTCCATGGTGTATATGTGCCACATTTGCTTAATCCAGTCTGTCACTGATGGACATTTGGTTGATTCCAAGTCTTTGCTATTGTACAATAAACGTGTGCATGTGTCTTTATATCAGTATGACTGATGATCCTTTGGGTATATCCCCAGTAAAGGGATGGCTGGGTCAAATGGTGTTTCTAGTTCTAGATCCTTGAGGAATCGCCACACTGTTTTCGACAATGGATGAACTAGTTTACGGTCCCATCAAAAGTGTAAAAGTGTTCCTATTTCTCCACATCCTCTCCAGCACCTGCTGTTTCCTGATTTTTTAATGATTGTCATTCTAACTGCTATGAGATGGTATCTCATTGTGGTTTTGATTTGCATTTCTCTGATGGCGAGTGATGATGAGCATTTTTTCATGTGTCTGTTGGCTATACGAATGTCTTCTTTTGAGAAGTGTCTGTTCATATCCGTTGCCCACTTTTTGATGGGGTTGTGGACAGACTGCCTGCTCAAGTGGGTCCCTGACCCCTGAGTAGCCTAACTGGGAGACATCCCCTAGTAGGTGCAGACCAACACCTTACACCTCATACAGTGGGGTACACCCCTGAGATGAAGCTTCCAGAGCAAGAATCAGACAGCAACACTCACTATTCAGCAATATTCTATCTTCTGCAGCCTCTGCCGCTGATACCCAGGCAAACAGGGTCTGGAGTGGACCTCAAGCAAACTCCAACAGACCTACAGCTGAGGGTCCTGACTGTTAGAAGAAAAACTAACAAACAGAAAGGACACCCACACCAAAACCCCATCAGTATGACACCCCCGTCAAAGACGAAAGGCAGATAAAACCACAAAGATGGGGAAAAAGCAGTGCAGAAAAGCTGGAAATTCAAAAAAGCAGAGTGCATCTCCCCCTCCAAAGGAACGCAGCTCAGCACCAGCAATGGAACAAAGCTGGATGGAGAATGACTTTGACGAGTCGAGAGAAGAAGGCTTCAGTCGATTAAACTTCTAAGTGTTTTAAATACACTCATTTATTTAATCCTCACAATGACTGTAACATCTAGGTACTATTGTTATCAATACCTTACATGTTAGAAAAAGACACAAAGAGCTAAGAAATTTGTTCAGTTATCACACAGCTATTAAGAAGAAACTCTGGTACACAAGTCCATGCAGTCTGGATCCAGGGAGTACACATTCTGTATCATTTCCAGCCATATTAATTTACAAGGCAAGGAAAAAAAAATATTGAAAATTAACACATTCAACAATTCAGAATGTGAAAACACACAGAAACAGACATGCTTCATTATGTTTTACTCTCTATAATTAGGAACTGCTAACACTATTAAAAAATACTTCATTGATGCTGCAGTGTCTTTAAAGAATAATTATGGTTGCCTATCAGATAACGAATCAACTCCGCTAAATAAAGAAAGGAAGAGAAAGGATGGAGCAAGATGGCAGGATAGAAGGCCCCATCCATTATCCTCCTCTGCAGGGACTCCAGATTTAACAACTATCTACACAAGATAAGCACCTTCATTAAAAAAAAAGAAAAAAATAAGGCGAGCGCTTGCAGTACCTGGTTTTAATTTCATATTATTAAACGAGATACTGAATAGGGTAAGAAAACTTGAATTGCCGGTGCCACCCCTCCCCTATTCCCATGCAGTGGCTGCATGTCATGGAGAAATCTGTGCCATTGGAAGAGAGAGAGCAACAATTGTGAAACACATTGAGCTCAGTGCTGTTTTGTCAGAGTGGAAAGCAAAACTGCATTGAACTCAGCTGATGCCAACCCATGGAGGGAGCATCGTAACTGGACCTACCCGGCATGGTATCACCCATGCCAGTGGTGGAAACTTGAGTTCTCGCGAGCCTCATCACCTGGGCTGATGTGCTCTGTGGCCCTAAATAAACTTGAAAGGCAGTCTAGGACACAAGGACTTTAAGTGGACTTCAGGGGAATGTGAAATACTGAGACACCAGCCAGAGCAGTTAGAGTGCTTGCACCACCCCTCTCCCAACCCCAGGCAGCACAGCACATGGATCCAAAAGATATGCATTCCTTCTGAGTGAGGAGATAAGAGGGAAGGGTAAAGAGGTCTTTTGTTTTGTATCTTAGACACCAACTCAGCCACAGTAGGATAGGGCACAAGGAAGAATCATGAGGCCCCCATTCCAGACCCCAGCTCCCAGATTAAATTTCTAAACACAACCTCGGCCAGAAGTGAAGCTGCTTCCTGGAAGAGAAGGACCCAGTTCTGGCAGGATCCATAACTTGCTGACTAAATTGTCCTTGGGCATTGAATAACTTATAATGACACCCAGACAGTACACCATGGGCCTTGGGTGAGACTGAGACATAATGGCTTCTGGTAAAACCCAGCACATTTCCAGATGTGGCTATGGGGAGAGACTCCTTCTGCTTGAGAATAACAGAGGGAAAAGTAAAGGGGACTTTGTCTTGCACTGTAGATACCAGCTTGGCCACAGTGGGGTTAAAAAACTAGCAAGCTCTTGGGATCCCTGATTCGAGATCTTGTCTCCTAAATGGCTCATTCTAGACATGCGCTGGGCCAGAGTGGAGGACACTGCCCTGAAGGGTGAGTTCTAAGCCTGGCAGCCTTCACCACAAGCTGACTAAAGAGCCCTTGGGCCTGAAGGGAACATCAGTGGCATGACTCTTTCTGGGCCTGGGATGGTGGTGACTGTGGAATGAAGCTCCTCTGCCTATGAAAAGGGGAGGGAAGAATCATAAGAATTGTGCCTCTTGTTTGAGAGTCAGCTCAGTCATAGAAAAATAGAACACTAAGTAGACATCTAAGATCTTTGACTCCAGTCCCTAGCTCCCAGGAGGCATCTTCAGACTTGCCCAGGGCCTGGGCAAGCTGGACACTCTAATGGAAGGACACAAGCCTGGCTGGCTTCACCACTTGCAGATTATAGAGCCCTACCACCTTGAGGAAACACAAGCAATAGCCAAGTAGTGCTTATATCAGGCCTTGGGAGAGACGCATTGCTGTGCTGATTTCAGATCTGACCCAGCTCAGTTCCAGTGGTGGTGGCCCCAGGGACTCTTGTGTCACCCTAGCCCCAGCCCCAGGTGGTTCAGAACATAGAGAAAAACTCCATTTGTATAGAAGAAAGTAAGGGAAGAGAACATGAGTTTCTGCCTGGTATTCCATGGAATTCTTCCAGACTTAAGCAAGACCATCAAGGCAGTAACTCCATGAGTCTACAAGACTCATGAGCTTGGATTGCCTAGTGATGCAGGTACAGCTTAGATCACAACACCCAAGTCCTTTCAAATACCTGAAATTCCTTGACAGAGAACATCTAAGAATTATTGGCCATAAAGAGGAGGTAGAGAAAGAGATAGGAGTAGAAAATGTATTCAAAGGGATAATATCAGAGAACTTCCTAAACCTAGAGAAAGACATCAACATTCAAGTACAAGAAAGTTATGGAGTATCAAGACAATTTAACAAAAAGAAGCCTACCTCAAGGCACTTAAATAAGCAAACTCCCAAAGATCAAAGATAAAGAAAGGATCCTATAAGCAGAAAGAGAAAAGACAAAACCCCAATTTTTGCAGAAGATAGGAGGGTATGTTGCAGATGGATAGAGTTTCTTTTGTCTAGTTAGCAACATGTAACTTGATACGAGACATTAATACTAGCCTAATAACTTATTGTCAACCTGTACAGTGACATTGAGATAACAAAAATGACTCGATTTCTTTGCTCCTTGCATTCCTATTGCTATATTTCCCTAGACATTTGAGAGCCTATTGAGTTATTATCTCAATGCAGGAAAACATCTTATGTCTTATTAAAAATATGTGTTTATGATAAGATTATTGATTTTCTCCATTAATTTGTTTCTATTGTTGCTATCATTAATGTTTCATGTAAGATTCTTGACCCTATAATGCTAGAGATATTATGAGTAACTTATTAAGCTATGCATAATTAGTAGTGAATTTTTGTTTTCTTTTGATGTTCTTTATGCTTCCTGTTTTCAATTATGAGGATATATTTCTTTAATAATAAAGAAATTAGAATAATATTTTAACATAAAATGGGTTAAGAATATAACTACACAACAATAATGGAAAGAGCACATGATTTGGAAATAAAGACAATGAATTTTAAAGATACAACTTATCATTATTATTCCATTTGGTAAGCAAGTAGCCTACAAGAAATGTAATTATTAGGAGGTAGATAATTAATCATGAGTGATAGAGTAAATAATATCTCATGATAAAGTTGTGCCTTATAAACAGAAAATTGAGACATATACATTCAACTGCTAAATAAATGTGTCCAATTACATACTTAGGGACTGAGCAAAACAAAATAGTGTGAGACTGTGTACTTGCTCAAACAATTATGAGGTGAATTTTGGCCAACATTCTTTTACTGCCTCGTTTCATTCCTGTCACCTATATGCCTTATTCTAATGTGAACAACATGAGTCTTTACATCATTTAACTCAAGTTTCTGTGCAGAGATCATATCCAACAGTCCTCAAAATGTCTGGACACTCCTCTTTCATTGGTTATAGACAATATAAAAAAATTATAGTTTTTATTTTTCAAAAATCATATAAAAAATGTGTCATTCGTTTTCCTTTGATGTTCTTTATTCTTCCTATTTTCGTTCATATACATGTCTTTTCAAAAGAAGGTTATGTAGAAAATAACCTCTTTCCCTTTTGAAAAAGGGAAAGAGATGGAGCTTCATTCTTATCACCCAGGCTGGAGTGCAATGGCACAATTTTGACTCATTTCAACCTCCTCCTGCTGCGGCAGGAGAATTGCTTGAACCCAGGAGGTGGAGGTTGCAGTGAGTCAAGATTGGTCATTGCACTCCAGCTTGGACAACAAGCAAAACTCCGTCTCAAAATAAATAAATAAAAATAAAATAAAATAGCATAAAACCATATTCCCCCCAAAAATTTTACCAACCAACCAAATATATGTATATACAAAAATATATGTGTTTATATATTTAATATATATTCGTATATGCTATATATTTTTCTATATTATATATAATATTATTTATTATGTTATATCATATATATTATATATTGTTATATATAATATTTGTTATGTCATATATAATTATATATATTTATATATGTGCTTTACAGTGCAACACATCAACACACCTATATCCATTTACATTTTTTGTCATTGTTCTAGAAAGCAGCCACACTGAAAATAGAATGAAATGCCTATTTTACGCCAGCCACACATGACAAATGCATTTTGCTTCAGTATATTAAGCAAATAGATTCCTAAATAATACTATAGGGAGAATAAGGAGGAAGTTCAATATGTAAAATACCTGCAAAACTATAAATTTTGAGAACAAAAGAGTATTTTTAAAAACAAATTATTTTACGCAATTAGCTGTTTATTTAAAGAATATTAAAAGTACATATTAATGTCAAGGAAAATTGAAAACAATTTCACTAATCAATGATTAAAAGTTACTAGAATATCAATGCATTTCTTCCCAGTGAGAGAAAATATGGCTTAGATGGGATATTCTGAGACTTTTCCTGCCCAATCTTCCTTTGTTCCTCTTTTCTCGTCACAGAGCTCCGACATGCATCAAAGGCTAAAGCTCTTCTTGTTTCCTCTTGCTTCCTCCCATTTGTCATTCACGAGTATTTTACCAATAAATTTCTTTTATATCCATTTCTATCCTGGTGTCTGCTTTTCGGAGGATTCAGACTGATAGATGGTGATAGGTTTTAGCTGTGTTCCTACCCAAATCACATCTTGAATTGTAGCTCCCGTAATTCCCATGTGTTGTGGGAGGGATCCAGTGGGAGATAATTGAACCATGGGGGCGATTTCTCCCACACTGTTCTCGTGATAGTGAATAAGTCTCATGAGATCTGATGGTTTTATGAGGGGAAACCTCTTTTGTTTGGGTCTCATTCTCCCTTCCCTACCGCCAGGTGGGATGTGACTTGCTCCTCCTAGCCTTCCGCCATGATTGTGCAGCCTCCTGAGCCACGTGAAACCGTGAGTCTCTCAAACGTCTTTTTCTTTGCGAATTACTCAGTCTCCAGTATGTCTTTATTAGCAGCGTGAAAACGGACTAATACAGATAGTATTTTAGAGATGATCTTTACCTTCCCGGTAATCTCCGTCATTTCTCTCAAACCATTCCAATAAAATAATGGAAATAAAAACAATATCCTCTTCCTATTAAGAAAGTAAATTCAAGTCAAATTTTCTAGTCCCGTTCTCCAATGATACTTCCTTTCCTAACTCCTTGTACAATGAGATGTTGAAACTGTACTTGCACGTAGACCATTGTGTTTTTGTATTTATATACTGCCTGCTTGCAAATAGCGATAGTTTTTAGGGAGAATAGCTATCCACTTTTAGGTGAACTTTGGTGCCACATCTGTTGAGTTGGGCTATGTACAGTGGAAGAGTTATGAAGAATCTTTCTCCCTTTCCTCAAGGTGGTTTCTGTGTCAGAAGAACTTACAGCACTCATTCTGAAATTTCATATTATTTCTCTCATCTGTAAAAGGAGGTTTTCCCAGTGATTTCTAAGTTGTGTATTTCCCCATAATTGGTAGTCTAAGTATTTGTACCTGGATCTTTTAACAGTTGTTCCTGTTTACAAGATACCACCACCTGGAAATAATCTTGATATCTGAAACCCAAACATAATGGATTCTCAAATGTTGTTTTGTTCAATGTTGTTTTGTTTTAATAGTAATTAAAAAAAATTACTCCCCTCTGGCACCACTGTCTGTATGTGATTTGCGAATTCTGCCCACACCTGCATGGGTTGTCACCGGGTACTTCCATTTCCTTCCACATCCCAAGAATATGCACGTTAGGCGAATTAGTATGCCTAAATTGTCCCAGTTGTGGTGTGTATGTTGTGTGTGTGAGTGCACCCTGCAATGGGATGGCGTCCTGTCCAGGGCTGGCTCTCATCTTTTACCCTGCCATGCCCGAATAGGCCCCAGCCAGTGTCATTGGATCCCAGAACCAGAATAATTGGATAAATAATAATTGTATTTGTTTTTATTAATCTTTCTTAAATGTATGTAGAGCTCACATTTCAATGTTTAATATTAGAAGTGTTTTGGTCTTTACATATAAGTTTCTCAATGTTTTAGTGACCAGAAATATGTCATAGAAACCTAACTCTTGTTTATATCAATTAACCTACAACAAAATTGGTTTCACTATGTCTTTTTGCTTAAAGTCAGTTTCCAAGGACCTGTTGATGATGTTAAATGAGGACTTACTGTATTCACATGGACTCCTTTCAGAGCATTTCTATTTCTAACCAGTGAATCACCTAGAGTTCTGCTGGTGGTATTAGAATGGCAGACTTAATTAGAATTTCTGATATTTGGACTCTGGAATTAGAGTTTATGTAAAGTATTTTTAGAATACCAAAGCACATCAAAAAGTGAAGGTGCCTCATTCAAACTCTTGACTTTTACTGGCAGAGGGTCAGCTGAATTTACTTAAATTCATGGAAATGATCCTATCAGTTTTTGAGTCTCATTGCACCTTATCAAAATATATCCTATTTTTTCTCAAATAAAATCTCTGTTCTTTAATCATTTTGCTTTCCCTCCCTTTTCCCCCTTCACCCTTTTGTTAGCCTACACTGCTTAATTATCGTTCTTTTTTCTACAGTAGGTATTACTCAGTGCAGTTGTACACACAAAACACTTACCTATTCCAAAATGTCAATAGTCCTGAAGTTGAGAAACCCTAGTTGTCATATCTATGCTCAAACTGTTAATGGCAGAACCTGAGTCACGCAGCACCAAAGTTAGGTTACCTGCGGCAAATCTGCACAAGTCTGCAACAATCTCTACTCTTGCTTCCTCAGAAGAAATTTCACTGAGGGGCATAAGGCAGAAAGAGATACAAGGAAAGTGCAGAGCCAAGAGGGTCAAGTGGGAGACTTAAGACATCAAGTGCATGGTTGGACCTTTTGACTTTGGGTTTTATTAATACATGTAGGCACACTTCTTGGGTCTTGTGTTCCTTCGCCCCTGATTCTTCTCCTGGTGTGGGCTGTCCACATGCACAGTGGCTGCGAGTGCTTGCAGAGGTACTATGCACAGTGTTTAACTGGAGTTGTACGCATGCTCACTTGAGGAGTACTTCCCTTACCAGTTGAATGTCCTTAGGAAGTCATATACCAGTTAATTTCTGCCATTTTGCCTCTTAATGTTCATACTTGAGCCCATCTGCCCAACTCCTGAGATCTTATCGGGAAGCTGCTGATCACCAGTTTCAGATGTTTTCTATCTATTGGGAGACTGCCGTTCCCTCGCACCAGCTGTGACCAATTATTTTAGGGAGACAGTTAACCGCCTGACCATCATCTGATCGCATCTGATGGTCACCTGACATTCTTGTTAGGAAGAAGCCCCTCCTGCCCACCTGATGTCTACAGCTACCCACTGTAACAAAACCACATGGAAAAATAAGGTATTTTCTTTAAATTAACTCTTTTAAATTGTTGCTATTGATAATTAATCAAAGTTTAGAAGTCAGATTATTTGGTAATTTATAAATTGAGTACTATTCTAGAGAAAAGATTTATTTTGAGTGTTTTTCAAGCATTTGAAATGAGTTTTACATCTTCACTGTAAGTCTAAGGATTTAAATAAATTTCTAAATTATTTGATTCCGTGAAGGGGTGGCCTGCCCCTCCACACCTGTGGGTGCTTCTCGTTAGGTGGAACGAGAGACTTGAGAAAAGGAAATAATACACAGAGACAAAGTATAGAGAAAGAAAAGCGGGACCCAGGGGACCGGCGCTTAGCTTACAGAGGACCCACGCGGGCACCAGCCTCTGAGTTCCCTTAGTATTTATTGATCATTATCTTTACCATCAAAGAAAAAGGGAAGTGGCAGGGTAACAGGATCATCGTAGGGTGGTCAGCAGTAAG
Source organism: Colobus angolensis palliatus (assembly GCF_000951035.1). Classification (NCBI taxonomy): domain Eukaryota; kingdom Metazoa; phylum Chordata; class Mammalia; order Primates; family Cercopithecidae; genus Colobus; species Colobus angolensis. The sequence goes on from NW_012116411.1 coordinate 1,827,799, forward strand.
ACATATGAACAAAAATCCTTGTAACATGAATAAAATTAAAGGAAAATGCTGTGCCTTGAGATGCATATGCGAACATCTCCATAAACCTTTTAGTAGTATTGCTCCAGCCAGCCCCACCTTATTCCTAAAGGCGGTTTTCTCCTTGCTTAGTAAACAAAGCACACAAAGGGTTTTACTCGGAGATGTTCCATTGCCCAGGGAGGGGCAGGAGACAAATGTTTTTCTCTTTCTTGAGATTTAAGAGAATGGTGACGACCTTTAACCACAAGCAGCCTTTAGGCACTTGTTTAACAAAGCACATTCTGCACAGCCCAAAATCCTTTTAACCTTAAGTCACCTTCGCACATGTCTCTTGCAAGGACAAAGTTGGAGGTAAGGTCACAGATTAACAGCATCTCAAATACAGAGCCAAATGGAGTCTCTTATGTCTACTTCCTTCTATATAGACACAGTAACAGGCTGATCTCTTTCTTTTCCCCACAATTCTGAATTATCATTGGCTAGATAATGATTCCAACCCTTTAGGATTATTGCGAGAAGAATATGTAATGTGCATAAGGCACTAGCACACAGTATATGATCAACAGATGGTTATTGTCATTGTGTCTTTTTATTTTAATCATTGCCGTTGTTATATATAAATGCTATAAAAAATTGTCAGCATCCCAGGTGAAAGGTATCAGGTATGCTAAGGTCCTGAGTTTCAGAAGAGGTTTCATTTTAATTATGTAGGTTGTTGACAAACTGTGGTCAAGTGTTAAATATTACTCTTGTTTCTGTTCACAGAATTGTATTAGTCCTTTATCTAAAACTTATATGACCTGACTTTACAGGTCTTCATTTGCTTTATTTTTATAATTTTATAATTACTTTTCAATTTGGAAAATGAAAGTAATGCAGCTTAATATTCCTTAAGTGCAAACATGATGACAATCTACTTTGTAAGGTTACTGTGAGGATCAAATCAGATAACAAAGGCAAAATTACTGTGTGAATCTGACACATTTTCTACGTTCAAGTCATCACAAGTTCAGACACTAGTATTCCTAGATGTTTTTGACAGATATTAGAAGATGCGTGGAAAACATACTGAGTAGAATTTCTTTCTACAATTTTTGAGTAAAAATCTTGAATTACAATGGCAAACACATATATAAAAGAAAGTAAATCAAGGGATACCACTTGAGATTATGAATTTCAACAGATTTAATGACAGATAATTTTAAATTACTTTTGCAGATTTTGTTTTCAAGTTCTTCATTGACCATACTTAAATCTTTGTAATTTCATCCAGCTTTAGTCAGAACATTGCTCAGATATATTTCAGTCACTGTACAAATTTCATTGTGTGTCAAAATCAAATGATAAATAACTTGTAAACCTTTTAGCCACAGATTTTGCAGTTTGTGCTGTCATAGGATTGTATATGTTTTTGTGCTAGGAAGCAATTTTTATTTCCTATAATTTGATAATTATTAAGATAGAACAAAAATTTTGCAACGGATATTTTTGTATTCTGCTATGCTAATAACTACCTTATGAAACTACCACAGTCATATAATTTTAGAAAATATTTAGATGTTTGAAATTAAATGAGTTTCTTTCGGAGCTCTCAGAACATTTATTATGTTGATATGTGTGGTAAATATCAAAAAGATTTCTAGTGAACACAGGTCTTCTCCCTACAAAGTTCCTTCCACATCTTTCACTTCGTGTTGTAAGTAGATTCTGGCATCCTGTGTGCTGTGGTGGCCTAAGCTGATCATAGTTATCTTATCTTTCTTGTGTGAGTCATAGAACTAAGTCAATGATTACATGATATTGCCTTTAGATAGACATTCATTTATAAATAGACATGGGATTTAATGAAATGTAACAGTCTCCTGAGGTCTTTGTGATTATTTTAATGCTAATAGCTCTCCAGGAAGAGACACTATATACATTTTGTTCATCTGTTTTTGAATATTATTCAGAAGTATGAGACATTTCTCTGACCACTAGCCTGAGGATAGAGGAAAAATCGTAGAGAAGTAAACCAAAATAAATTATTTAGAATTAATTCAACCTTGAAGCTTATCTTTGGACTTCCAGTGTTGTGAGATAATAAATTTCCTTATATTTAATTCTATTTGATTTATGTTGATAGCTGCCAAAGATACTTTACCATTGTTATGTAAAAGGGTAATGGGTTCAAAGCTTTTGACAATGCAGTATGGTTGTTTAGACAATCCACTGATAAGGCAAATTTTTGAAAATCTAGTATAGGAAGAAAAGAGTGGTTTATGTAGTGTCAGCTGATCTGGGTTTGAATGCTTTCTAATTCATTACTAATTTGACTTGGGAGGTAATATCTATATATAATTAATATTTCTCTGTAATAAAACTATGATCATAAAAACTCCCCATATTATCATAAAATTGTTATAAGGATAAGTAAAATATGTAAAATGACCAATAGTGCTTAACAAATAGTATGTGCTCACTAAATTTTGTCTGTTATAATTGTTATTACTATTTTATCATAATTAAATACTGCTTACTATAACATATAATAAATATTAGTCTGACCAGATCATTAAAGCTATCAAGGTACTTTTCTTGTGTCCTCATTGAATATATGCCGCTCACATTCCAGAAGAGTGAAGCATAACAATAAAAACAGAAAAAAAAGGTCCCTGAGGAATATTCTAAAGTCTTATAAAATTTAATATTAATCGGTGTTAAAAATGTCAATGGGCCTACTTTATGATAAGAAAATCCTCTTAAAATGATCTCTAGATAGTCTTCAGATATTGAACATAAAGTCATAGCATCGTAAAATCTAATGTTAAAAAAAAGTCTTAATAGAAAGCTTAGAGAGCTTAGCCTGACTGGAGAAATAGGCTGTTTATGCCTCTTACAGAATTTTATTGTTTTCAATGTAGAGCATTCACAGCCAATATATTTCCTTATTACACAACTCTAATTGTTTTAAAAAATTATTTCAAACTATCCTCTGGAGTTCACAGAGGAAAAAACATAAATATGTAGCCTATAGGAATATCCAATAGAACCCTTTCCATTTGTGAGACATCAGGCTAGTCATTTTAAGTGTATTACTTTAGTTAAATATCTGCAAAGCTCTATAAGATAGATACTATTATTGTTTCTATTTTACAACTAAGGACATGGGGATTTCAAGAGACTCAAATAAAATTGCCATAAGGCAAACAGCTAGTAACTTGATTTTAACTCATGTATATGTGCATCTTAAGTATCTGATCTTAATTTACAACCAGTGGTGCAATTCATAAATAATTAAACTAATATTTTGAATGCTATTTGAATATTTACTATTTGCTTCCTCCTGAGGAAAGGAACTATCACTTAGATTCAATTTAAATAAGTGATGAATAAAAATGAAAATTTCAACTTGAACAACTTCTCATAGCTAAGACACAGTGGAATTGATACTTTACACAAAGTGATCAGAAACTATATTTCAAGACAAACAAACAACTTCAAAGAAACAGAAAAACAAAGGCAAATAGATGAAAAATGAATTATATTAGTTGGTTAGTCAATCAGGTGATTACTTTTTTAATTTCATCTAAACACACAACTTTGAAGATGATGTGTCAATGATAATGTAAAGAATAGAAATTATTCTCTAAAATAAAACCCTATTTCAACCAAACTTAAATGGATCTTTCCAAATACTCAATGCCTGTAGTTAATTTTTTACTATATCACACATATTACTGTTAGAATAAATTTATAGAATATTTTTGATATACTGTTTCACTGAATGCTTCCCACATGTAGTATCTCATTTAATTAAACCAGTTTACCAATAACAGCTATACTGACATTTTCCATGTCATATATAATTATTAATATTTTCAATTATAATATGTTTTACAATAAAAGAAAAGAAAGGTTTGAGGAACTGTTTTATGTAATAGATACCTCAGAAAGACAACAGGTAAATGCAATAAGTGCTTCTGGATTAGCTCCAGGATTGGAAAAACAAAAAAAAATCTAAAACACAATTTTGGAACAATAAAATAAATTTGTATAGAGGATCTAATATGGATAATAGCATGGTGTTTATATTAAATATCTTGATTTTGATAGTTATGTTGTGGTATATAATAGAAAGACCTCAATCTTAGTAAATACCTAGTGAAGTACTAAGGAATAAATGGGTACTATGTCCCTAACTTACACTCAAATGATTTTAAAATATACACACAAAATCATATATTCTTAGAGTAAGGAAGAAAGTGAGAGAAGAGAGAGAACAGAGAGAACAAAGAATAATAAAATAAATGGGGAACATTATAATTAATTGGTGAGTCTGGGTAAAGGATATATGATGTATATACACTATTTTTGTAACTTTTCTGTGAGTCTAAAATTAGATCAATAATTTACATGTGCACACACACACACAATGAGTTACTCTTGATATCATATGTATAAAATTAAGCTATCAATGTCTTGCTTCTTACAATATTGAGAACATTAAATAAAATAACCTATCTAGTCAAATAGTACTATGTGTAGAAATAGCTAGTGTTCTGTATGTTTATTTTACAATTACATAAAAAATGATTGAATATTTAAGTAATTTATCAAAGGGAACATTGCCAGAAAATGGCACAGCTGTGCCTTAGAATGCATGTTTACCAATCTCATAACCAGTGTAATTATTTTAAAATTTAATTTGATGCTGGAAAATCTGTACACAAAAAGAGTGATATAATTCATTGAAGAGAACAATGTAATCATTTTGTGATGTTCTGCACATTTTGCTTGATTTATTGCTGTCTAGGTTATTTCAAATAGGATTAGTAAATGACAGGTTTCTCAATATTTTAAATAATTTTGTTAATTCACTAGAACCAATTTTGAATCAATTACCTGAGGATACTACTAGCATTGTGTTATACTTTCCTCCAATTAACGGCATATGTAAAAATAAGAAAACAAAAATGAGAATAAAATAAAATTGTCCAACATAATCTAAAATTCTAGCATGAAATATTTTACTGTTACTCTAAAATTCCTGGTTTTAAAATGAATTTTGTAAGTTATCTGCAATATAAGAATACTATTTTGTACATAATCAGTCATTATTATATCTAAAATATAAATATTCTTAATTCCAGTCTATATTAAATTTTCTCAGATACATTTGCATGCACATGTGTGTTCATGTGTGTTTCATAATGTTTTTCAGTTTTTATAGGATTACTCTGCTTTTTCTCATTACATTTTCACAGGATGGAGTATTCCTAACTGAAAAATTTACTGATGTAAACCACAGCTTTTCATTAGCATCTTGTAAAAAATTCTTTGAGACAGAGAAAGATAATAAATATTAAATATGTCAGTTTAGGACAAAAAAAAAAACTAAAAGAGAAACCAAGGAAAATTAGATATATGAGATCACATACAGAAGCAACAAAATTGTAATTTATAAGTTTGATATTATTAAGACTTAAATATACCATAATTTGCAATTAATCCTTTATAAAAATGAAATATCTATCATGCTTCACAATCAATATAGAATATGAAGAAATAGCTTATAACTCAGTAAATAGGGAAATAAAGCTTCTAATGCAGATGTGAGTAAAAATTGTGATATTTTGTAGGAAAAATGTAAAGTAGAAACTGTGTGTATTGTATTAGGGTTCTCTTAGAAGGACAGAACTAAAATAAAATACATATGTGTGTGTGTGTGTGTAAATATATATATATATATATATATATAGATTCATTAAGTATTAACTTACATGATCACTAGGTCCTGTAGTAGGCTGTCTGCAAGCTGAGGAGCAAGGAGAGCCAGTCCAAGTCTAAAAACTGAAGAACTTAGAGTCCGATATTTGAGGGCAGGAAACATCCAGCATGGGAGAAAGACGTAGGCTGGGAGGCTAGGACTGTGTCTCCTTTTCACGTTTTTCTGCCTGGTTTATATGTGCTGGAGGCTGATTAGATTGTACCCAGCAGATTAAGGGGGAATCTGCCTTCCCCAGCCCACTGACTCAAATGTTAATCTCTTTTGGCAACACTCACACACACACTCAGGATTAATACTTTGTATCCCTCAATCCTATCCAGTTGACACTCAATATTAACCATCACATGTATAGTATGTATGTGTGCGTGCACTATTCAAACAAAAACCTTCTCAATAACAACACTTTATAGTATGTCAGACTTTATTGTAATGGAATAAATGCTGCCCTTGCCTTCCAAAGATGATTGTTGGTATTGTATGGGTGAAATGACACGAGGCCTATATTTTTCTTTAAAATATGTCAGAAGATTAAGTAAACTAATAAACTAAACAACCCCAAACTAGCAGAAGCTACACAAAATTTGTTGGTCAGGTGGCAGGAAAAATCTGAGGATAACAAATAAAAGCAGAACCCAGAAACACTTTTCCAGAATAAAAGAATCAGTGGGAAGAATGGGCATTACTGTAAGCATTTATGAGAAAGACAGAAGGTCGGGGGGGCATCCATTAGAGAGCTGAGGAAAGTGAACGTAAAACCTATTCTCAGATCTAAAAAAGATTCCCCGGCCCCTTCTTCTCTATATTGAATTCTCATATTTATGATTGTCTTTAAAAAATCTAATTCATTATGATGTGGCTAGAAAAAAAATAAATTAGAACTGCTGCATCTACATATGATCTTCCACATAAAATGCTGAAAATACTGCTGCTAAAAATAACAATTTTGGATTTATAAAATACAAAAGTCTATTTTAAGGCATTAGAAAGCTGGTGAAATGAGGAACACAGAGGCAAAGGTTTTGAAGAAGGGAGAATATCAAAGAGGTATGCTGAAATCGTGAAGATTACGTTGCTCCTGGGAACATTTTCCATTTTTTATCATAGAGACAAAAAAGAATGGTGTATAGAATGAAAATTTGAGTTTTGCCTCACAAATAAATGTCCATAGTTCAAGAAAGTGGGAAAGGCCGGTAGTGTGAAAATAAGTAATTCAAAATCTATGCTGTTGGAACGTTCAATTATTTTGAGCCTTAACAAAGTATGATTATGGGGCCTGAGTCACCCAACAAGTTTCTGTATCCTAGGCAGTTGTAACCTTTATTTCTCTAATTATGAATTAGCCTTTTTCCTTACCTACGTTATTTTGTAAAATGCTGTAAATGACTAAAGGGTGCCAGGGAAGACTCCTTCCCCCTTCACTGTTGACCTTCGTTATATATTAACTTTCATTTTACCTAACTTACACAATGATTTCATGAATATCACTTTGTCTTAAGATGAAATGTTAAATACAATCTTTTAAATTAAAAAAAAAGCAAGCTGCAGGGAAAATAAGACAAACTGTACCTTATTAAATTGTTACATTTCATAAACCAGTCATGTGTAGAAAATGTATAATCCTACTAAATACTTTTGTTTTCTGCCTATATAAGCAAGACCTTGACTTTTAACTTGAGAGCACTGATCTCATTTCTTTGGAGTATGTTTTTTCCTGATGGGGATCCCCAGCTTTTCTCTTGAATAAATTCTTTAAAACTGGATTATGATTTTTTTTTATTCATTTCAGGTGACAGTAGTGAGCCAAAATCAGAAAAGAATGTGGAGGACTATGTCTTATAAACAGGTGATTAAAAGGTAGACAGAACCCGGGCCTAAACTAACTTTGTCTCTAATTAGACAGAAGTGATTCAGCAACACTTTATTGTTCTATAGCATGAAAGAGTGTATCATCTCTAGGGGAAGACAATATTATCTAGATACCGTGTAATTTTGGATATGCAATGGTATATCACTCAAATAAAAAATGCTAGATATTGCAAAGAGAAGATTATATGAATGAAAAGCAAGAAATAAATAGAAAAGACAGATTAATAGGTAATCCATATATTGGAATAGTAAAAAAGATTTTAAGTAATTAGTAATTATTTTCAAAATATGAAACCATGGAAGACGTAGATAAGAACATGAAAAATCTTAAGAGAAAATCGGATTCTGTAAAAAGGAATCAAGAAAAATGTCTGGAATGGCAGAATAAGGACTTGTTAAAGTCTACTTCTCCATAAAAAAAGAGAATGTTGAAAAAAAAAAAGAGAATGTTAAAAAAAAAAGAGTAAAAACTGACTTTTCCAGCATTTCAAATTAAAGATTTACAACAATCCAAAAAGGCAGTATTAAAAATAAAATGGCTGAATCCTGATAAGATCAGAAAGCTTTGTGATGTTTAACTCACCTGTCCCCAGTTCTGCAGTAGCGTTAAAAAACAAAAGAACAGAAACTTTACAACAGCGGTGGTTTTGGAAAATAGCAGTCTACTAGTCATTGGAGCAGCAGAATGTATTTAAAACGTGATGAAAATGGTCTCTCTCAGATAATTATCACTATTCACCTGTTGGCAGCTCTCTGAAAATGCTCTGTTCTCAGAGATTGTTTTTATTTGACCTGACTTACAGTTTCCTTTATGCAAACAGTCCTGTCTTCAGTGCATTTGTAGAAAACAATCAATGACAACTGTTTAACATTTAACCTGCCTGAGGTGGCTATAACAGCTGTTGCTAACAAGATGCTAGTTGAAACACTTGAAAGAAATAGTAGGAGAATAAGATTTCCATAGAAAGCTTTGTAAAGCTCTCATTTATTCCTGAGAATGTAGAATACTGTGCACATGTTCAGGGCTATGTACATGCCTGGCAAAAGTGTGATTTTTAAAAATTGATGCATAATAGATGTACACAATTTTGGGCAACATGTGACAGTACATTTATGTAAGTTTTAAACCTCAAATCTTTGTACATTGGGATATCTCTTACCATAAATATTTGTTTTTTCTTTATGCTACAACTATTCAAATTATTTCCTCTAGCAATTTTGAGTTATACAATAGATTATTACAATCTATAGTCACCCCACTAAACTAAGTTTTATTTCCTCTATCAAACCATATATTTAAGCCAGTTAAAAAATCTGTAAAACATGTGAAAAGACACATCACCAAAGAAAGTAGACAGTTGGCAAAAAAGCATATGAAAGACATTCAACTTCATATGTCATTCATGGAATTACAGAAACAACAAGACACCTAAACAACTATTAGAATATCTAAAATCCAAAACACTATAATACCAAATACTGAAGAGGATTGAAGCTAAAGACATTCTAATTCATTACTGATGGGAATGCAATTAGTATGACAACTTAAGCCACGTTAAGTTGTCAGTTTCTTACAAAGCTAAGCACAACACAATGTGATTCATCATTGGTTCTCATTATTTTACCCAAATGAGTTGAAAACTAATGTCCACCCAAAAAACTGCACATGAAGGTTTATAGCAATTTAATTGCTAAATTTTGAAAGCAACCAAGATGTCTTTCAATAGGTGAATGGATCAATAAACTGTGATACATCTATGAAATTGACTATAATTGAGCAGTAAAAATGAATCAAGCCATGAAAATACAATGAGGTACTTTAAATGTATATTGCTATGTGGAAAAAGCCAACCTGAAAAGGCTGCATACTTGGGAATGTAGCAGTGATGGTCACTCTCATGGCCATCTTAGTTTTGGCTGGTTTCTTTACTCTTTACTGGCTTCTTTACTGCAAAAAATCAGCAAGGTCTTTATGACCCATATCTTGTGCTGACCTCCTATCTCATCCTGTGATTTAGAATGCCTTACCCATCTGGGAATGCAGTACAGTAGGTCTCAGCCTCATTTCACCCAGCTCCTATTAAAGGTGGAGTTGTTCTCCTCTAAAAGCCACTGACAAAACAATACTGACAATTACAAGGTCAGTGATTGCTAGAGCTTGAGGGGAGAAGAAGAGATAAGTAGGTGAAACACAGAGGATATTTAGGATAATGAAAGGATTCAATTCTGTATAATACTGTTATGGTAGATACATGTATATTAACCATATTTTCTAGTTTTTGAGTCTGATATTTTGATATCTGGGGTCTTGCTGACTAGGACAGTACTGTTCCTCTTAGGGTTAACAGATTCCTAGAGAGAGTAAGGAATTCTCCTGCAAGCCTGTGCTTCATATGCAAACTAACAAATTCAGAGCCCATATTCCCCACCCACTAGCTTTATTGATCTTTTACATTTCTGACACTAGTTCCCTTCCCTGAAATCAGATCCCTTCCCTAGACATCAGACACCTAGAGGCATCCCTTATACCTGAGATACTGGTGAAGTTGTTTAAACTATCCAGTCTTAAACCTCATTATCCTGTTTACACTGCCTCCCTCATTTCTTCCCACAAAAATCATAAGACTTTCAAGCAGTTTGCCTAGCTTTCCCTCTCTGCCTGCAACTGACTTTGATGTTCTCCCCTGTGACCATACCTTGCTTACCTTCCTCTTGGGAACTGTAATAAACTATCTTTTTAATAGCAATCATCTACTGATCTGCTGCCCTCACCACATCTGAGTAAAATGAAAATCCCAGGAACATTGTAATGCAACATGACATAATGCATTTGGCAAAACCCATAGAATTAAAACTCAGAGTGAGCTCTAACGTAAACAATGGACTTTGGTTAATAATGATGTATCACTTTTGGATCATTGATTTCCACAAGTGAGTCCTACCAATGCAAGACATTAACAATAGGAGAAACTATAAACCAGGGAAAGGGAATTCTGTACTTTTAAAAAATTTTTCTTTAAATCTAACTTTAAGAAATAAAATCTATTAATTTTTAGATTTAGATCTATTCTTAGAAATAGACAACCTAAGAAATGGGAGAAAATATTTGCAATTAATATCTCAATAAAGAACTTATATGCAGGAAGTAAAAGACCACTTACAACTCAAAGTTTAAGACAGATAGTCCAATTGTAAAAGGGCAAAGCATTTAAATAGAAGTACTGTTTAAAGCAGACAAATGTCCAATAAACGCATGGGAAATACAAATCATTAGTCACTAGGGAAATGCAAACTAAAATCATATTGAGGTATCATTTCATATCCAATTGGATAGCTAAAATCAATGACTATAGAGAAAACATGTTTTGGAAAGGGTATAGAAATATTAAGTCTGGCACAGTGACTCCTGCCTGTAATCCTAGCACTTTGGGAGCCTGAGACAGGCAGATTGCCTGAGCTCAGGGGTTCAAGACCAGCCTGGGAAACATGGCGAAACTCTGTCTCTACTAAAATACAAAAAAAATTAGCCGTGTTTGATGGTGTATGCCCATAGTCCCAGACACTTGGGAGGCTGAGACAGGACAATTGCTTGAACCCAAGAGGCAGAGGTTACAGTGAGCTGAGATAGTACCACTGCAGTCCAGCCTAGGCAACAGAGTGAGACTGTCTCCAAAAAGAAAAAAAAAGAAATATTAAACTATGTGTCATTGCTAGTGGGATAGTAACATCTTACAGCCATTTTGGAAGAGAGTTTTGCAGTTCTTTACAATGTTAAAAATACAGTAAGCATGCTACTCAGCAATTACAGTCTGAGTCATATATCCAAGAGTACTGAATTTATATATTCAAAGAAGAACTTGCACACAAATGTTTATAACAGCATTATGCGTAATGCTGGAAAGTGAAAATGTTCCAAATGTCCACTAACTGTTAAATAAATATAATGTGATATATCCAAACAGTGAAATATTATTCAACAATAAAAAAGAAGGAATTGTTGATACGTACTAAAACGTAAATGAACCTGGAAAATAAGTACACTGTATTGTACACTTTAAAAGGATAAATTTGTGGTCTGTGAATTATAGCTCAAAGCTGTTATTTAAAACAGCATCAAATGAAAATTCTAGAAGTAAAAATGTCAATGACTAAAATTTAAAAAGAAATCATGTTTAATAGTCATTGATTGAAAGTTTTCCTATTGAAATGGCCTTGTTGTCTGGGGCAATACCTGAGGTTCAGTGTCCCACAACCATGGAGAAAAAGGATGTGGACACAGAAGGGTAATGTAAAGAGTGGAAGTTTAATAGGCAAAAGAAAGAAAAGAACTCCCTCCTGCAGAGAGAGGGGTTCTGAATGGGTTGTCAGTTTCGGGGTGAAATGCAGGGGGTTTTAGGGATGAGCTTGAGGAGGTGGTGTCTGGTTTATACAGGGCGCAAAAGATTGGTCAGATCAGGTGTGCTCTTTGCATGATGAGCAGCATACTGGTTAGGACTAGGTGTGCCATTTGCATAGGGTGTGAATTAATGGCCTCCCCCACCCTACACTTTTATTATGCAGATGGGTTCTCTGCTTGACTGGTGCCCTATTGCCCATTCCTTTACTGTGCACATGGTAACACAAAAGGGAAGATGGAGCCTCCTTGTTGGACATGACTGGCCCCCAGGTAGATCTTTTCTATTGGCGCAGCTGCCACATTCCCCCATGCAAGCTTCCAGCTTCCCTATGTTCGCGTTTCCATTTTCAGGCTGCTGTTTGTTAGAGGGAAAAGAAGTCCTTTGGCTGCTTTTAGTTAGAAGGGAAGTGTTGCCAAGGACTCTTTTACTTTCACCATCTGCCAAAATAATTTATTTCTATCTCCTGTATCGCTATGAGATCAGGAACTAGTGAATACCCAAAAGTCTCCCACCCCCTCCCCTGCCTTTTTTCTTTCAAAGCTCTACTGGTGTTCTTTAATTTAGGCCAAATAAATGAAAATCATAAGGATTAAAAAGGAAAAAATATATCTGTGACTATTATCATAAAACATGATTGTTACACAGTAAGATAAAATAATCTGTAGTCAGACAATTAAAACTAAATAAGTGCAAATGTCATATGGATAAGTGGTTGAGAATTAGAGGCGATAAAAAGAAGAGAACAGAGAGGCGAATATGAAAAATAAGTTCATTAGTTCCTTTAGGTAGTACTTGAGAATAAATTTAACATTTTAAACTGACAAAGAATAATCATATTCAATAAAATAGCAAACATTAAACTATTGCTAAACAGAATCAGGAGGAGACAAGCAGAGAGAAAGGAGTAAGATGTAATAAGAAAATTTTATTGTTGATCATCATAGGTAACCAAGAGATATGAGAAAAAACGGTAATATATGTGTGTGTATGGGAGGTTAGCATATTGTTAGGATATATTATATGATATTAGGATAAAATATATGTTAGGAAATAAGTAATATCATATACAAACATTAGGATACATACACATAATATTAGGATAAAAGTAGCCATGAAAACAAAAATATAAATGCTCTTATATTTAGAAATACAAGCTAACAATAAAGAAAAGATATGACATATGACATAGATAACTTATTTTTTAATTTATATACATTATTTTAGATTTACTTTTATTTGCAAATCCATACCTTAAAAGTAAGAAAATAGTATGACAGAATTTAAAACCAACTTTTAAGTGATATCAAGAAATGTAAATTGACTTAACAGATAAGAAAACAAATTTTCAATGAATTACAAAATCAAATTCAACTGTATGTTAAATATAAGAGACACAGCTAAAGCAAAAAATCTCAGAAATAATATGCATAAAATGATGGGCAAAGATATATCAGACAAATGAAAATAAGAATGAAGACAAGATGATGATATTTGTATCACTAAAGGTAGAATTAGACCCAAAAAATGTTTTTAAAAGTTTGAGAGGACATTTTATATTGATATGATAGTTATGACTTACACAGCAAATAGTGATTTTACAAGGCATAAATTACAACACTTCCAAACTACAGAAGACACTCTGTATCACAATCATCACTGAAAGGATGTTCTCAAGGAACCTGGATTCCTTGAGAATGTGGCTGATTCTAGGTCTGGGAATAGAAAAAAATCTAGATGACCCTGCAACATTTTCTCAGAAAAAAAAAAATGAAACTTTCAAAACTTAACAGGGTCATGTCAAGTAGACACAGTGGAACTTTATTAATGAAGTCTTGACTGAGAAAAAGTATTTGGAAAAAATGAGGATTAAGTATAAGAATTCTAATGAACTAACACACATAGAAATATGAGTGAAAATTACCGAATCTATACGATACTCAGAAAAAAAAAGAGCAGGAAAAACAGTATGTCACTATTTAAGATGACTATTAAAATATCTTCTTAATAAAAACAATATCTAAGGGAAAAGTATTAAGTATGTATTCTGGCTTTCCAGTAGGAACTTCACTGCAGTATAACTGAATTCCTATATCAAAGAAGCATCAAATATTCTGATACCCTTTTATGTATAATGATATGCATAATACCATTCCTTCAAGGCATGTGGATCAAAGAACTTATAGTTACAAGTTCTAGTTTAAAGTGTAAGGTTGGCAAAACTCATTTAATAATCTTTTCCCACAATCAGAGACTTCTCAATTGCAATACCTTTTCTTCGTCCCTGCTAACCTGTGCCTACTATTTTCCTCTCTCTCTTTAAGGAGGAGGGGGCTTGCAAAACCGTGGATCCACACAGGCATCTAAGAGCTAACTAGTTAGACAATTAAGTGGTTTTTGTCTTATTTCTGAAAGATAAAATATCAGCAAAGAAAAATATTCAGTATTAAAATTTTAAAGTATAAACACATTTGGAAAGTTGGGGAAATTCTATTAGGATGTAAATGGCCAGAAAAAGAGGTCTGTACTGGTATTTCTATTCTAAAATGAGTCTATTTCCACTAATATGAAAAAATAAAGACTATATTTTTTTGAATTTAAAAATATTATGTATTCTCTCTTTTACCCATGTCAGTCATTGATAAATTTCCCAAATCGCTATTCTCAACTGTTAGATAAATATCCCTACATTTTAAAGCTGTGTATAACAGCTGGAAGTTCTACCCAGGTAAGATCTGACTAAAATGAGCTGAAGAAAAAAGAAGCATATTGGAATTTTGTTTCCCACATGCCTCACTGTTATGAACAACTAGGAGAACTGATTTAATGAGAAGAAAAAAACTTAGGCAAATTAAACATAGTGAATATCAATCTAATAAAAATAAGACAGGCAAATCGATAGTGACAGAAGTTAAGGCAGTCAGCTACTTTTAATGGCTAATTTAGGACCAAGTCAAAGTGTAGAGAAGATTAACGAACCTTAATGCAAATCATACAATAGAGTGAGAGTTGCAAAACATGTGCAGTTAGCACATATGTTGGGGACATCAGTCTGACATTCTTAAATATAATATGAAGCTGTTGTCAAGAGAAGATTGGAAATTGGACTTGAATGCCCAGGTATGCAGGTAAATCATCATTTAAAAACAAAAAAGAAAAAGCACCCATCAGGTGGAAAGTAACCCAATCGGGCAAAATCGTGTATCTCTCTACCCAGGATTGTCTCAAAAATAGAATTATCTCTAAAAATCACAATCACTTGACTCAGAACTGTGTTTTTTTCAGTAGTTGTCTCATAACAGGATAGAATGATATTTGCCATGCTGAATTCACAAAAGGAAATAGAAGTTGATCACATTAACTATGAAGCCTCTATTTCAGTAATAATTACATGTGAGGTTTTAGTGACAACCTTTATCCTTAGTACAATTGGTTTAGTTTTGTTACTTCATCCAGTGACACAAGATCCAGCTAGCTTCTTCAGACCCTCTCTCCACCACTGCTTTTTGACCATCATAACATTTCATAGATTTGTGAATATACTATATTGGTTGATTAGCAAGGGTACTCTAAGTTCTAAAAGGCAAAACAAATTTGAACTAATTTAAACTAAAAGAAGATAGGATTATATTAAAGGATCAATAGAGTTGAAGTTAGGAGTCTGGGACTGAATGCAATCGTCTAAATTCTATGAAAATGATGAGGCTGGAAACATGAAATTATAGTTATTTCTGGACTCACACATTCTCAGTTTCATCTCCTGTTTGAAAAACCTCAGGGGAAAATCTCTGATTAGCTTTGAGTGAAGAAATAACTAAGAGAAAAAGAATTTAGAAGTTTATTTACAAGAAATACAAGATTGTCAGACTTAGAATGACTAAATAATGAAATAGAAAACACAAGAGATATTTAAAGGTTTTGAAAACACTTTATTACCAAAATTATAAAGCTTTCTGTTAGTCTATTCAAGTTTGAAAAAATTCTTATAGGAGTTGGGAGTGATGATATACTCCTTTAATCCCAGCTACTCAGAAGGTTAAGGCAGAAGGGTCACTTGAACTCAGAAATTTGAGGTTGCAGTAAGCTATGATCATCCCACTGTAAAACAGTCTGAGCAACAGAGTAAAACCCTGACTCATAAACCAAGTCTGATTATTACATTTACAAAGCAGAAGACAATGTCTTCAGATGTCAGCATTTTTAAAGGTCAGTGACAAAATACTTTCCTTGGAGAGTCAATAACTTTATAGTACATCTGGAATTGGTTCCTTCTGGTGGGTTCTTGGTGTCACTGACTTCAAGAATGAAGCTGCGGACCCTCGCATTGAGTGTTACAGTTCTTAAAGATGGAGTGTGCGGAGTTTCTTCCTTCAGATGTTCAGATATGTCTGGAGTTTCTTCCTTCTGGTGGGTTCGTGGTCTTGCTGACTTCAGGAGTGAAGCCTCAGACCTTCACATTGAGTGTTACAGCTCTCGCATCTGGAGTTGTTTGTTCCTCCTGGTGAGTTTGTGGTCTCGCTGGCTTCAGGAATGAAGCTGCTGACCTCCGCGGTGAGTGTTACAGCTCATAAAGGTAGTGCGGACCCAAAGAGTGAGCAGTAACAAGATTTATTACAAAGAGGGAAAGAACAAAGCTTCCACAGCGTGGAAGGGGACTGGAGTGGGTTGCCGCTGCTGGCTTGAGTGGCCAGCTTTTATTCCCTTATTTGGCCCCGCCCATGCCCCGATGATGGGTCCATTTTGCAGAGCACTGATTGATCCATATTACAGAGCACTGATTGGTCCATTTTACAGAGTGTTGATTGGTCTGTTTTACAGAGTGCTGATTGGTGCATTTACAAACCTTTAGCTAGACGGAAAAGTTCTCCACATCCCCACTGAACCCAGAAGCTCAGTTAGCTTCACCTCTCACTCCCCCCTCTAAACAGAGTACCCTAACTACTGTTGGGAATTGGGCGATTACTGCTCTAGCTACTTCCTGCTGGATAGGAGTGAAGAACAGCCCTGCAGTTGTAGTGTCCTCTAGAGGGGAACTCTTTAGGCCAGTGAAAGGGCCAGGGGGTTGGTCCAGGGGTCCTCTGTAGAAGTTGTTAGTTGAGCTCATTTGGGGTTCTATTTGTAAGATTGTCTGCAGCTTGATGGCCTCAATTCTAGAGGAAACAAATTTCTTAAGGAGGTTAAACAGGGCCTGAAGGTGAGCAATAGCAAGATGACTGTCATGGGACCTAGAAAGGAGAGCAGCCATGTTGCCCAACTCCAGAGGTTGGTATAAGAGTTTGAAAGGCATTGTCTGGTTTCAGAAGCCTTTTCCTGTAAATGTTGGGAAGCATCTCTTACTACCCCTCACTGGTTAGTGTAAAAACAACACTCTTCCCCTAAGAAGGTGCAGAGTCCTCCTTTCTCAGCAGTGAGAAGGTCTACGCCTCAGTGATTTTGGAGAATCACTGCTGCCAAAGAGTCTATTTGGGGTTGTAGAGTAAGGATAGATTCTATTATTTCTTGTAAACTATCTGAGAAATCCTTTGAGAATGTGTGCTAGTAGGATAATACACGTTACACTGTTAACTTTTTTAGCAAACTTTACTTTTGTTGAAAACCTTGTAAGTTTGGGATTTCAATTATTCTTTGTTATAAATAAGACATTGTTCAGTCCTTATTAACTTAGAATTGATATAGATGGCTCCTTCCTGTTTCTGTAAGTACTTTAAGATTTGGCTGAGTGCAAACAACTCGCATATTTGAGCAGACCAGTTATTAGGCAATTTTCCTAACTCTACTTCTGTAAGAGTTTCCTTATCACTTACTGAATACCCATTGTGTCTTTTTCCTTAATCACCCTGGAGGAACCATCTATCATCCTGTCCGGAAGGGAGTTCCTCCTATGTCTGATCAGACCTTCAGATTTAGATCCCCTGTTAGGAAACCTGCTGGGTCTAGGATTTTTGATAGGAAGGCTATGGGTTGTCAGGGTGACTTCCGGAGTCAGTGGCCTCAGTGCTTTCGGGCTATGCCCTTGTTTACACTGACAACAAGGTGGTATTGGAGTGTTATAGGGTTACAGAGAAGACCTTCAATTATTAATTTTAGGTTTTAAATTTAGCCTGGCTTTTAAAGGAATAGAGTACACTGTTTTTTCTTTACTACTTCTATCTCTTTCTCTCTCTTCGACTCCTTGGTCTTTTCCTCTTTCCTTCTCTCTCTGTCTCTTCCCCTCTCTCTCTCTCTCTGACTTCATCTCTTTCTCTCTTTCCTTCTTTGACTTTGTCTCTCTCTTTCTCTCTGCTGGTCTTTCCCTGCCTCTGCCAGGCACTTATGCTGTTGTTCTTCTCTCTCCTTCCCCTTTTTGATGGCTTCGGCAGTGTAAAACTGCCACCTCCTTGGGTTTTTGCACTGAGTGCAATAACTCCATGATTTCCTTGTAATATTTAATGGAGGTTCCCCCAGAGGTGTTAGGAACTCCTTTTCTTTCCATATTGCAGCATGGACATGTAGGATTAGATAAGCATACTTGCCATCTGTGTACACATTTATTCTTTTTCCTTTTCCCAGTTCTAAGGCTCGGGTAAGTGTCACTAGTTCTGCTAACTGGGCGCTGGTCCCTGGGGGAAGAGGCTTACTTTCAAGTATGGTTACATCACTAACTATGGCGTAACCTGCCCTTCATATCCCATTTTCCACATATGAACTTGCATCAGTATATAAGTTAAGGTCAGGATTAGCTAAGGGGACTTCTAAGAGATCCTCTGGGGTAGTGTAAGTCTGGACTATAACCTGTTGGCAGCCATGGTCAACCAGCTCCCCATCCTCTGGGAGAAAAGCAGTAGGGCTGAGGGCCACACACATATGGACTTGAAGCACTGGCCCCTCAAGGAGTAGCACCTAGTATCTAAGCAGGCAGTTGTCTGATAGCCATAAACTTCCTTTGGCACCTAGTATACTATTTACATCATGAGTATTCCAGACAGTGAGATCCTTTCCTTGTATTATTTTGCTAGCCTCTGACAGTAAGACAGCCACCACCACAACTACCTGTAAACAATGAGGCCAGCCTTTTGCTACTATATCAATTTCCTTACTTAGGTATGCCACTGGCTGTGGGGTTCTCCCACGAGTCTGAGTAAGGACCCACAAGAGCTATTCCTGCTCTCTCTCTGGTGTTTATAGAAAAGTTTTGTCCTGTGGGAAGGCTTAAGGCTGGAGCTTGAATTTGTTCCTTCCAGTGCCCAGACTTCAGGGTTGATTCCGTCCTCAAGCAGGAGACAACAAATGGGTAACTCGTTCCCCATATTCACGTAGATAATAGCTCCAGCTTTGGCTAATATGTCCATCCCTAATAAGGGTGTGGGACTTTCAGGCATACAAGAAAGGCATGTGAAAAGAGCAAGGTCTCCCGATTACAACAGAGGAGGTAGGAGAAATCCCTGGTTACTGGCTGTCCCAGAATTCCTCAGATGGTAATGAACTTGAGGACAGCTATCCAGGACAGGAGATTAACACTGAGAAGGCCATGCCAGTGTCCAGGAGGAAGTCAATTTCCTGGCCCTCAATGGTTATACATACCCGGAACTTAGTAAGAGTGATGACATGAACTGGCGCTTGCCCCAGACATCCTCAGTCCTGTTTTTAGATCATCTGATTGGGGGCTTCTGGCCCAGAGAACCTTTGTCCTCTGGGGCAGTGTGCCCTCCAGCGATTGCCTCGGCAGAGTGGACGTGAGCAAGGGGGCAGCTTATTGCTCGCAGGAGAATTGTTTTTAAAGTGTCTTTGTAAACCACACTGATAACAAGCCCTACCAGGTGATTGGCCTGCTCCATTTTCTGTCCTCTCTGAACCACCAAGGTTTGTTTGTCTGAGGGCCATGACTAAGGCTACAGACTTTCTCTGATCTCACTATTCCTTTTGGGCCTGTTCCTCTTGGTCCCTGTTATAGAGCACCAAGGTTGCCAGGTTTTATAATGCCTCCAGATTTTGTTCAGGGCCCAGGGCTTGCTTTTGGAGCTTTCTCCTGATATCCGTGGCTGATTGGGTTATAAATTTATCTCTTAGGATCAATTGACCCTCAAGTGAGTCAGGTGGCAGGGGACCTGACTCTTAAGGCCTCCCATAGCCACTCGAGGAAGGCAGAAGGACTTTCTTCCTTTCCCTGAGTTATGGTGGACCTCATTTAATAATTCATGGACTATTTCCTAATTCTTCTTAGTCCTTCTAGAACACAAGTCAGCAGATGTTTACAACTCCAGTCCCCATGATCTGAGTCAAGGACCCAATGGGGATCCATACTGGACATGGCTTGCTGCCTGGTAGGGAATTTGTCCCTTTCTTCGGCTGTCATTCTATCATTTACTTGACTAAGATACCAGGTATCTCCAAAGTCTCGAGCTGCAGCTAAAGTCACATTCTTTTCATTAAAGACCAGGGTTTGATCTAACAATAGCATGACAGCTCTCCAAGTGACATTGAGGTATGGCCTAGACCCTGTAGGACATCTATGTACCTATCACGATCATCTGAAAACTTATGCACGTCTGCCTTGATGTGCTTTAAATCAGAGAGGGAGAAGGGGACATATACCCAGGTTGGGCCAAATTCCCCCCCTACAGCTTGAAGGGGACATAATCAATAGCCCGGGGATTTTTGTGGTCCTTTGGAGATTTCTTTGCTTGTTTTCTTCTCGGCATGGGAGATTACAGGAGACTTATCATTAATAGGAAGGGGAGTCATAGGGAGGCTAGGATATCGAGGTAAGCTGAGAGGACCTCCAGTGGGATATGAATTGCAAGCTTTGCATAGTTGTCTTTTCTCCTTCACTGAAAAGAAAGTTTGGACATAAAGTATTTCACTCCATTTGCCTTCCCTCTTACAGAAAAATGTCAAGCTACAGGATAGCATTGTAACTTATACTTCCCTCAGGTGGCCATTTTTCCCCATCAGAGAGAGAATAATGGGGCCAGGCTGTAGTGCAGAAAAAAATGAGCTGCCTCTTTTTCACGGTTTGTGGGTCAAATTGGTCCCAATGGCTTAGGAGGTATTTCAATGGTGAGCCTGTTGGTGCCTTAGTGTTTCCCATCACTTGGTAATAGGTAATAGTCCCATCTGGGCCGCGAAAATATATCCAGAATTGGTTCCTTCTGGTGGGTTCTCGGTCTCACTGACTTCAAGAATGAAGCCGTGGATGTTCGCGGTGAGTGTTACAATTCTTAAAGATAGTGTGTCTGGGATTTCTTCCTTCAGATGTTCAGGTGTGTCCAGAGTTTCTTCCTTCTGGTGGGTTCATGGTCTTGCTGACTTCAGGAGTTAAGCCTCAGACCTTCACATTGAGTGTTACAGCTCTTAAAGGTGGCTCATCTGGAGTTGTTTGTTCCTCCTGGTGGGTTCGTGGTCTTGCTGGCTTCAGGAGTGAAGCTGCTGACCTCTGCAGTGAGTGTTACAGCTCATAAAGGTAATGCAGACCCAAAGAATGAGCAGCAACAAGATTTATTGCAAAGAGTGAAAGAACAAAGTTTCCACAGCATGGAAGGGGACCCGAGTAGGTTGCTGCTGCTGGCTTGGGTGGTCAGCTTTTATTCCCTTATTTGGCCCCTCCCATGTCCTGCTGATTGGTCCATTTTACAGAGCACTGATTGGTCCATTTTACAGAGTGCTGATTGGTCCGTTTTACAGAGTGCTGATTGGTGCATTTACAATCCTTTAGCTAGACACAGAGCGCTGATTGGTGCATTTTTACAGAGTGCTGATTGGTGCATTTACAATCCTTTAGCTAGACACAGTGTGCTGATTGGTGCATTTGCAATCCTTTAGCTGGACAGAAAAGTTCTCCAAGTCCCCACCTGACCCAGAAGCCTAGCTAGTTTCACCTCTCAATAGGAAAGGCTCAGAGATCAACTTAGTTAGGGAGCTAAAAAAGCAAACAAACAAAAACCAAAAACAAAAACCTGTTATTTTTGGTGTATCTCAGAATATAAAGTGCACTCTATCCACCTACTATCAAGGGACATGCTATTCACACTTATTCCTAATGTTGGCAGAAAAATATGTTAGTTTGGTTCCCACGTTTTCTAGTTTTCGTTTTTGTCCCTAAAACATAGATTTAATCCCATAAGTTTGTTCTGTAATTTTATGTACAAAAATAATCAATTTTATACTTTATTTGATCAATATTATTTGCATAGGTGTGGCAAAAGATGTTAATTCACAAAGATCTTTTTTTTTGCTTAGCAAAATTAGAGCTGTATCCTATTAGGGTTCACAAATTTAACCTGTCTAGAGACTCATATGATCCCTATGCTTATAACTCTACCCTACATGTCAGAAATATTTTCTTTTCATGATTATTGGCTCATCAACTGAGATCAGGAACAAAAAACAATTCCATTCACCTCATTTGGGTTATACTGTAGTAGATGTAATTTCATCAAACTTATGAACACTCTAGCAGAGTTTTCTTCCTATCTCAACTGCTGTGGTTTGAGTTTGCCACACCAAAGCTCATATTCAAATTTAATTCCCAACGTGATGGTGTTGGGAGGTGAGGCCCAGTGGAAGGTATTTGAATCGTGGAGGTCAATCCTGAGTGACTGGCTTGCTGTATTCTTACAGTGAGTTCTTGCTCTGGAGAGAAAAGATTACTTCTCTCAGGAGCAGATTAATTCCCATAAAAGTACATTGTTATAAAGCAAGATTCTTCCTCCTATTGGGTCCTCTTTCTTTAACGTTTGTTCACTTCTCCTCTGACCCTATCTGTCACGTTACAGTGCAGCACAGAAACACTCACCAGAAGTAAGGGTCATGCTTTTGAACTTCCCACACTGTCAAACCATGAGCTAAATAAATTTCTTTCCATTATAAATTACCCGAGATCAGGTATTCTGTCACAGCAACACAAAATGGACAAAGACACATTATATCTTATTCTTTTCCATTATGGACCAGTGATATTGTGGGTTAATTTAGGGCTAACAACTTTGTTTTATCAATGGCTTGTCAGCATTCAAAC
This sequence comes from Colobus angolensis palliatus, assembly GCF_000951035.1. Taxonomy (NCBI): domain Eukaryota; kingdom Metazoa; phylum Chordata; class Mammalia; order Primates; family Cercopithecidae; genus Colobus; species Colobus angolensis. The sequence continues at coordinate 1,850,843 of NW_012116411.1, forward strand.
TTTCTATTACTTCTGACTTCACTAATTTTTTGTTTATCTGGGACATTTCTATTTTTCTTTGAGTGAAGAGACATAAAAGTAATAACTCTTAAACTTTAATATTTCTCCACAGTCTATGAAGCTCTGGATGAGACAAAGTTCTTCCTCATTTCCACATATTTTGAAGCTCATTTATAATTATAATACAAATTAATGAGAATTGTTTTGAATATTCTCATTCCTCTTTACACCATACAAAATTGCTGCTTTGTGTTTATCAGAGTTATTTACTTATTTATTTTTGAATCAAGAACAGTTAAGATCTACAGTCTTGAAAACCTTAATGTCCACTGTATCACATTGTTACCTGTAGGCACTATGTAGTACAACAGGTCTCGAGAACTGATTCATTTTGTATACTCATTGAGCAACAACTCCCTACTTATTCCTCTTCTCTTCCCCTGGCAACGACCATCCTATTTTGTGTTTCCATTTATTTGACTAGTTTATTAGCTCAAATAAGTGCAATTATGCCATATTTTTTCTCTTTTTACTGACTTATTTCACAAATGGCATGATTTCCTTTTTTTCTAAGGCAGGATAACATTCTACTCCATAATGTAGCACTTTTTGTTTGTTTGTTTTTGATGGAGTCGCACTCTGCTGCCACGACTGGAGTGCAGTGGCATGATCTCAGCTCATTGCAACCTCTGTCTTCGAGGGTCAAGCGATTCTCCTGCTTTAGCTTCCTGAGTAGCTGGGGTTACAGGGGGCCACCACTATGCCCAGCTAATCTTTTGTATTTTTGATAGAAATGGGTTTTCACCATGTTGGTTAGGCTGGCCTCGAACTCCTGACCTTGTTATTTGCTCACTTTGGCCTGCTAAAGTGCTGGGATTACAGGTGTGAGCCACTGCACCTGGCTGTAGCACATTTTTTATCCATTTATTGGGCCATGAGCATTTGGATTGTTTCCGTATTTGGATTAGTGGAAATAATGCTACAATGAACATGGCAGTGCAGATACCTCTTTGAGATACTGATTTAAATTCCTTTGGATATATGACCAAAAGTGCAATTCCTTTGGATATATGGCTGGACCATAGGGTATTTATT
>NW_012116411.1:1851987-1876779 GCF_000951035.1 Colobus angolensis palliatus
CGTATTTGGATTAGTGGAAATAATGCTACAATGAACATGGCAGTGCAGATACCTCTTTGAGATCCTGATTTAAATTATATATATATATATATATATATATCTCCAGAAATGAAATTGTTAGAACACATAATAATTCTATTTTAATTTTATGAGGGAATTCCATACTGATTTTTATAGCTACTGTGCCATTTTACATTCCTACCAACAGTGTAGAAAGGTTTCACTTTTTCTGCAACCTAAATAAGATGAATCACACTTATTACCTTTTTAAAAAATTAAAAACCATCCTAACAAGTGTGAGGTGATATTATTTGATCCGCATTTTCCTTATGACTAATGCTGTTGAATACATTTTTATAAACCTATTGACCATTTGTATTCCTTGTAAGATACACAGTTTGTAAATATGTTCTACTAATCCATAGTTTGCTTTTTCACTCTGTTGATTGTGTCCTTTGATGTAGAGAAGCTTTTAAATTTGATGTAGTCCTGTTTTACTTTTTCTTTTATTTCTTATGCTTTTAGTGTCATAACTATGAAATCATTGCTGAGATCAATGTCATGATGATTTTCCCCTATGTTTTTTCCTACAGTTTTTATATTTTCAGGTCTTCAGCTTAAGTCTATAATTATTTAAGTTGATTTTGTGTATAGTATAATATACAGGTCCAATTTATTTTCTTTGAATGTGAATATCCAGTTTTCCAGACATAATTTGCCAGAATACTTTTCTTGTCCTTATTGTATATTCTTGGTTTTTTGTTGAAGTTTAGTTAACTGTATGTGTGTGGGTTTATTTCTGGGCTATTTCTATTTCATTTATAGCTATTTCTATATCAATTATATGTCAGTTATACCTCAATATGGCTAAAAACTGTGACTTGACTAATACATCTTCTCTCATTTCATGGTAGATTTGTCTTTAGTAAACGCACAGAGTATGAGCAGATATTTGGGATTAACATACCTCAAAGTTTTCAGAGAGAGAGAGAGGACCAGACAGACAGGCAGAGAGGAAGAGAGACAGAGCAGATCATGAATGTGCGAGTTAGAAAATTGGTCATAGATCCAAAAGTTGTACAATTATAAACAGACCAATGTAAAATGTTAATGAAGACCGGGAGTGGTGGCTCATGCATGTAATCCCAGAACTTTGGGAGGCCAAGGTGGGCCGATGACTTGAGGTCAGGAGTACAAGACTAGCCTGGCCAACATGGCAAAACCCCGTCTTCACTAAAAATACAAAAATTACCCAACTGTGATGGTGTGCACCTGTAATCCCAGCTACTCGGGAGGCTGAGTCATGAGAACTGCTTGAACCCGAGAAGTAGAGGTTGCAGTGAGCTGAGATCATGCCACTGTACTCTAGCCTGGGTGACAGAGTGAGACTCTGTCTCAAATATAAATAAATTAGTTCAAATAAAGTTTAAAATAAAATGTTAATAACCTTTCTATTGCTAATAATATGTTTTTTTCATTTACACACAGCTGTGTTATTAAGATCAGAATTACAGCAATCGTGAATCAAAAAAGCACAAATGCACAAAATCACTGGTTGGCTGTGGTAAAGATCTTGAAGATACACATCCCATTCTCCATTATAGCAAGTACTCTATATACCTGTATGTACATATACATTTAATTATCTGAGCTTTGCTTGTCAAGAAAATTATACAACAGTGAAGATAGATGGAAAGAGGTACAAACATCCTCAAGAAAAAATAAATGTATAATTTAAAAATCCATAAAATATAACTGGATAATTTTTATTTTGTGCTACCAACTGACCTCATTCCATGGGCTGTAAAATCAGAGCTCTATATATTTGTCACCAACTGAATGGCTATACACAAATCAGAAACAGGTACAGAACCAGAACTAGACTTTGCTAACACAACTAGATTCAATCTGCAAAAAGAGTTAGAAAACATCAAAATGTTTCCAGTCAAAAACTAATAACCACATGGGACTGTTTTTTATCTTGGCTGTATCAGTGTCAGTATACTCACTGTGATATATACTACAGTTTTGAAAGAGGTTATCTTTGAGAGAAACTGAATAAAGGGAACATGGGATCTTTGTGTTATATCTTACAACTATGAATTAACCTACAATTGTAGCAGGACGAGCCACAGACAAAACCCCTCAGACACTGAGTTGTAGACGGAAGGGCTTTATTCAGCTGGGAGCATCGGCAAGCTACCATCTTAAAATCCAAGCTCTCCAAGTGTACAATTTCTGTCCCTTTTAAGGACTCACAAAACTAAAGATTTCACATGAAAGGGTTGTGATTGATTTGAGCGAGCAGGGGGTACATGACAGGGGCTGTATGCACTGGTGGTCAGAGTGAAACAGAACAGAGCAGGGAGTTTCACACTGTTCTTACATACAATGTGTGGAATCTATGAATAACATCGGTTGCTAAGTCATGAGTTGATTTTTAACTACTAGGTTTAGGCCAGGCAGGCCCAGGCCTGGTTTAGGGTCTGGTTTTTGGTCTGGTGCCTGGCGCTGGGCTGCCTGCCTTTGGTTTCACTTCCTTGTTCCTTCTTAAAACAGGTACTGAGTATAAAACAATATGAGAGGGTCTCTCTCTTCCCTCACAATCATCTCAAAATAAAATTAACTTAAAAGGTAAACAAACAACAATCAGCCACAAAGGCAGAGATAGTAAAGCTGTACTTCCACTGTGTGTGTCAGAAAAAGGATCCATCCTGTAAACAGCTTCCAAGGTGTTCTTCTTGGTTATCACAATTTATTCTGCTCTTGTTAGCCAGTCCTTCTCACCATGTCATGGTGGAAACTATGGCTGTGAAAGGAATAGTCAGTAGGGAAAAAAAAAAAAAAGAAGAAGAAAAAAGCACAATAAAAATGTTGGGTTCTGTCTTCCACTTAGTATGTAGAAAGCTGGAAAGAACACTGAATCTACTCTTAAAAGCAAAAATAATGCCAGATAATCTGCAAGTTTGTATTTCTCTAAGGTCACAGATTAACAACTTAAAATCTAAGTGAAGACTGACACTTCCAATGAGACAAGGGAATTGAGCACTTGCTTACTTGTGTCTAACTCAGGCAGGTACCAGTAAAAGAAATTTCATTAAAAATGTTAACATATTGCTAAAGACTGAATGAAAACTAGTGAGAGAAATAGAAGCCGATGGTCACATGAACAAGGAAAATTTACATCTATTCACAGGCTCTTTTTTATGTACCAAAACAAGTGCTGACACATAAGATTGACAAGATTCCTAAGAAGGCCTCCCTTGTCATGTAAAACCTGGAAAAGAGAAACAAAGGCTACTACAGGATAGGTATGAAAGTCTATCTGGATTATGTCTCCTTATCTCATTTATTTCCAAAAACATTGAGCTGCTTAAAGAAGCAAACATTACTCTTGTGAAAACCTATTGCAGCTTAGGGAAGGGAATAGCCTAAATAAATAAATAAATACATAAATACATAAATAACAGACCTTAGTCAGGGACTAGGGTGCATCTGTTCTGTAATTGCTCCTGCCCACCAGCCCCTCCCAGGTCCCCTGTTTGGCCACCTTGCAGGAGCATGTGCACAGAGCAGCCTCTGCTACCCAGCCTGGATGCTTTGCTTCACGTGATTATGTTCCCAGTGGCCTGGGAGTACTTCAGATCCCCACTGCACCCAAAACTTGACTCGGAGCGTCCAGAGGATGAAGCCACCAGCCAATCGTGGAGCCCCAGAACTGCTAATCTCAGGAGTAGCAGGCTGGTATCTGTGGCTGGCACTTGAGCAGGAGAGGACCCCATGCTCTCACAGCACTGAGAGGTGTGAGATGCATGAGTTCCTAAGTTGGAGTGGAAGCTGGGTATGCCTCTCCTCACAAGTCCAACCAGGAAAGGGTGTGGCCTATCTCCCTGACTTGACCTCTGCCCAGGGAGACCCATCACCCAGATACCTAACAAAAAAAAAAAAAAAAAATCAGGTGTACTGCCAGTGATTGGAGAGGAATCCCCTGAAACCCAGGAGCAGACTATGTGAGGGGATCATCTTGCTTTCCACAGCATAGCAAAGCAAGGATTTACAAATGAATCCATGGATGAGGATGGATGAGGAAATACAGAGAAGCTGTCAGGTAAGAGCTTACCAACCACCCGTTACTCTTAAGTGCCATCTACTGGATCACAGCCCAAACTACAACACCAAAAATATTTTGCTAATATACCTCTCTGTGAAACCAAAGGCAAGAATTCAGTCACTATTAAAGAACCTGTACAGAGCTTTGCCCTTCTGAAAACATCTGGAAATAACCAATTGACTATACTCAACTTAGACCATATTTCGAGAAAAATCAAGTCTTCCAAAATAAAATCAGCACAAGAACTCTGACAATGAAACAAAACAGAGTATCTGCTTACCTTCAAATGGGTCCATTAACTCCTCAGCAATGGTTCTTAACTAGTCTTCAAGGACTAAAATGACAGACATAGAATTCAGAATCTGGGTGACAAAAAAGCTTATTGAGATTAAGAAGAAAGTTGAAACATAATGGAAGGAATCCAAGGAATACAGTAAAACAATTCAAAAACTGAAATGCAATTTAACCATTTTAAAGAAGCAAACCAAATTTTTGGAGTTGAAAAATTCACTACAAAAAATGTCTTAATATAACCAAAGTATTAAGAACAGAATAGACCAAGGTGAGAAAAGAATTTCAGAGCTCAAAGGGCAGTTCTTTGAATGATTCAGTCAGATAAAATAAAAAGAATATGTAAAAATGAGCAAAACTTCTCTGAAATGAGATTATGTAAAGAGACCAAACCTATGACACATAGGCATTCCTGAGAGAGAAGGAGAAATAATAAACAACATGGAAAATATTTCTAAAATTCTCCCTAATTTCACTAGAGAGTTTGACATGTAACTTCAAGAAATATTGAGAACCCTGGCTAGATACTATAAAAGATGACCAATTCCAAGATAAACAGTCATCAGGTTCACTAAGGTCAATGCAAAAGAAAAAAGCTTAAAGTTAGCTAGAGAGAAAGATCAGGTCATATAAAGAGGGACCCTCCATCAGGCTGACAGCAGACTTCTCAGCAGAAACCTTACAATCCAGAAGAGACTAGGTGCCTATTTTCAGCATCTTTAAAGAAAAGAAATTCCAAACCAGGAATTTCATATCAGCCAAACTAAGCTTGATAAATGAAAGAGAAATAGAATGTGTCTTAGACAAGCAAATGCTGAAGGAATTCCTTTCAACTAGACCAGTCTTACAAGAGGACTTTAAGTCAGTGCTAAACATCAAATTAAAAGAATGGCACCTGCTACCACAAAAACACACTGAAGCACATAGCCCACAGGCAGGATAAAGCAAATGCACAACCAAGTCTATGTAGCAACCAACTAAAAGTGCAATAACTTGATCAAAATCACACATCCATACTAACCCTGAATGTAAATGCCCCCACTTAAAATACATAGAGCAGCAAACTGAAAAGACAAGATCCAACCATCTGCTGTCTTCAAGGGACCCATCTCACATGTAACAACATCCACAGGCTCAAAGTAAAGGGTTGGAGAAAGATCTATCATGCAAGCAGAAAATTAAAAAGAACAGGAATTGTTCTTGTATCAGATAAAATTGATTTTAAAATTATAAAACCTGACAAAAACCCTTTACATAATAAAGGATATGATTCAAAAACAGGACTTAACTATCTTAAATATATACACACTCAACATTGGAGCACCCTGATTCATAAAACAAGTTGTTCTTGGCCTCTGACAAGACTTACCAGCCAAACAGTACTAGTGGAGACTTCAACAGCCCACTGTGTTAAACAGATCATTGAGGGAGAAGACTAAGAACCTCTGGACTTAAACTCAACACTAGATCAATTGGACCTAATAGGCATTTACACAACACTCCACTGAAAAACCACAAAATATACATTTTTCTCATCTGCACACAGAACATATTCTAAGGTTAACCACATATTTGATCATAAATCAAGTCTCAGTAAATACAAAAAAAATTTTAATTATAGCAAGTGTACTCTAGAACCATAGTGCAATAAAAGTAGTAATCATTATCTAGGACATATATCAAAACTGCATAAATAGGTGGAATTTAAGTGCCTTGATCCTGAATAACTCCTGGGTGAACTTCAAAATTAAGAAATCAGAATTTTTTTTTAAATTAATAGGAACAAAGATACAACGCATTGAAATCTCTAGGACACAGCTAAACTATGTTAAGAGGAAAGTCTATAGTGCTAAATGCTTATATCAAAAAGTTAGATTTCAAATTAGCAACCTAATATCACACCTAAAGTATCTGGAAAACTAAAATCAAACCAACCCCAAAGCTAGCAGGAGAAAAGAAATAACTAAAATTAGAGATGAAATGAAAATAATTGAGATGCAAACAACCATACAAAAGATTGATTAAACCAAGAGTTGTTCCTTCAAAAAACAAAACAAAACTAAACAGTAAGATTGATAGCTAGATTAACAAAAAAAGAAGAGATCCAGGTTAGTGCAATCTGAAATGACAAAGAAGACATTACAACTCATACCAGAAAAATACAACAGATCTTTAGAGAATACTGCAAACAACTCTATGCACATAAATTGTAAAATTTAGAGGAAATGAATAAATTCCTGTAAAAATACAGTCTCCCACGATTGCATCAGGAAGAGATTGAAACCCTTAGTAGACCAATATTGAGTTCTGAAATTGAATTAGTAATAAATAAATAAATAAATAAATAAATAATAAACCTACCAAGTGAACAAACAAAAATCTATGAACCAGATGGATTTACAGCCAAATTTTATCAGACTTGCAAGAACTGGTACCAATCCTATTGAAACTATTCCAAAAAATCAAGGAGGAGTGGCTTCTCCCTAAGTCAATATATGAAGCCAGCCTCAACCTGATACCAATATCTGGCAGAGACACAACAAAAAAAGGAAACTTCAGGCCCATATCCCTGATGTTCTTAAACACAAAAGTCCTCAATAAAATACTAGCAAAATGAATCCAGCAGCATACCAGAAAGTTAAAACACCATGATCAAGTAGACTTTATTCCTACTTCAATGTACATAAATAAATAAATGTATTTCACCACATATACAGAATCCGAAGCAAAAACCAGATGATCTCAATAAATGCAGAAATAACTTTTGATAAAATCCAACATACCTTCACGATAAAAACCCTCAACAGACTAGGCATCCAAGGAACATACCTCAAAAAAAATAAGTCATCTATGACATACCCACAGTCAAAGTTATTTTGAATAGGTAAAAGCTGGAAACATTCCCCTTGAGAACTGGAACAAGATAAGGATGCTCATTCTCACTACACCAATCAACATAATACTGAATATTCTAGTTGGTGCAATCAGACAAGTGAAAGAAACAAAAGGCATCCAAATAGGAAAATAACTCAAATTATCTTTATTCACTGATGCTATGATTCTATAGCCAGAATGCCCTAAAGACTCTGCCAAAAGACTACTAGCATTGATAAAGAACTTTATAAAGTTTCAGGCTACAAAATCAATGTACGCAAATGAGTAGCATTTTTATACACTAGTAACATTCATGGGAGAGTCAAATCAAGAACACAATCCCATTTACAATATCCACAAGGAAAATACCTTGGAATATATCTAACCAAGAAGATAAAAGATTTCCAAAAGGAGATCTACAAAACAATGGTGAAAGAAATCAGAGTCAACACACACATACAGGGAAAACCATTCCACGCTCATGGAGTATAAGAATCTATATTATCAAAATGACTGTATTGCCTAGTTTGATTCAGTGCTATTCCTATCACCCTACCAATGTTATTATTCACAGGATTAGCAAAACTATTCTAACATTCATATAAAAACAAACAAAAAAAGCCTAAATAGCCAAAGCAATCCAAAACAAAAGGACAGACTGAGGCATCATACTACCTGAATTCAAACTATACCAGAAGGCTACAATAGCCAAAACAGCATGGTCCCAGTATAAAAACAAACACATAGACCAATGGAACAGAATAGAAATAAGCCATCTGATCTTCAACAAGGCAGACAAAAATAATGGGGAAAGGACTTCCTATTCAAGAAATGGCTCTGGGATAACTGGATACCTATATGCAGAAGAATGAAACTGAATGCTTATCTTTCATCATATATAAAAATTTAATTCAGGGTGAACTAAAGTTTAAAATTTAAGACCTAAACTGTAAAAATCCTAGAAGAAAACCTAAGAAATACTCTTCTCAACATTGGTCTTGGCATAGAATTTTTGGCTAAGTCCCCAAAAGCATTTGCAACAAAACCAAAAATCAACAAGTGGGACCTAATTAAACTAAAGAGCTTCTGCACAGCAAAATAAACTATCAACACAGTAAACAGACAACCTACACAATGAGAAAAAAATATCACAAACTATGCTTCTGACAGAGGTCTCATATCCAGAATCTATAAGAAACAAATAACAAGTATAAAACATGAGTAGATATTTATCAAAAGAAGACATAACAAGCAGCAAACACATACATAGGAAAAAATCTTCAATATAATTATCAGAGAAATACAAATCAAAATCACAATGAGATACCATCTCACATGAGTCAGCATAGCTATTATTACAAAGTCAAAAAGAATTTGAGTGAGATTGCAGTGAAAAGTGAATGCTTATACACTGTTGGTGGGAATGTAAATTAGTTCAGCCACCTTAGAAAGCAATTGGTCAATATCTCAACAAACTCAAAAAGAACTGTCATTTGGCCCAGCAATACCATTACTGAGTATAAACACAAAGGAAAATAGATTATTATATTGAAACAACACACACTCCTATGTTCATTGCCACACTATTCCCAATAACAAGACATGGAATTAATCTAGGTATGCATCAATTGTTGATTAAATAAAGAAAATGTGATACATATATGCTATACAATACTACACAGGCATAAAATAGAAAATAAATCATATTTATGCAGCAACATGGATGCAACTCGAGGACATAATTCTCAACAATTTATACATGAACAGAGAAATACCACATGTTCTCACTTACACAACATAGCTAAATATTGAGCACACATAGACATAAACATGAAAATAATAGACTGATATGGTTTGACTTGTGTCCCTACCCAAATCTCACCTTGAATTGTAATAATCTGCGTGCATGTGTCAAGGGTGGGGCCAGGTGGAGAAAACTGAATCATGGGGGAAGTTAACCCATACTGTTCTTGTGGGAGTGAATAAATCTCATGGTATCTGATGGTTTTATAAATGGGAATTCCGTTGCAAAAGCTTGCTCTTGCTTGATGCCATGTAACACATGCCTTGCTTCCCCTTCACTTTCTGCCATGATTGTGACGCCTTCCCAGCCATGTGGAACTGTGAGTCAATTAAAGCTCTTTACTTTGTAAATCACCCAGTCCCAGATACATCTTTATTAGCAGCATGTGAACAAACAAATACAGTAAATTGGTACCATTAGAGTAGGGTACTGCTGGTACCTACCAGCAGTAGAAAATGTGGAAGTGACTTTAGAACTGGAAAACAGGGAGGTTGGAACAGTTTGAAGGGCTCAGAAGACAGGAAAATGTGGGAAAGTTTGGAACTTCCTAGATACTTGAATGGTTTTGACCAAAATGCGGATAGTGATATGGACGTTAAAGTCCAGGTTGAGGTGATCTCAGATGGAAATGAGGAACTTGTTGGAAGCTGGAGCAAAGGTGACTCTTGTTATGTTTTAACAAAGACACTGGCAGCATTTTGCACCTAGAGATTTGTGGAACTTTGATCTTGAGAGAGATGATTTAAGGTATCTGGCAGAAGAAATTTCTAAGCAGCAAAGCATTCAAGAAGTGACTTGGGTAAAGTGAAACCATTCAGTTTTATATATTAACAAAGATATTATTTGGAATTGAAACTTATGTTTAAGGGGGAAGCAGAGCATTAAAGTTCAGAAAATGTGCAGCCTGACAAATGCAATAAAAAAGAAAAACCCATTTTCTGAAGAGAAAGTCAAGCTGGCTGCAGAAATTTACATAAGTAACAATAAACCAAATGTTAATCACCAAGACAGTGGGGGAAATGTCTCTAGGGCATGTCAGAGGTCTTCACATCAGCCCCTCTCATCACAAGCCTAGGAGAAAAGAATGGTTTCATCCACTGTGGGCCCAGTGCTGTGGGCCCCTGTGCTGGGCCTTGCTGCTTTGTGCAGTCTTGGGATTTGGTGCCCTGCATCCCAGCCATGGCTAAAATGGACCAACATAGAGCTCAGGCCATTGCCTCAAAAAATGCAAGCTCCAAGCCTTGGCAGCTTATATGGGTGTTGGGTCTGTGTGTGCACAGAAGTCAAGAATTGAGGTTTGGGAACCTCCACCTAGATTTCAAAGGATGTATGGAAATGCCTGGATGTCCAGGCAGAGGTTTACTACAGGGGTGGAGCCCTCATGCAGAACCTCTGCTTGGGCAGTGTATAAGGTTAATGTGGTGTTGGAGCCCCCGCATACAGTCCCTATTAAGGCACTGCCTAGTGGATCTTTGAGAAGAGGGTCACCATCCTCCAGACCCTCCAATGGTAGATCCACCAACAGCTTGCACTGTGCAGCTAGAAAAGCTGCAGATACTCAAAGCCAGCCTGTGAAAGCAGCTGGGAAGGGCGCTGTACCCTGCAAAGTCACAAGGCAGAGTTGCTCAGTACCTTGGGAACCCAACTCTTGCATCAGTATAACCTGGGTGTGAGACATGGAATCAAAGGAGATCATTTTGGAGCTTTAAGATCTGACTGCCTTGCTGGATGTTGGACTTCATGAGGTCTTTAGCCCCTTGATTTTGGCCAGTTTCTCTCATTTGGAACACGTGTATTTACCCAGTGCCTATACCTCCATTGTATCTAGGAAGTAACCAACTTGCTTTTGAATTTAAAGGCTCATAGGTGGAAGGGAACTTGCCTTGTCTCAGGTGAGACTTTGGATTGTGGACTTTCGAGTTAAGGCTGAAATGAGTTAAGACTTTGAGAGACTGTTGGGAAGGCATGATTGGTTTTGAAATGTGAGAACGTGAGATTTGTGAGGGGCCAGGGGTAAAATGATATTGGTTGGCTGTGTCCCCAACCAAATATCACCTTGAATTGTAATAATCCCCAAATATTAATCGTGGGCCCATGTAGAAATAATTGAATTATGAGGACAGTTCCCCCTATACTGTTCTTGTGGTAGTGAATAAGACTCATGAGATGTGATGATTTTATAAAGGGGATTTCCCCTTCACAAGCTCTCTCTTGCTCAGCTGCCATGTAAGATGTGTTTTGCTCCCCCTTCACTTTCCACCATGATTATGAGGCCTCACCAACCGTGTGGAACTGTGAGTCTCTTTAGTTTATAAATTGCCCAGTCTCAGTTATATCTTTATTAACAGCATGAGAACAAACTGATATACAGACATTGCAAACTACTAGAAGGGGTAGGAAGGTAGGAGGAGATAGATCAAAAAACTACTAATTGGGTATTATGCTCACTTCCTGGGTGACAGAATCTATCCCACAAACCTCAGCATCACACAATATGCCCATATAAAGAAACTTACACATATAATCCCATATCTAAAATAAAAGTTGAAATTTGCAAATAACTTTAAAAAATGCTAAGGGAGATCTTATTCTCACACAAAAAAAGATAATCATGAGGTAACAGTTGCTTGTGTTAATCATTTCATAGCGTATTCATATATAAAATGTTACATGGTATATTGTAAATATATATAGCTTTTATTTTTCAATTATAACTTAAAGTTGAAAAATACTCATTTTTAAAAGATAATTTCCCTAAAACAGACATTTTTTAATGTTTGTATTTATCTTTGTAGCATACATGAATATAATTTATATAATAATAGTGAACTGGTAGAAATGGTAATATGGTATTATAAGGTATTACATAATATGTTATATAGTATTATACCTTATATGGTATATATATGGCATATATGGTATATATATGGTATATATGTAATGTATATATATTATACCTTATATGGTATATATATGTCTTATATGGTATATAATACCTTATATGGTATCATATGGCATTATAAGGTATTACATGACACATGATGCAGTATTTGAAGGTAATTATTAATTAAATATATACTGTAAATGCTAAGGCAACCATTAAAATCACTACTTTATTGTTGAAAAAAGGATAGAAATCATAAGCCAGAAGTGGATACAGAAAGGCTTTGTAAACTATCATTAATAGAAATCAGAGACAGTAGAATAAAAGAATAAAAAATTGAGCAAAATTATTTTAATCAAATAAATGTTTTCATAAAGTGTAACTTGTCTAAATGCACAAACTGAATGACACAGATTGTGAATGAAGAAGCAAAACAACTGAATGTTTTCTACAAGAAACCTATTTTGATTATAAATAGTATAAATGTAAACATATGGAAACAGGTAATAAGTAAAAGAAAGCTGGAGTATATATATTAGCATGAAAAAAAGAAGTCTTAAGGCTATATCCAGTAATAAGAGGATACTGCTTACTGCTAAACAGAAAAATTTCCAAAAAGCAATTCTAAGGGTATATGAAACTCCCGAAAGGGTTTCCCAATGTATGCAATGAAAAGGGTTAGAATTAGAAAAGTAAAGACACAAATCCAAAAATACAGTCAAAAACATCAATAATTTTTCTAAATAATTTATAAAACAAGTAGATAGTAAAGAAATATAATAGAACAATACTGACTTGACCTGAATGTGTTAATGGACTATGATACCATGAACAGAATATATAACTTTTTCAAATGAAAGTGAAAACATTTACCAAGACATATCACGTTACAGGTCATCAAACAGACCTAAAATTTAAAATATTAGAAATGATGTGAATTATTTTCTTAAAACAAAATTAAACATAATTAGTAACAAAATCTGCAAAATTTCAAAATATTTAGAACATAAACAACATGATTTTAAGTAATCAACACTAAAAAGAAAAATGATTCCAGAAAATTTAGAAAATATTTTGTTGAAAACTGAAGTGAATGCACATTCATCTAATTTTGTGATATACAGCTAAAGTATTGATTTGAGAGAAATTTTTAGCACCTGTTACTTATATTAGAAAAGAGAAAGGACTTTCAATTATCTGTTTCCAAAATAAGAAACATTGCCAAATATAAGTATAATTTTGTCATTAGAATAAAAACAAAGAATTACAAATGATATCCAAATAAAATAAATAATATCTACATAATACCTACACGTAACATCATACTTAATGACAAAAGACCAAAAACAGTAACAAGGCAAGTATGTTTCTTCACATTATTCCAGTTTAATGTTGTTCTTGTTGCTTTAGCCAGTCCAATGGAACAAAAAGGGGCACACACATTAAAATAGAACAAATAGAATATTTTTGTCAGCAAACAACATAATTGTCTGTCATGAAAGCCCTGTACAAACTACACAAAATCTGTTAGAAGTAAAAAGTAAGTTTAGCAATGTTACATCACTTAATATTTTTTTAAACTTTGTATGTCTACATTCTTCCAATGATAAATTCACAATTAAAATAAAAAACACAATGTCATAGCAATTAGAAAATAATTCTCTTAATGTTAAGTGTAGTATATATACACTAAATATGACAAAACACTAATGAAGAAAATCAAAGAATGCCTAAATATGTGAAGAGACAGTGTTCATGGATTGGGGGCTCAAAATTATTGACAAACCAAATGGATCTGTAGATTCAATTCCATTCCAATAAAAATTCCAGTAGTATATTTTTATAAATCAAGTTCTTTCTAGAATTAAAATGGAAAGACAAAGGAAATAGAATAGCTAAAACTATAGTTAAAAAGGGAAATCAAGATGGAAATGTATACTATCTGATTGTCAGACTTATTCTAAAGCTATAAAAGTTAAGACAACATGGAGTTGAAAAAATAATAGACATATTTTCCTGTGGAAACTATTCATAGAGTCTGTAAATGGACTCACACAAACATAGTCAATTGATTCTCAACAAAGATGCAAAGGCAATTCAATAAAGAATAATCTCTTCAACATATGGTTGAAGAACAATCTACATGCCAGACCAATCTATATGTCAAAAATGATGGGTGCTGACGAGTTGATGGGTGCAGCACACCAACATTGCACAAGTATACATATGTAACAAACCTGCACGTTATGCACATGTACCCTAGAACTTAAAGTATAATAAAAAAATAAAATAAAATAAAATAAATAAATAAATTGTGATCCATTATTTGGAACCACACAATTCACTCAAAATGAATCCTAGACCTTCATGTAAAACTTAAAAGCATTAAAATTCCAAACAAAAAATAACATAGAAGACATTCTGTCAGACCTGGTTGTGGTAAAGCATTCTTAATTACCATACCAAAAGTGCAATTCATTAAAAAAAAAAAAAAAATAGATAGGTCGAGTGTGGTGTTTGAAGCCTGTAATCCCAGCACTTTGGAAGGCCAAGGTGGGTGGATCACGAGGTCAAGAGATTGGTACTATCCTGGCCAACATAGTAAAATCCTGTCTCAACTAAAATTACAAAAATCAGCTGGGTATGGTGGTGCACACCTGTAATCTCAGCTACTCCAGAAGTTGAGGCAGGAGAGTTGCTTGAACCAGCGAGGTGGAGGTTGCAGTGAGCTGAGATCGTGCCACTGCACTCCAGGCTGATGACAGAGCGAGACTCCATTAAAAAAAAAAAAGGAAAAATAGATAAATTAAGTTTTGTCAAAATTAAGAATTTCCATATACATTTTAATATTAAGAATTCTATATTATTTAATTATAAGAATTAAGACACTCCTCAGGCAGGGAGAACATATTTGTAAATGGCATAGCTGATACAAGACATATCTACATAATATGAGGTAAATAATAAGCACCCCTAAAACAAACAAAACAAAAACATTGTTGACACAAATTTAAACATACATATCACCAGAGAAGTTTTTTTGTTCAAAATTTATTCAAAATTATTCAATAGGGTAACATAAAACTAAAATAAGATATCACTACACACTGTTAAAATACAACAAGTAGAGCTCTTATCATTGTTGGTAGGAGTGCAAAATAATACAGCCATTTTGGAAAACAAGTTTAACAGATTCTTCTGTAGTTGACTATTCTCATACCATATGGCCCAGAAATCCCATTCTTAGATATAACTTAATTGAAATGAAAATTTATGAACTCACAGAAACCTATTTGCAGATGTTTATAGTATCTTTATTCATAGCTGCTCAAAATAATTATTCAATCCAGATGTCCATCAATTGGAGAATAGATAAACTCTAGTACCTCTGTATAATGAAACATTACTGAGCAATAAAAAAGAACCAACTCTTCACATACCAGAAACATGGATGAATCTCAAGTACATTATATTAATTGATAGCAGCCACCTTCACTAGGTTACATTCTGGATCTTCATTGACTACTAGGCATTGAGTGGAAAAGAAGTTTACTACAAAGAGATATGAAGGACTAGGGGATTTATGAAACTGTTCTATATCTTAATTGTGGTGATAGCACAACTATATGCATTTTCCAAAACTTAAAGTACATTTAAAAGATTAAATTTTACCAAAGTTACCAGAAAACAAAATAAAGTAAAAGAATAGATTAAAAGCACCAGGGAGTGAAAATTAGAAGGACTGGCAAATCAAATATGCACATGCACATATATACACACACACACAGAGGAGTATGATAAAACGATCAATAATATTATATTTACAGTCAGTGTCTTCATAGTTAAAAGGCAATGTATTTCTCACTCTCATTTAATATCCACAAAGTTTGAGATATATCTTCAATTGTAATTATAATAGAAAAAGTTGCTTTTCTTAGGGATTGATGCTACAGATTTCCTCAGTCATGAAAACAAGGATCAGATAAAGCAGTCCAACTGATTTTTAACTTAGCATACAGAGTATCATCTCCTCTAGCTATTAGATATGATATGCCACCTTATTCATAATGATGGCAGGGGAAACTCTTTTTTTTATTTAGCCCTAATCATGTTTATATGGACATGGAGAGGGTCAATGAGACCCTGTGGAATGGCTGCAGTTTTTGGATGGAGGGGCTTGTTTTGATCAACATAGCAGGCAACAGGGCACTTAGAAATGCAGTTTCTACTACATTCTTTCAAATCTTCGTATTTTGATATATGCTGTCGCTTCTATCTGAATTTCATTGTATCTGCCCCTCCCCACCAATCTCTTTGTGCCAACCTCTAACCATTTGTTTGGACTGTTTGGACGAACGGAGGCAGGATGGCGCACTTCTGGGTTTTTCATCATCAACTTTTCCCGTGTGAGCGAAAATGCAGCCGGAGAACAGGAAGGTGCAGATCAACCAGGCATGCGCCAGGTGATGTCAATCCGAAGAGACTAAGATTTACCTGGTCGCACCTGCAGAGCCCCTCCCCCCTCCCCGACATGCCCGTGCCCCGCCTATTGCCCTTCCACTCCTAGAAAAGCCGCTCCGGCAGACGCCTGGTGTGGGCTTCCTCAGCCCCCACCTTTGTCGGGACTGCATCAGGAACTCCGCCAGAGAGCTCTACCGGGTGACTCTCTCGGCCTCCTTTGCTGGAGGCCTACAGACTTCACCCCCATACCTTTTTCCCTGGAGCTAGATGACCAAAGAATAAATTTACAGTTTTGCTTTTAGCCTTGCCTACTCGCTGGTTCTTTTGTGCTTGCTCTGGCGGTCTTAGAAAAACAAATCAGGTTCATTGCCTTTCATTCGTTAGTGAACATTTCTTCTCACTCATATAAAGCACAATGTTCAATAATATCATTAGATTATTATATAAACTATAAAATTCTAATTTTATTTCATAAGCTTTAAACTCCTCAAGTTTATTTCTTCTTGTAGATCAAATACATAGCACTGTGGCTGACGCTTAATGGAAGCCAAAATCCACTGTACTAAGAAGTCAGTGAAATTTAGGTTTATGAGTCTCTCTACCTCATCAGTTCCATATCCCTTCTTTAGCTTCTTGAGCTTTTGTGCCCGTGCCAGCTTCCAAGGTCTTACTTATTTGAGAGGGACTATATGAGTTTTATCTGAACTAAAATTAGATTTTGTAAAACAATTAATTAAAATCTAAGCAAATCAATCAATATTTGATAGTCAGAAATATCGTTGTAAAAAACATGTCAGAACAACAGGTAGAGAAGAAAAGTAAATGGCAATGGTTGTCCAGAGGTCAAACCAAGGATGAGATATTTCAGAGTAGAGTTTGGAATGAGAAGAATGTGGAAGGGCTGTGGAAAACTGATGTGTAGTGGGCTATACCCTGGAAGCAGTCTTGGAAGAGAGTTTCAAAACCCCCAGTCTTCACTATAGCTGATCCAATATTGCCATATGGGGGTGATTAAATATAGACAGCTGAATTTAGGAATCAGGAGCTCCCTGGTGACCTAAATCAATAATTTAGATAAACATTACAATAGAATATTGAATGATTGCAGTCTGTTAATATAAGATCCAGAACCTATCATCATTACAAATGTACAATATTTCTACTTTGGTATTTGAGAAGAAATCAAATGAAACACAGGCACCCTAATAGGGAAAGATTGGATTGCATGGATTTCACTGCCTGGCACTTGTAACTACCTAAAGTTTTTCTAGTTATGCCATTTGGGGAACTACTATATATCTAAACACCAGAAAAGACAGACTTGCTTGTATGTACTGTAATCACTTTTAAAATAAATAGTTTTCTGAACAGGTTTTTTTTTTTATGTAAAATACTAGAACTTGATAACTTTACAAGAACATTTTATATGGAAGAGTTCTGCATAATCATTTAAAACATACAGTAGTATACTATCATTGCTTTGGATAGTCTTAGGCAATTAAATGAACTTAATTCTGTATTAGAGGATATTCAAACCCAGCATGTGACACATGGCATCATCAATATAGATTTATTTTTTTCAGATGTCAAAATAACACAGGACTGAAACTTTAGTAGTATTATTGTCTGTACTTTTTAGAAAAGAATACTTCTCTCTCTCTCTCTCTACACACACACACACACAGAGAGAGAGAGAGAGAGAGAGAGAGAGGCATGCTACATATGTATGAGCATACTTATCTAGTTTAATGTTTTTAATTTATTAATGACATCATAAATTAGTCTCTATCAGTAGGGTTATTTGTCTTGTTTTCAAGCATTATGAATAGCACTTTATTTTTATTCACTCATATCAAATTAAAGCTACATATACACACACCTATTGCTGCTGAATTACATTACAGTGACATGAGTTAATGTACTATCATCAAGGTGTTAGCAGAGCTGAGTTCCTTCTGGAGGCTCTCAGCACAAATCCGCTTCCCTCCCTTTTCCAGCTTCTAGAGACCATCCACTTTTCTTGGCTTACGGCCCTTTCTTCCATGTACAAAGCCTAAATCTCTCTCTGACTCTGACCCTTCTTCTGTCTTTATCTTTACTTATAAGGACTTTTGTGATTACACTGTGCTTACTCAGATAGCCCAGAACAATCTCATTACCTCAAAAGCCTTATTTTTTTTTATTATACTTTTAAGTTCTAGGGTACATGTACACAACATGCAGGCTTGTTACATATGTATACATGTGCCATGTTGGTGTGCTGCACCCATTAACTCATCATTTACATTAGGTATATCTCCTAATGCTATCCCTCCACCCTCCACCCAATCCATGACAGGCCCCAGTGTGTGATGTTCCCCACCCTGTGTCCAAGTGTTCTTATTGCTCAATACCCATTTATGAATGAGAACATGCAGTGTTTGGTTTTCTGTCCTTGCAATAGTTTGCTCAGAATGATGGTTTCTAGCTTCATCCATGTCCCTACAAAGGACATGAACTCATCCTTTTCAATGACTACATAGTATTCCATGGTGTATATGTGCCACATTTTCTTAATCCGGTCTATCATTGATAGACATTGGGTTGATAGACGCCAAGTCTTTGCTATTGTGAAGAGTGCCACATAAACATGTGTGTTCATGTGTCTTCATAGCAGCATGATTTATAATCCTTTGGGTATATGCCAATTAATGGGATGGCTGGGTCACATAGTATTTCTGGTTCTAGATCCTTGAGGAATTGCCCCACTGTCTTACACAATGATTGCACTAAAAACAGTCCTACCAACAGTGTAAAAGCTTTCCTGTTTCTCTACATTCTCTCTAGCATCTGTTGTTTCCTGACGTGTTAGTGATCACCATTCTGACTGATGTGAGATGGTATCTCATTGTGATTTTGATCTGCATTTCTCTTATGGCCAGTGATGATTAGCATTTTTTTCATGTGTCTGTTGGCTGCATAAATGTCTTCTTTTGAGAAGTGTCTGTTCATATCCTTTGCCCACTTTTTGATGGGGTTGTTTGATTTTTTTCTTGTAAATTTGTTTAAGGTCTTTGTAGATTCTGGATGTTAACCCTTTGTCAGATGGGTAGATTGTAAAAATTTTCTCCCATTCTGTAGGTTGCCTGTTCACTCTGATGGTAGTTTCTTTTGCTGTGCAGAAGTTCTTTAGTTTAATTAGATCCCATTTGTCAATTCTGGCTGTTGTTGCCATTGCTTTTGGTGTTTTAGTCAAGAAGTCCTTGCCCATGCCTACGTCCTGAATGGTATTGCCTATGTTTTCTTCTAGGGTTTTTATGGTATTAGGTCTAACATTTAAGTCTCTAATCCATCTTGAATTAAACCGTTATTTTAATAATACCTTCCAAATCATTTTAGCTTTAAAAGGTAACATACAAGGATTGGCCTATAAGGATCAGGACACAGATGTCTTTGGGGACCATTATTCTGCCTGCAACATTTTTCTTATATTCCTTTCAATTCTACTGTACGTCTATGATGTGTGTAGGATATGTTTTTATTTCCAAAGCAAGGTTCCCTCTATTTTACTGTCTTTCATTTTCTTTCCTGTTTCCCCTTCCCCCACATACTGCTTTTTAAAGGCCTTAACTTTGTCTATGTCCTGGCCATTTCATTCTCTTTGAAATTGAAACGTTGACATTTTTCCAATATGAAAAGCAATTATTTAACTTTATGATAATGCATAAGAATAAGAGTTTGAAAAAACTTATACCAGACGGGCAAAATTTTCAAAATCACATTATTCTAACTCTCTCTAAAATAATATGGCATTGAAGATAAGAATGTGAATAACAGCAACTGAGTGGACAGTTTTGCATACGGTAGGTTTTTTGCCTAAGATTGTTTATATTCTATTCACAGCAGAGTATTGTTAATAGATCCGCATTTTATTTGATGAGTTAAAATAATGTTAAATGTATTCAATGTAAAAGTAAAAGCTCTTATTTTGAAAACTGTGATAAATCAGTTTCACATTTGAAGGAAATTACTGAAATATGTTTTACATTTATTTTAATATACTCAGTTGTACTGTAACAAAAATATTATTCATATTATCTCATAAAGTATCCATTGAATTTTCCACAGTTTAGACTGTTTATACATAGAAATCTCTTACCATTTACTGAAATTATTGTCTTCAATTTTTATTTTCCTTATTATGTGTCATTTAAAATTTTTTTCCACTTCATATACTTTTTTGATATTATTCTTCCTCTTTCATATTATTAATATAACTAATTAGCAAATAGGTATATATAGTTGTATGTATACATACACACATATACTGTATCTACAGTCATAGCAAACATTATATTCCTGAAATGTGACTATGTTATCATAAATTTTATGTGTTTCTTAATTAGTCTTCACAAAGTGTTTACATTTTGGTTTACACTTTTATGTATTCTGTTTCAAGGAAATGAACTTGCATATTTTTCAAGCCCATTGTTTTGTAACTCATTAATATCTTATTATTAATTAGTTTCACAGTTTTCGTAGGCTTATTGGTTTGGTTTCTAAGCATCTTGAACTGTACATTATTTTTATTCATTTATAATAAATTTTAAAAGGTGCATCTTTTATTGGGAAAACATTGGCTGAATTCCCTTAGTTTAAATATGATGCATTCTCATGACCAATTATCTCTGAATAGTTTGTAGTTAAACTTTTAATATTTTCTTCAATTATTAATATTTTCTTCCTCAAGAATGATTGAGATTGTTTCAAGGATTGGGAGAATCTTTTTCATGTGTTCTTAATTTCTAGATTTAATAAATTTAATTAGGAAACAATTAGCCTAGTTTTAGAAATTTGTCAAAATATTAAGTAGAAGTTGAAACTTAAGCTATATTCTATTTTTTGCAATACATTATAGATGTAAGAAAAAATCACCTTCTGTAAAAATTAAAGTCTATATAATTTAACATATAATCAGTCTGTATATATGTACATAAATATACTATGTTCAGTCTTCTTCCTTTGCTTACCTAAAGGTCATCATCACTTGCATATCTAATAGGGATCTGAAATTTACAAATATACAGAACAAAAGTATAAATCCCATTGTTCATTTCTCCAGGAGTACTTCCTTCCACAGTTTCTCCAATAAACATGAATCCTAAGGCCCTTCACCTGGTTTGCCAGACCAAATCACCTACTAGTCATAATTTGTTCATTTGGTTTGTTTTCTTATTATTGTCTGCTCTAATCCATTAATAAATCATCTGGATTCAACCTCAAATGTAGATTTTGAATCTATGTATTTTTCCCTTCAATTTTCCTTTTTTTATCCTTGTTTACAGCTACAATAATATCTCACTAAGAATATCACCATAACTTTCTAATTGGTCTCCTTTCTATTCATTCTCAACATAGCATTCAGATAAGTCATTTAAAAATTCCATTTTCACAACCACTTCCACTTACCATCTTCCTTCTCCATGCTTAAACTTCTTCAATGGCTTTTTAATTGCTTTTTGTATAACATCCAAACAAGTCGTTGTGTATTTCTTAGTCTGTTTTGTTTTGCTATAACAAAATACCCAAGACTGAGTAATTTATACGAGAAAAATGTTTATTTGGCTCACAATTCTGACATCTGAAAGTGCATGATTCTGATGTCTGGAAGGCTCATCTGCCTCTGGTGAGAGTCTTTGGCTGCTTCCCCTCAGAGTAGAAGGTAAAAGGAAGCCAAAAGCTACAGAAATCATATAGTAAGAGAAAAAGCAAGAGAAAGAGAGATGGGGAGGTCTCAAACTCCATTTAACAACCAACTATCTCAAGAACTAATAGAGTAAGAAATCAGCCTTCAGGAAGAGCATTCATGTATTCATGAGGGATCTATCTCCGTGATCCAAACGACTCCTTCCAGGTCCTATTTTCAATATTGTGGATCAAATTTCAACATGAGGTTTGAAGGGGATGTTAGTGTGAACCCCGGATGTCTGAGACAGGTCTCAGTCAATTTAAGAAGTTAATTTTGCCAAAGTTAAGGATGTGCACCCATGACACAGCCTCAGGAGGTCCTGATGATATATACCCAAGGTGGTCGGGGCACAGATTGGTTTTATAATTTTAGGGAGACATGAGACATCAATCAGTATATGGAAGATGTATATTGGTTCTGTCCAGAAAGGTGGGACAAATCAAAGCAGGGAGGGGGCTTCCAAGTCACAGGTAGGTGAAAGACAAATGATTGCTTTCTTCTGAGTTTCTGATGAGCCTTTCGGAAGAAGACAATGAGACATACATCTATCTCAGTGAGCAGAGGGATAACTCTGAATAGAACGGGAAGCAGGTTTATCCTAAGCAGTTCCCAGCTTGACTTATCCCTTTAACTTAGTGGTTTGGGGGCCCCGAGATTTATTTTCCTTCTACATTAGCATGGTCTATATAATCTAGCTACTACCAACTTCTCAAAGCCAGTACTGTCCACTGTCTGTCTTGCTATGCTGCATCCCTCTCATCTATCTTTTTGATCTGCACAAAGTCCAGCTTATTTCAACCACTGAGGTTTTGAGTATTTTCTTCTTTGTGTCTAGAATTCTTTTCCTCTAAGATAGCTAACTGTAGCTCATTACTAAAGTTTGATAACATTGCCCATCTTCCCATCTTCAGAGAGGACATCCCTGACAATTCTTTTTATTTATTTTTTTTAAATTTTATGGAGATTGTGACATTTTAGTGCACCAATCACTCAAGCAATATACACTGAAACCAATTTGTAGTTTTTTAGCCTTCACACCCCCCCATCCTTTCCCCCAAGTCCCCGAAGTCCACTGCATCCTTCTTACGCATTTGCATCCTCATAGCTTAGCTCCCACTTGTGAGTGATTGAGAACATACAATGTTTGGTTTTCCATTCCTGAGTTACTTCACTTAGAATAATATTCTCCAGTTCCATCCAGGTGGCTGCAAATACCATTAATTTGTTCCTTTGTATGGCTGAATAGTATGCCATCATATTCCATATGTGATGGAATACACACACGCACACACACACAATTTCTTTGTCCACTAATTGATGGGCATTTGGACTGGTTCCATATTTCTGCAATTGGGAATTGTGTTGCTATAATATGCTGTGCCAGTATCTTTTTCTTTTCTTTTTTTTCTTTGTATAATGACATCTTTTCCTTTGGGTAGATACCCAGGAATGGAATTGCTACATCAAATGGTAGTTCTACTTTGAGTTCTTTGGGGAATCTCCACACTGTTTTCGATAGCGGTTATACTAGTTCACATCCCTACCAGCAGTATAGAAGTGTTCCTTTTTCACTGCATCCACCTTAGGTAAATTTTTGAGTCACTCTCAGAGTTTACAATCCACAAGTATTTGATTCCTCATGAGTTCACTTTCTGAGCATTTGAGCTTTCTTAGTATAAGTTAGCACTAGAAAGAGGAGGGACATTTTGTATATCTTAGAGTTAAGTGTAAGGTAAAACACTAAAAAATAAAATATTTGTTGGATGACTAACATCTCTTTACATCAAATGATATCCTTCACTTTTCAGAAACTACTATCCTACTCACAAGATGACAACTGGATCCTTTGATTATTTCAACAGAAAATGTCCCAACGCTTAGTCCTCTGGCTTGAGCAATGCCCACAATTTCTGCTGGAATCATCCATTTTTGTCATTTCCCAAGCACGCAGCACAGTGGAGTGGGGGAAAGATGTACTCAAGCCCAACACAAAGCAGTAACATAGGATCTCAATTGTTGAAATATTAATCCTATCAGGAGAGGGATTTTAGCTAGTTTGTTCCTAATCAAATGATTCAATTTTCAAAAATGACTTTTTTTCTTTAAAAAAGACTCCTTTTCATTCTTCTATTTAATAGTTCTGTTTTAGTGTGCTACATAACATTTAGTTTCTATTCTTTTCCATTTAGGGAACTGGAAAAAAAAATGGCTACAACCATTTTTAATTAATTTAAATTTAATTAAATGATTTCAATTTAGTAATTTTTTTTTTTTTTTTTTTTTGGCTTTTGGAGAGCAGCTGGAAATTCTAGAAGTAGAGATAGAAACAGCATATTGTTAGATTTTGGACCAAACTGAAGAATATTATCTCTACTTTGCTTTTATCAAGTTATTACATATCTCTGTATGCTTCTTTGACAATTCTTTTGCTAATTCTTAGTTTGTCAAAAAAGGTTTTTCGTCATTTTTATTCTGCAGTAATTTTTAAACTAAATTTCTCATTTTATTCCTGATCCCTCAGAAATTGTGTGAAATAATAAACTGTTGTTGTTTTAAGATGTTAAGTTGTAAGGTGATTTTTTCTAGGGAAATATGTAAGCTTTATATAAATACACAGATATACCGTACATATTTATTAT
>NW_012116411.1:1877304-1877731 GCF_000951035.1 Colobus angolensis palliatus
AAAACCTCTTCCCTTTAAACTCTGTGTTTGTTTTTCCATTGCCTTGCCACATTTTATGTGTTCCTCTCCCTCCCTCTGGGGTAATACTTTTAGGATTTATTTAGTAAACACTTAAAATGTCACAGGAATATATCTTTGTTCAAATTTCTATATATTTGATTCTAATTACTTGAAGAATTCTTTTTTTTTAAGCTTTTGAAATTTTTTTTAATATTATACTTTAAATTCTAGGGTACATGTGCACAATGTGCAGGTTTGCTACATATGTACACATGCGCCATGTTGGTGTGCTGCACCCATTAACTCGGCATTTATGTTAGGTATATCTCCTAATGTCCAAGTGATCTCATTGTTCAATTCCCACCTATGAGTGAGAACATGTGGTGTTTGGTTTTCTGTTCTTGCAATAGTTTGCTGAGAATGATGG
>NW_012116411.1:1878413-1880022 GCF_000951035.1 Colobus angolensis palliatus
TGCCGTTGCTTTTGGTGTTTTAGACATGAAGTCCTTGCCGATGCCTATGTCCTGAATGGTATTGCCTAGGTTTTCTTCTAGGGTTTTTATGGTTTTAGGTATAACATTTAATTCTTTAATCCAACTTGAATTAATTTTCATATAAGGAGTAAGAAAAGGATCCAGTTTCAGGTTTCCACTTATGGCTAGCCAATTTTCCCAGCACCATTTATTAAATAGGGAATCCTTTTTCCATTTCTTGTTTTTGTCTGATTTGTCAAAAACCAGATGGCTGTAGATGTGTGGTATTATTTCTGAGGGCTCTATTCTGTTCCATTGGTCTATATCTCTGTTTTGGTACCAGTCCTGTGCTGTTTTGTTTACTATAGCCTTGTAATATAGTTTGAAGTCAGGTAGCATGATGCCTCCAGCTTTTTTCTTTTGGCTTAGGATTGTCTCAGCAATGCAGGCTCTTTTTTGGTTTCATATGAACTTTAAAGAAGTTTTTTCCAATTCTGTGAAGAAAGTCATTGGTAGCTTAATGGGGATGGAATTGAATCTATAAATTACCTTGGGCAGTATGGCTATTTTCACGATATTGATTTTTCCTATCCACGAGCATGGTGTGTTCTTCCATTTGTTTGTGTTCTCTTTTATTTCACTGAGCAGTGTTTTGTAGTTCTCCTTGAAGAGGTCCTTCGCATCCCTTGTAAGTTGGATTCCTCGGTATTTTATTCTCTTTTAAGCAGTTGTGAATGGGAGTTCATTCATGGTTTGGCTCTCTGTCTGTTATGGATGTATAAGAATGCTTGTCATTTTTGCAAATTGATTTTGTAACCTGAGACTTTGCTGAAGTTGCTTATCAGCTTAAGGAGATTTTGGGCTGAGATGATGAGGTTTTCTAAATATACCATGATGTCATCTGCAAACAGGGACAATTTGACTTCTTCTTTTCCTAACTGAATACCCTTTAGTTCTTTCTCTTGCCTGATTGTCCTAGCCAGAACTTCCAACACTATGTCGAATAGGAGTGGTGAGAGAGGGCATCTGTGCCAGTTTTCAAAGGGAATGCTTCCAGTTGTGCCCATTCAGTATGATATTGGCTGTGGGTTTGTCATAAATAGCTCTTATTATTTTGAGATACGTTCCATCAATACCGAATTTATTGAGAGTTTTTAGCATGAAGGGCTGTTGAATTTTGTCAAAGGCCTTTTCTGCATCTGTGGAGATAATCATGTGGTTTTTGTCTTTGGTTCTGTTTATATACTGGGTTATGTTTATTGATTTGTGAATGTTGAACCAGCCTTGCATCCCAGGGATGAAGCCCACCTGATCATGATGGATAAGCTTTTTGATGTGCTGCTGGATTCAGTTTGCCTGTATTTTATTGAGGATTTTTGCATCGATGGTCATCAGGGATATTGGTCTAAAATTCTCTTTTTTTTTGTTTTGTCTCTGCCAGCCTTTGGTATCAGGATGATGTTGGCCTCATAAAATGAGTTAGGGAGGATTCCCTCTTTTTCTATTAATTGGAATAATTTCAGAAGGAATATTACCAGCTCCTCCTTATACCTCTGGTAGAATTTGGCTGTGAATCTGTCTGGTCCTGGACTTTTTTTGGTTGGTAGGC
>NW_012116411.1:1880893-1881279 GCF_000951035.1 Colobus angolensis palliatus
CCTTCTTTGTCTCTTTTGATCTTTGTTGTTTTAAAGTCTGTTTTATTAGAGACTAGGATTGCAACCCCTGCCTTATTTTGTTTTCCATTTGCTTGGTAGATCCTCCTCTATCCCTTTATTTTGAGCCTATGTGTATCTCTGCATGTGAGAAGGCTCTCCTGAATACAGTAAACTGATGGGTCTTGACTCTTTATCCAATTAGCCAGTCTGTGTCTTTTAATTGGATCATTTATTACATTTACATTTAAGGTTAATATTGTTATGTATCAATTTGATCCTGTCATTATGATATTAGCTGTTTATTTTGCTCGTTAGATGATGCAGTTTCTTCCTAGCATCAATGGTTTTTACATTTTGGCATGTTTTTGCAATGTCTGGTACCGGTT
>NW_012116411.1:1885459-1891145 GCF_000951035.1 Colobus angolensis palliatus
CTCCGCCTCCTGGGTTTAAGCCATTCTCCTGCCTCAGCCTCCCGAGTAGCTGGGACTACAGGCGCCTGCCACCTTGCCCGGCTAGATTTTTGTATTTTTTAGTAGAGATGGGGTTTCACCGTGTTAGCCAGGATGGTCTTGATCTCCTGATCTTGTGATCCACTGTTCTTGGCCTCCCAAAGTGCTGGGATTACAGTCTTGAGCCACTACGCCCGGCCAGCTCTGAGAAGTTTGATCGATTAAAGCCTTCTCTCAACTCGTCAAAGTCATTCTCCATCTAGCTTTGTTCCATTGCTGGTGATGAGCTGTGTTCCTTTGGAGGGGGAGATACGCTCTGATTTTTTGAATTTCCAGCTTTTCTGCCCTGCTTTTTCCACATCTTTGTGGTTTTATCTGCCTTTGGTGGTTGATGATGGTGATGTACTGATAGGGTTTTGGTGTGAGTGTCTTTTCTGTTGTTCATTTTCCTTCTAATAGTCAGGACTCTCAGCTGCAGGTCTGTTGGAGTTTGCTTGAGGTCCACTCCAGACCCTGTTTGCCTGGGTATCAGCAGCAGAGGCTGCAGAAGATAGAATATTGCTGAACAGCAAGTGTTACTGTCTGATTCTTGCTCTGGAAACTTTGTCTCAGAGGTGTACCCAGCTGTGCGAGGTGTTAGGTGTCAGTCTGCACCTAGTGGGGGATGTCTCCCAGTTAGGCTAGTCAGGGGTCAGGGACCCACTTGAGCAGGTAGTCTGTCCGTTCTCAGATCTCAACCTCCATGCTGGGAGAACCACTGCTCTCTTTAAGACTGTCAGACAGGGACATTTACACCTGTGGAGGTTTCTGCTGCTTTCTGTGCCCTGTCCCCAGAGGTGGAGTCTACAGATGCAGGCAGGCCTCCTTGAACTGCGGTGGGCTCCACCCAGTTGGAGCTTCTGGGCAGCTTTGTTTACCTACTTAAGCCTCAGCAATGGCGGACACCCCTCCCCCAGCCTCACTTCTACCTTGTAGTTTGATCTCAGACTGCTGTGCTAGCAATGAGGGAGGCTCCATGGGCATGGGACCCTCTGGGTCAGGTGTGGGATATAATTTCCTGGCGTGCGATTTGCTAAGACCCTTGGTAAAGTGCAGTATTAGGGTGGGAGTTACCGATTTTCCAGGTGTTGTGTGTCTCAGTTTCCCTTAGCTAGGAAAAGTAATTCCCTTCCCCCTTGCACTTCCCAGATGAGGTGATGCTTCACCCTGCTTCAGCTCTCGCTGGTTGGGCTGCACCTACTGACCAGCACCAACTCTCTCACATGCCCCAGTGAGCTGAACCTAGTACCTCAGTTGGAAATGCAGAAATCACGCATCTTCTGTGTCACTCACGCTGGGTGCTGGAGGCTGGAGTTGTTCCTATTTGGCCATCTAGGGCGCCCCTTGAATAAATCTTTCCATAGGAAATCTTGAATTTTACTTTAGCTCAAGAAAATTATACCCTATCATTTCACTCTGTTAGATATTACAACATTCCCCAGTAGAAGTGCTGTGTGCAGCATATGGAGCTGCTGCCCTGCAATCTCTGAGCTTGGGCTAACATCACACCTCACGAGATCTGGATGGGGTTGATGGCTTCTCTCTTCTGGAAGTCCTACCAGAGGTGGTCAGTATGATGCATCTTTTGCACCCACGTCTCTCACCCCGGATCATCATCCTTCCTGATGCTCAAAAGGATCCCCTGGGCTGCTGTGTGGTGCAGGAGGAAACATCTCTCTACTTTTTGGTCAACATCTGTCTGAACATTCTGATTGCTAACCCCAAAAAATTGTGTTTTGAAAAACCTGATGGAACATTGTACCTTCCAGAGTATTAGTTTCCCTTGGGGCTGGTGACATCCTTATGGTGATGGTTTGGCAAGGATTCTTGTGAATGTTTCATTTGACAGTTTCAGTGCTGCCAAGTTTGTTATGAGATGATTCGGTCAGTATGAAAACCCCAAGATGAAAACTGAGGCAGTGAGCATCCAGCTGTATTCTAGCCCTGCAATTCTCACTTGAGCAAACTGAACAACTTGAAGAAGAGCTCTTTGTGGCAATTAAGGAACTTTTAGCAATAGTAAAACAAAAGGCTACTGAGAATTTAGAGAGTGGTATCATCTTGTGTAATTTAAAAGTACTTTAGTATCTTACAGATGAGTCTCCAGCTTCCTGCAAGCACTTTATTGAAAATCAAGAATTGGCAATCCTCGTGTAAGTCTGGGAGAATAATTTCACCAAAGTCAGAAATCTTTCTCTCAAAGCAGTCACTAAAGATGTGGTAAAGCCTATCAGCATTCTGTTCCACAGCAAAGAAAGAGAAGTCAGCTATGTTGTTGCAGTTGTCATAACCCACCTGCTATCTGGCAAACAGCCTAAATATCCCATAACTTGCAAGGATTGTTTCCTCTCCAGGAGCTGCATGCAACTATCCCAAATTGGCCCAGTGCAAGGTGTAAGATGGCAGCATTAGTGACCTACAGATCCTTCAAGGTATTTTTTCCCACTCCTTGGTAAATTTTCTGAACCAAGATTTGACAGTGGTCACTATGAGCTATGTATCGTGTCTGCAATAAAAACTCCAGCAAATACTGCAGAATGTTAGTTAAAGAAAGATTATGGCTTGTATGTGACATCCAAGAGCATAGTTGAGCAAACCCCCAAACACAGCAGATTGCAGCCTCCATTCTAGATGACTTCAGAATATATTTCATGATGCGTTAGAGACCCCTTCTCTGTCAAATACCTTTTTTAGCCTAAGGGACTTCAGAGGTGCTACTTGTCCCTCAGCTTCAGATTCTCTGCCCTATCAACCGCTGAATGTTGAAAACATTCAGTTATTGGAGTTCATGAACTGGCTGCCTCGTTGGCATTTTATTGTTGATTTTATAATTACCATAATCCCAACTCAAGTTGGAATAATTTTAAGAACACCTATTTGGCAAATAATTTTGAAATATCAAACTCTGGACTCTGTGGAAAGACTTGTGGGCTTGTGTTGGAACAGCTATTCCACATACTTTTCTCTAGCCCTGGACGATTTCTTCACTCTAGGAGTTTGTTGGCAGAAAGAGATCTGTTTACCCAGAGAAGGAAAGAAAGAGCCTGTAAGAGACTTTGGTATTATGTTAAACTTCATATCAATATTTAAGAGAGTCTGTTGAGTTATTTCTGGTCTTGTGAAGCCAGCGGGAAAGAAGTATATTAAAAAATATCTGAGAAATATATACTTATAAATGTGTTGATTGGAAGGCAGGATCTCTGTGTGAGGGGCATAAAGGGAACAATGATAATACTATAGTACCTTTCACGTGAGGGGTGGGGGAAAGATAAATATATTTTCTACAATTTCAGGTATTCTATATTTGGCCTTTTCCCTCCAAGTTCACAAATCAGGTTGGAAAAGAATAACATTCTGTGTATGTGATTGTGCTGGTTGATCATGGTGATATTTAGGAGCAAGAATAGAGGGTTTAGAAAAGTGAAGATTATAAATAGCAATCTCTCAAAATTTTAATTTAGGTGCATCTGTGACCAAAGTTAGGAGGAAGTAGAAGGGCCAGAAAAGACTTTCCCAAAGATTTCAGGGAATGTTCTTACCTAGCCTGGAAAAAAATAAAACAAAATGGGCTTTTCTAAGAACCGGACTCAACTACAATGAAAATTGTTTTGTTTGTTTCATCTGCAAACCCCCCTGTGGAAGGGAGTATGAATTCCTTCTTTGCCTTATTACTGAAAACTAATGAGACATGTTTTATCATTAGTGTGTTTAAATTTGTTTCTCGAAGAACAAAAGTGAATTTCTATCTGATTAGTAGCATATTTAAAAACAAATAATCAAAATAAGTTCCCCATAAATTATATTAGTTTATTTTCATAACCATTAACTGTGCTATGACTTTTAATTAAAATCTACTTTTGGTGATCAAAAATGGTAAGTTTCATTGCTTTCAGTCATGTAACTAATTTAGTGACATAGCTAGACTTCAAAAGCCAGCTTAACTAAATGATTTTCCTTGGTTGTTTTCATTAGCATAGAGGTAGCTAGAATTCAGCGGCATTATCTCTGTCTCTTAGCAATTGCATGTATAAAAATCTTAAGTTCCTGGACTTCATTCAAATGGGACAGCATTAGGGAAGAAGCGGAATTCAAGGCACTCAACCAGAAAAAGGAGGCTTAGTACTTGAGGGTAATAGAGCCTGAAGCAACTCTCTTAGTCTTTACCAAGCAGCCATAGGTAATTTTTTATCGGGAAATTTAAATTAAGCCATGTGTGGGAAGGGAGTTGCTAAAGAAGCAATTCCAGCTTGATCAACCCTCTAAGACTGTGTCCTTGCTAATTTTCCAGCAGTATGTTTCCCAGGATGCATTACAAGGGTCTCTAAGACAATGCTGTGTAGTCACGAGGTTTTAGAAAACATATCTTTTCACTGACTCCAACACTTGTTCACAAATTTTTTTCATATTGATTAAGTGGATTCATATTGTGAAAAGCTTCTGCAAGTTTGCTACAAGAGAAGTCTGAAGTCATCTTAACTTCTCGGGGATCAGACACAGTACAGGAAAACAGCAACCTGGAGAGTTGTGCAAAAGCAGCCAGGTGCTTGCAGTTCTGGGAATGTCTTGCCATCTACACGGTCTGTAATCAAACAAAGCACTTCTGGTGATCAGGACTCAGACACTAGGAGTTTAAGTTTTGGAGTATCACCCTGAAATGCAGTGGAGGCTAAGGGTCCTATTGGGTCTCTAGAGGCTAGGGCTTCCTTTGAGGGAATAGTGGAACTAATCCTGGGACTGCTGTGCTAAAGTGGCTATTACTCCTTCTGAACTTAAAGGCCAGTAAGACGTTTTAGTATATATCCCTAGAAAATGTCATGCAATAATCACAGTATCCAAACCTAGAGGAGAAATGTAGAGATAGGAGCATGTAATAGAATAAAAAAACTAAAGGTCAGAGAACCTGAGATAGTTCCTTAGCTCCTAGGGTACACAGATATGTTGTAAAAGTATTACATTTAAAATAGCTGAAGTACTATAATCTTCAGGTAATGGTATCAATTTAAAAATAGGCTTTTATTGTTGTTTTCTTAAAATTGCTGTTTCCTTATATGTAGATCAAGTACATCGAGAAACACTTTTTGGAAATTTTTGAGATTTACATGTATCTCTTGCAATGAGATACAAAATTTGTTTTAATTATGAAGTTGAAAGTACTAAATGTCTGTTAGTGATAAATTTATACATATAACTAAGACATATAATGTATAATGTGTTACTTATAATGATTAAAGGGGAAAGAAATTAAATAGGTTAACATCCTTGGTTGTATTGCTTTGAAGTGTTTAGGCAAAACTAAAATAAATTGGTCTAAAATGTAAAGATTTGATCTATTAAGTACCAGTATTATGATTTAAAGAAAAATATTGATTCATAGAAATTACTATTGGTGTCCTGAAATTTTGTGATATGGAATCATAAGTTGAGTAAAGAAGGAAAAGGAAAATTAGAAATCTTGAAACTGCTAGACCATTAATTAAAATGAACATATGGTTAGAGTTTAAATACATAAGCAACAAATAATTTTGTGCATAACACTCTTGAAATATTTCAAATTTAAAAAATAATAATTTTCATTATGTTCAAAAATGACCTGCCAAATACGGCAGAAAAGAAAAAATTTTCTTTTTGC
>NW_012116411.1:1892513-1893347 GCF_000951035.1 Colobus angolensis palliatus
GCCTCCTGGGTTCAAGCTATTCTTCTGCCTCAGCTTCCCAATTAGCTGGTATTACAGACATGTGCCACCATGCCTGGCTAATTTTGTATTTTAAGTGGAGATGGGTTTTCACCATGTTGGTCAGGTTGGTCTCAAACTCCTGACGTCAAGATCCACCCTCCTTGACATCCCAAAATGCTAGGATTACTGGTGAGAGCCACTGTGCCCGACCATTTTTTGAGTTTTTAATAGTAGCCATTCTAACTGATGTCAGATAGTATCTCATTGTGATTTTGATTTGCATTTCTCTAGTGATGTTGAGCTTTTTTTGATATGAGTGTTGACCACATGTATGTCTTTTTTAAAAAGCTGTTTGCTTTTTATGTACTTTGCAGATTTTTTAAAGGGATTGTTCATTTTTTTTCTTGTAAATTTGTTTAAGTTTCTTCTATATGATGAATATTACACCTTTTTTGGATGCATAGTTTGCAAAAAATTTTCTCCTCTTGGAGTTATCGGTTTACTTTGTTGATATTTTTGTTTTCTGTGCAGAAGTCCTTAAGTTTAAGTAGATCCCATTTGTTGATTTTTTCTTTTGTTGCCATTACTTTTGGTGTCTTCACCATGAAATCTTTGCTTGTACCTATGTCCTGAATGATATTATCTAGGTTGTCTTCCAGGGATTTTGTAGTTTTAAGTTTTATATTGAAGTCTTTAATCCATCTTGAGTCAATTTTTGTGTATTGTGTAAGGAAGGCATCCAGACTTAATGTTCTGCATGTGGCTAGCCAGTTATCCCAGCAAAATTTATTGAATAGAGTGTTCTTTCCTCACTGCTTGTTTTCATTAGGTTTG
>NW_012116411.1:1897452-1959489 GCF_000951035.1 Colobus angolensis palliatus
CAAAATAGGAGCACCTCGATTCATTAATAAGTTCCTGGAGACCTTCAAAGAGACTTAGACTCCTACACAATAATAGTGGGAGATTTAAATACTCCACTGACAATAATAAATTTTGAAATAATCGTGTCTCCTTAGGCTGTTTACTGCCATTTGTTTAAACCCTATTTCCTGCAGTCATACTTTTTCATAGTTTCAAATTACATTTGTGAGTTGCCACCAAGTCACTAGATGATAAATCCCAACTCACACTTGTACTAATAAGCAAAAAATATTTAGTTTTTAATTTGTTTTACTCTTTCCTCACTGGAGTACTTCAATTACAAGTGAATTGGAATTGGAATTGGAAAAGGTCTCCAATTTTTAGGCTAAAAGTAAGTCAAAGTGGTCTTTCTAAAATTTATGTCCCTGCTTCTTGCCCCATCTGTTTCAAGAATATGTAAGAAAAAATAATTTTAGTACAATTTTTCCAAAGCTCATGTCCATATTGCTAGAACATACCTAATTTGACACAGAAATGAGCAAATTTTTCCAATTTCATGTTGGCCTTTAAAAATATCTGAATTCACTAATAAAAGTAGAATGTAGCTTTTGATTTCAACTCTAACTTTAAAATAATAAGCTTGATAAATGTAGGTTTCATTTTTGGAAAAATTTACATTGTTCTCTATGATGCACAGTAAACAAGAACTTTTTGTTACATGTTCAATGAAGTTAATAATTTGAACTTTATGGACATGACACCTTTTTGGTTAGTAATCCTTAGCAAAATTCTACAATCGTGATTATTTAATTGACATCTGACTTTTCATTTTAGTTTCTCCCAAGTGTCTGTTTTTCAACTGTAAGTTTGGTTGGCATTATTATAGGTGATTGATGTGTTATTTTCAAATTACATGTGTTGTATTTCAAATTACATTAGACAATTCTATTTTAATAATATTTAATATTTATTATCCATTATTTAATTACAGACCTTTCTGATCAATTTTTGTAATTTAAATTTTTATTTGATTAGAGTATATATTAGAGAACCCCACATATCAACAACCTCCCTAACAATGGGAAGATACAGTGCATAATGTATTCTTTCCAATAAGGCATATTATCTATGTATTTTTGTTACCTTTCACTTTATTAAAATTATATATAATTATATATACATTAGTATATAAACATATATCAGTAAGTATATATATTTATGACAATAAATACATTTCTTTTGTATTGAACAATGCATAAACAATTTATATTGAACTACACACATACATACATTACCTTGGACTCCCTACAACTTTGCCTATGACAATCACAGTGACATCTTATTTTTAACGTATTTTGAGAGATAATCTTTTGCATGCTTCTACTGATGGTAGAGGTTTTATGATATTAAGAAACACTTTTCACAATAATATTGACATATCAATTATAGTTGAGGGAAATAGGGAAAAAATCTGTGCTAAAATCTCCTTCCATTCATAATTAATCAGGTTTCTTTTCAGCAGCATGATTTTAGTATTGCCTCTTACCCTCCCCACCATGTGTCAAATTTTAACTTACATAACAAAAAATGTGTTGTTTTGAAATATGAGCTATTGGATATCTATAAACAGATGGCTGTCTAATGTAAGTACAGTTGTGTGTGCTATATGAATAATCTCGAGTTTCACCGGAGATTATCAACATTTGACTTCTTGTTAACTAAAACATGAAATATAGGATGTGCTTACATACAGGGCATTTATTCAGTGTTTTCATAGCTTTCATGTATAACTGAGAGTAGGATTTGTGTTACTTTACATAGTCATCCAGCATAGAAATACATTAAAAAAAAAAAAAAAAAAACTTTCCAAGCACAAATTACTAGAACTTGTTTGGTCAGCAAATCTACTATGTAGTTTCATGAAGATGAAAACTATCCTGTGGTTTCCGTTTTCAGAAATACCAAAAAAAATGGCATTGCCAGAGTTGTATTAACCGTGTATACTTATGAATCCTGTTTTTAAATGTAATTAGGAACACTGAAGCAATTTTTTAAAAGAACATTTGATGTAAATAGAGTCTGAAATTACAACATTCCTAATGGTTTGACTAGATATATTATTTTAATGACTTTATGATAGCTTCAAAAAATTAAACTTGGATTCCAATTGAATTCACTGCAGAGCAAGAATATTCAGATGGTCTTTATTAAATGTTTATTGCCTGCATTTATTCCACTAAGATTATTTTTTCTTATTAATCATTAGCTTCAAAAGATATTTTTTTATCCTTTTCTTTTTCAAAATATTTTGCAAGCCTCTCCAGTGCCTTGGTTTGCATACATAGTAAAACTATATGAAAGAATTTGTTTAGTTAATTTTAACTTTTCATCCTTATACTAATCTCTGAGTTAATTGAAATTCCTCCAGAAGTATTGAAAAGCCAAATGAAAGGAATAGTCATGAGCATTTGCTCTCAAAGATTGGGAAGAAACTTGTTCTAAATGAGTTGTCTAGATACCTCTGTGTTGGGAGCAACTACAGAATGTCCTGCTGGGTCAGGGAACTCATTTAAAAGACATGTGACTGCCCATTTAAAGTACAAGGATTTGGAGGCAGGAAATGTAGATTCTAATTATTTTACCTATGAAATAGTTTTATACTATTTTCTCTATCAGTGTTTTCTAAATACTTGCTAAGTAATACAAAATATTGAAAGAAAATAGCAACTACGAGTTAAATTTTTCCTATTTCCTGATAATGCAATAGGCACATACAATTTCATTTCAATTCTTACCATAACTCTATGATGGATAAATTCTTAATATTATTTTGATGCTGAGGAAAAGAAGCTTAAAAGTGGCTAGGTAACTGTCCCAAACTTGCACAATAAGAGAGGTGGTGCTGGCATATGAATACAGGTGTGTTCATTATACCAGACTGTCTCCATTGTGGAAGTATTAGGCATTTTAAAAATTAACAGTAAACAGGGAAAGTATAATTAATATATGCCTAAATTGTATTGTACATTTAATATTCTGGTGTTTGTTTGTTTGTTTGTTTGTTTGTTTTGAGACTAGGTCTTATTCTGTTGCCCAGGTTGTAGTGCAGTGGGACAATCTTGGCTCACTGCAACCTCCACTTTCCACCTCAGCCTCTGGAGTAGTTGGAACTACGGATGTGCACCACTGCGCTCAGCTAATTTTTGTATTTTTACTAGAGATGGGGTTTCCTCACGTTGCCCAGGCTGGTCTCAAACTCCTGGGCTCAAGCAGTTCACCCACCTCGGCCTCTCAAAGTGCTGGGATTCGAGACGTGAGCCACAATGCCTGGCCTGTTCTGTTCTTAAGTAGTTTATTTTTCAGTATACCTGTCAAAAGATATTTGAACAAACTGAGAAAGTATAAACATGCTTAGCAATATTTTGAGGATATTCTTGTCATAGTCTCAAATATAGACAAAGGCATAAAAAATAAGTAGAATAGAAGAGAGAGAGACAGAGAGAAATTGCTGAAAAAATGTGAAAAGAAATGTTGTTGCTTTAGACAATAGTGTCAGGAATTAGCAATAATGTTCAAAGAAAATAAAATGTTTCCAGGTAACATATGAGTTAATTAAAGACATTCCAATTGACTGATTCCACAGTGAATAATCTCTGAAAGTAAAGCACCAGAAGCATACTGTGCCCATTAACACTGCGATCTACTGAACTTAACAAGGCTTTATATAATGAGTATAAAAAGACTGCTTTATAGTTCATAAGACTTTACAATTTTACTTATCATTTATACAAATCTTATTTCATTAAATTTATTATCAAGTTTTACCAGGAACCTAGTTATTAGAACTGGAATCTGACTAAGGCTTAAGGGAAA
Source organism: Colobus angolensis palliatus (assembly GCF_000951035.1). NCBI lineage: Eukaryota > Metazoa > Chordata > Mammalia > Primates > Cercopithecidae > Colobus > Colobus angolensis. The sequence continues at coordinate 1,901,306 of NW_012116411.1, forward strand.
GTATCTTATTTCTACTGAACAACTCCTACACGCTAGGCAACTGAACTCACATACCTCCTCTTATTTAAGATTCACAGCAACCCCAAAGTAGATATTATTATTCCACTATTACTGATGAGGCTTAAAGATCTTTAATAGACTACGAGATAAAAAATTACATGTTTTAGAGCTAGTACTTGAATCTATTAAATCACTTATCTTTCTAAAGGTATAATATTGACTTACTCAGGTAAGGTTATTATTACCTATCTCAGCCTCATGAAAAGCACATTATGAAGCCATTATTAAGTGATTTGAGCCAAATACAACCTAGGTGGTCCAAAGAGAATGATTGTTTTTAGTTAAATTAGAATTACATCAAGCTTAAGTTACTTACTGCAGCCTCTTGTGTATTTAGCACTGAGTCTTTGGTGTTTACTTTACATCTATTTACATTCTGCTATAGAGCCAGATTGCCTAGTTTTAGAAATACAAGGTTATCCTCTTACTAGTTGTGTAATGAGAAATAGGAGGGTGGTGATGATGATAATGAAGAAGAAAAAGATGGAGATGATGCTGATAAGAATAACAACAATATTAGAAGTCTTACAATGTACCAAGCACAAGGAAATTTTTGTTTCAAGAAGGACAAAAACCTCACAATTTTGGGGGAGAGGTGGTGGCAGTGGCAGAGAGAATATCCTAAGAGACAAGAGAGCGTAAGAACTTAAGTGTGGTCCAAGTTTACTGAGGAGGTTTTAAAATAGAAATATCTGTGTAACAGATAATGTCTTGCACTCATACTCCTCTCCCAATGTCTCCATTACTCCTCCTCTGAAAGATCTTTCCATGAAATGCAAGTCAGACTGAGAACTCTGTGTCACTATGTGATGTATTGCGTATTCATGTAATATTTAGTTGCAGATAATCAACAGGGAGCTTAATCACACAGGGTAAAGCAATGGAATGGTGCATGGTTAGGAAACACAGACCTCAAGAGGGACAGAAACCAGGAATTCTAATGTGAAGAATGTGTTTATTATCACCTTATTCCCAGTGATACCTTGTCTCTTATCTCTTGTATTTCTGTTTTATTATTTTTTCACTCTCTGTAAACAGTTTATTTTAATGCGTCTGTGCATCTTATTAAAAGGTAATTCCAGCTCCAGATTTACATAATTTCATACATAAATTTAGCAGAAAGGGTTTTTTTTTTTTTCTGATCAGTCTATACGAGAAAACTGTGTCTACTCTACCTTGTTATTTTGCTTTATGTGTTTCATGATTATACTGCTACCTCTCCTGTGCTTTTCCTGTCACTCTCACCAGATTAGAAGCTCAAAGAGGGTCCATTTTCTATTTTGTCCCTCCGTGTCAGGAGTAAATATCCAGTACATATATGTTGAAAGACTTCTAGATAAATCTCAGACTTGAGATGCATGCAGAGAGAAGTAACTGACTTATGGACTAGTTAAATAGATAGTATCAGGAGAATTTTGTGAGTGTGAGTGAGACAGAACATCTAAAAGCTTCCAGAAAATAGAGTTTGCTAACAGGGGAACAATAGCCTGAATGACTGTCCTCCTTTAGTTTTCAGGCTCAAAAGGATCATTAACACAAACCATAATGAGTCTCTTCTCTGTAAATTAAGATTCTCTTTATTCTCATTCACTCCATTTCCTGGAAGAATATTCAGAAAAAAAATATTTAGGAGAAGTGACAGAGTGCTCAGCTAAGCCCAATCTTGACCTAATGATATGTGATAGATATACATATGGATAGATATAGACTTATATAGATATAATTGTATCTATCATAAAATTTCATTTGTTGTTTATGATATACCAATACTAACTCATGTACTTTACATATGTTTTCTTACCCAATGTACACACCAACTTTATGATGTGAATGTTGTTAATAAAAAGCCAATTTCTAGCCTGGTGTGCTGGCAGACCCCTGTAGTCCCAAGCTGCTCGGGAGGCTGAGGCAGGAGAATGGCATGAACCCGGGAGGCGGAGCTTGCAGTGAGCCGAGATCCTGCCAATGCACTCTAGCCTAGGCAACAGAGCGAGACTCCATCTCAAAAAAAAAAAAAATTCCTGTTTCATAAGTGAGAAACAGACGTGGCAGACATTTGGTACAAGGATTTGGTGCATTGGTTGAGGATTTCCATTTGGGTGCTCTTATTTTAAAGCTCATGCTCTCAGCCAGGACTCTATGCTACCTCATTACTATGTCTGGGCAATTTTAGGGCGTTGGTTAAGTCCCAATTGATCCACTCAAATTTTTACAATTTCATGAACGTTAATTTTATACTTCATCTTCCATCCCACATTGAATTACCTCATATCCATTAAGATTCCACCTAAATTTCAATTTTATGTAAGTACTTGTTTTTAACTCATGCTACAATGCTACACATGGATCCCACACCTCGTTAAAAATAAACAAACCTAGTTTTTTGATATTTCTTTGTACCTCATTAAAAAATGCTCTATTCTAACTTATGCAGGGTAGAATTTCTTAATGCAGCTATAAAATAATTCATGTAATTTCCCCTCATGTTTTCTATGTTTTTCCTCAGTTTTACTGCTTTACCATGAATTTATGAAACATTCTTACAAGCTTATTACTATGAAGTTCTCTTTGTTAATTCATCCGATTAAATCCTTTCTAATTTTAAGAGTGGTATAATAGAATCTTTTTAAAAAGTCCTTCCTTTTTCCCTTCATTGTTTTTCTTATTTTCTTGTTTGTTTGTAAATACATTGACTCCTAAAATGGTCTTTTTATTCCTTTGGTCATATTTTTGGAGCACTTCAGATATTAAGATACCAGGATTGGGAGTTAGAACTCTTTAAATTTTGGGCACCACCAATTGTTAAATAAATAAGCCCCTTAATCTCCCAAAATGATAGTAACACTACATTTGTTGTGGTTGTTATGCAGAGTAAATAAGATAATATAATTATTCATGCCTTCTGCTCTTCAAAGCCCTCCAGAATTGCATTTTATAATTATCTGTGAAAAAAAAGCCCTTGCAACTCAGTCAGATCAGCACGTTTTCTCAGACACCCCTTTCCTATGACATTGTATTTTCTGCCTCGGGTGACCTATTTCTTGTGGATATAGAGAAAATAGTCTGCTCTTAGTTGCCAAATAGTTCATCATAGTGGGCTTGCATGAGTGTGTGTGTGTGTGTGTGTGTGTGTGTGTTTCTGTGTAATCAGTAGTTTTCAGTTTCAGTGTTGATTATCTAAGGATTCTAAGAGTATGGAAAAAATGTGACCAAAGAGAATATGATACAACTAAGTACTGCAGAGACTGAGAGATTAAGACTGAGCTGGGGGCCCAGGACACTAATTGCAATTCTTAATTTGTCTTTGACTACCTGTGTCATCTTGAGCAAGTTACTTAATCTCTCTGTAACTTAGTTTCCTCATACGTAAAAATATAAGTATCTATCTCATAGGGATTATTGTGAATATTAAGAGGATAAATTTATATAAAGGGCTCAATTAGTATTAGCTATTATTGCTATTACCCTAGTGTCTTTCTTTCTCAGTCTTTTGGATGTTCCAGCTAGATATGGGTACTGGTGATGCCCTAAAATCATTTTCTTGGTGACCCTGCAGTTTTTGCAGTTTGGGTTTCTTTACAAGAGATAGTCCAATGACAAATATAGAAAACTCAGGAGTCAAGGTGCTTTGATTTACACTATTACCTACTATCTGAGTGATCTTGGGCAAGTTGTCTCTCTAAGATTAGTTTCCTCATGGGTAAAACAAGTATACCTGTCTTAAAGGGTTGATGATCAAATGAGATAATACATTTAAAATACTTAGCACAGTGCCTAATGAACAGAATTCTATACCTCAGTCAATGTTTGTCATTGCTGCTCCTGCTGCTGTTTCTGTAATATATTGTTTAAATCATTTTATTGTGAAATAGATAATAATCACAGTTAGAAGCCCTTGTTAAACAAAGAACTATATGGTGCCCTTCCTGCAGCAAAACAAAAACAAAAACCGAACAACAACAACAAAAAATTGACTTTCTATCACTTATAATGGTTTCTTTCTCTTTCCTATTCTGAAAATTCCACCATCTTTCCTATTCTGAAAATTCCACCAGCGAGAAATCCTTTTGAATAGCAACTCTTTGTTTCTCAAATAAGATGAATGGAGATAACAGAGAGATTATTGGCCTTCCATACTCACATAAATTAATTCAATCAGCTTTCTTTCCTTTTCAGTCTTGTTGAGATTAACATCATGGAGAAATGGGATTATTCTTTGGGGGAGTAAAGGAGTACGATTACTAGATCTTGGATTACTCCCGTGAAATGTATTAATCAGTCCCTTGGGAGTTTATGGCATCATTAAATTTCTGGGAACTTGGAAGCATAGAAGGAAAAGGACAGTTAGAGAAACTGGTAATATTTTCTAGGATGAGTTTATGCACAGGAAACAAACAAACAAACAAAAATCCCTTTCACCTGTTACTGTTATTACCTTTATTAATCATGAATAGAAAACCAAGGAGTAATGCAAAGAGAGAGAAGTAATTACTGAAGGAGCAATATATTGAAGAAGGACATCAGGGATGGGACTTGGAGCACTACAAGTATGATAAACCTTTTGTAAGAAAAAGTGTGCTGCTTCATTTTAAATTGATTGAAGATGAGTAAAATGGGGAAATGGAAATAAGTTTGTGATGGGGCGATAAGAATATTTGTGTGCGTTAGACTGATTTTCTCAATGAAAGTGGGGAAAATATCAGAGGAAGTATAGGAGATTTGGGGAGCAAAGAAAAGACATAAAATAATCAAATTAGGTAGTAATTGCCAAACCTTTTCTGTAAAAGACCAGATGGCAAACATTTTCAGTTTTGCGGGCTATGCAATCTCGGTTGCAACTCCTCGCCTCTGCCATTGTAGGATGTGATTAATTTTATGTCAGCTTTACTGGGCTAAGGGATTCCCAGGCAGCTGGTAAAACATTATTTCTGGGTGTCTTTGTGAGGCTGTTTCCAGAAGAGATTAGCATTTGGATTGGTGAAATGATTAAAGCAGATGGCCCTCCACAGTGTGAGAAAGCCCAGGTAGATAAAAATGCAGAAGTGATAACTCAGAGGGGTTTTAATTTGCATATCTCTGATGATTAGTTGTTTAAGTGTTTCCTTTATGTACCTTTTGACTATTTCTTTATCTCCTTCTGAGAAATGCCTATTCAGATCTTTCACCCATTTTTCAATTGGGTTATATATTTTCTTAATATTCGGTTGTTTGAATTGCTTATATATTTTGGATATCAACCCCTTTTCTGATGTTGAACTCATAGAAGTAGGCAGTAGAATGATGGTTACCAGGGGCTGGGATGGGGGAGTTGAGATATGGTTGGTCAAAGGATACAAAATTTCAGGTGGACAGAATAAGTAAGTTCAAGAGACCTATTGCACAGCTATGTGCAACTATAGTTAATAACAATGTATTATATGGTTGAAAACTGCTAAATAGTATTTTTCAAGTGTTCTGACCCTATGAAAATGAGTATGTGCAGTAGTGAATATGTTTATTAGCTCAACTTAGCTATTTCACAATGTATACATATTTCAAAACATTTTATACATGTCAATATATACAATTTTTGTAAATTAAAAAAAAAAAATGGCAGAGAAAGGGCAAATTTGCTCTCACTCTTCAAGCTGAGACATCCAACTTCTCTTGCCCCGGACATCAGCTCACCTGGTCCTTGGTGCGCAATCTTTTTTTTTTTTCTTTTTTTTTTGGTAGAGATGGGGTTTTGCCTTGTTGCCCAGGCTAGTCTCAAACTCCTGACCTCAAGCAATTTGCCCACCTTATCCTCCCAAAGTGCTGGGATTACAGGAGTGAGCTATCACACCTGTCCTTAGCTGTTCTTTATAATAAAAAATGTGCAAAATTTTTCTCCACCTAGTAGTGTAGCAGGACAAGCCATAGACAAAACCCCACAGACACCGAGTTAAAGAAGGAAGGGCTTTATTTGGCCCGGAGCTTTGGCAAGACCCTTGTCTCCAATAACCGAGATCCCGAGTGAGCAATTCCTGTCCCTTTTAAGGGCTCACAACTCTAAGGGAGTCTGTGTGAGAGAATCATGATCCATTGAGCAAGCAGGGGATATGTGACTGGGGGCTGCATACACCAGTAATTAGAAAGGAACCAAGCAGGACAGGGATCTTCACAGTGCCTTTTTAATGCAAATAACCGATTAGATCAGGGGTCGATCGATCTTTAACTACCAGGCCCATGGTGTGGCACCTGGCTTTCTGCTTGCGGATTTCATTTCTGCCTTTTCGTTTTTACTACTTCTTCCTTTGGAGGCAGAAATTGGGCATAAGACAATATGAGGGGTGGTCTCCTCCCTTAGTAGTAGTATTTGTTTTCTTTCACCAAATTCCCTGTGATAATTGTGGAATTGGTAGACATCTTAGGGTCTTTTTAACAACTCTGGGTAATTTAGATAAACATTTTGTAGCTGAACTTTTCATTTTTATTTTTTATTTTATGCTTCAGAGGGGGATTTAAGGGGTCAGTCATTATTTCATTGTTTTTGCTTGTTATTGTTGCTAACTTACTTGCTTACTTGTTATGCTTACCTACAGCAAAGTTTAATCTACTAGTAATATTCAACTTTTAAAGTTAGAAAAATGTCATATATGCAATCTATTCCCTCTGTCTCCTGCACCCCCTCACCTCTGCACATTTATTTGCAAGTTTTTTTTTTCCTTAAAAAGAGTCAAATATTTTAACAAGGGTTTTAAGTAAAGTATGCTGCCCAGCCCTTTGTCGTGGTGATGATTACGTAATTCACACACCAGGCTACTTTGGGTGGTCGTAGAATGTTAAAACTAGAAGTCAGAAAAACCAAGTTTTTGAACTTCTTTATCAAAACTAGAAATATATCGAGTCTATGCTTACAGTCTCATGAAGAAATCTTTAGTGAGGGAATTAAATTAGCACAGAGAATTTAGGACAAATGTGAGGCAAATTTATAGAATCCTAATTGCATTTGATTTTGTTTTTAACAATCATTGAAGTTCCTTTATCCTTTGCTGTGTTTCTTTGTGTTGCCTAAACTGATTCAGAATGTGTTTCTGTGTCTCATAATCAAAAGAGAGTCCTGGACCTTACCCTTAGACATCGAATTTGTTCTTTTACAGTCACCCATACCATAAGCATTCAAGATTTCTATTGTCCAACTGGAAAAGCCAAGAAAGAAAAAATGTCGTTGACAATTTCAGGGTTGTTGGAGAATAAAACACTATGGAGTTTTATTTTCATGTAAATACTTGTGATAAAAAATAAAATATAGAGTGAAAAATCAAGTTTAGTAAGTGTATTTTCACTTTCTATTCTTTCTGGCCAGCAAATTGATTACTTTGTATTGTTTCTAAAATACTTATAGGCATAAATCCTAATTAAGAGTGTAGCTATGCTTAATTAAATGTAATGATTTATTGAAACTGTGACACCATATCCCTGCGCTTATTTAATTCCAAATGGCAGAGTACACTAGGTTGCAAGTATTTCTGCAACTGCCTGAGGAAAGTGGTTAATTTTACGACTTTGACTAGTACTTTGATAGCTGCTGCTTTAATCAAGCTTCCCTTCTACCTAAATCAGCTGTTACATACTTAAGGATTGAACATTTTATACAAAATGTTCACTGTGGCTGTATTTTTATATGACTACATAGAGAATTAGAGACATATCATACAGTAACAGCTCTCACAGTTGAACAACTTCACAATCATGATCCATCATAAATAATTGCAAGGATTACATAGAATAATGAACATTTTATATGCTTACAATTGGCTGCTGTTGCACTCCAGTCTCCTTTTAACTTTCCAGCATAAATAGCTGGTAAGGTGGTAACAAACAAATGTGTTTTTAATATCTAAACTGTCAAAGTAAAACCCCAAGCTTAACTTCAGGGATACCCAAATGATATGGCTCTAAACGTTCAGTAGAGTGAAACTTGAATAGGCATTGAATCAATCAGGTCAAGTTAGACTTTAGTAATGAACGATCCAGAATTCTCAATAGCTTAAAATAATCAAGATTTATTTTGCACGCATGGTACAAGAAGGATACCATATTACACATCAGAATAACAAAGTAGTATGTTGGAGCATAATACCAAGGGCTGTAAAGGATGTAAGGCGAGGGAAACTTCACACTCTACTCTCAGGAGTATTAGTTGTTAAAGCTATCATAGAAAGCAGTCTGACATTATTTATTGAAATTAAGTGCGTTTTTGCTCTGCGGTTCAGGAAATTGCCCAAGAAAGTCTCCCAAAACGTGTAAGAATGCATAAATAATTGTGAATAAAAGGAAGGGAATAATACTTAGAGTGTAATACTCTTTGTATATATTAAAGCATTTATTCCACATATACACTATATCTACATATATATTTAAGTATCTGTATGAAACTGTGTACTATAGTTCTTATAGGAGGGCAGGAAATAGAAGCAATGATGAAAGGACATGAGAAAATTTAAACACAAATATAAAATGTCCAGTGCTGGACTCATGATTTTTAAAAAGTGCTATGAATTGAGGAATAAAATTCACTAAAATCTTTTACCTGATATTAAATCCAAATTCTAAATAAGATGGGGAAGAAAGTATTCAAAATAATATCTACAAACATTTTTCTTTTTTAAAAAAATCATTTTGGGTCCACTGTGGCCCAAGTCTGCAGGAGTTCTGTAGTTCTGGATATAGCCATCATTGGCCAATATATTTTCTGCACCAGGGAATTCACTGATCCATGTAATAATCAGCAATTTCATTTTTACTTTCTGTTAGTCACCAGGATACAAAAATGAACAGAACTGTTACTTTTCCCTTATTATGCAGGGCTAACTTAACTCATGGAAAAAATAGAAAATATGATAATAATAGATGATCAACAAACTATAATGTGATATAGTAAATAATAAAATATCAGATTAGAGTATGGTAAGAGACAAATAAAAAAATTAGAAGTTGGTAAATTATATTTGTGGTTGCAGTGCAGATGTGTGTACATTCAGGTACACAGAACTTACCTCCGTTACTTCTGACTTAGCTACTTTTCCATCAATTCATTTCTAAATAATTTATTGGGCTTGCATTTTTAATTTTAATAATGTGGAAAATAAGTAAATACATACAATTAAAATTCAGTATAAACATACAAAAACAGTATATGTGTTCCTGGCAATTTTTCTTTAGACACATATACATACCATACATACATATACACACATACTTCTTACATGCATTACACAGTTTTATAAAACCCTCTTTTTAATTTAATGTATCACAAATATTCTTACATCGTAATCTCACCTCTAAAAAAGCATTATTTTTTGAGTTGTAAAGACATTTGATTCACAATGACTTTTTTTGACACCTGTGCATTTTTAAACCATTTTATTGAAGTATGATTGACATACAAAAAGCTGCACATTTTTAATGTTTACAACTTGATGCATTTGGAGCTAAGTCTGTACTTGTGAAATCATAACCATAACCAATGCCATAAATATAGCCATCATCTCAAAGGGTTTTCTACTTCATATTTATTATTCTTTTCAAAAACATAAATATATTTGTATGTAGTATCTATGTACATAACACCCAGTCAAGATAAAGAACTTGCCATCTGCCCAGAAAGTTACCTCCTGCTCTTAGCAATCATTATCTCCAATTGCACCTGTCTGCTTCCCCGACTCAGGCAACAACTGATCTGATTTCTGTCACTCCAGATTACTTTTGTCTGTTCTAGAACTCTATTCAAATAAAAAATTAGAGAGGATTTATTCTTTAATGTTCAGTTTTTTCTTTTTTCTTTATTTTATTTTATTTTTAAGATGGAGTCTCCCTCTGTTGCCCAGGCTGGAGTGCAGTGGCACGATCTAGGCTTACCGCAACCTCCACCTCCTAGGTTCAAGCTATTCTCCTGTCTCAGCCTCCCTATTAGCTGGGATTACAGGTGCCCGCCACCACGCCCAGCTAATTTTTGTATTTTTGGTAGAGATAGGGTTTCACCATGTTGGCCAAGCTGGTCTTGAAATCCTTATTGTTGAGTAATATTTTACTACATATATATATCACAATTTGTAATCCTTTGAGTTATTTCCAGTTTTGCAGCTACTATGAATGAAGTTGTGAACATTTGGGAGGTCTTTTATGAATATATACATTATATTAATAGTTGTATTTTATTCCATTACAGCAATATACTTAAAACTTTATTTGTTTCTGGGCGTGGTGGCTCACGCCTGTAATCCCAGCACTTTCGGAGGCCAAGGTGGATGAGTATCTTGAGGCCAGGATTTCAAGACCAGCCTGGCCAACATGGTGAAACCCCGTCTCTACTAAAAATTAAAAAATTAGCTGGGTGTGGTGGCACACACCTATAATCCCAACTACTCGAGGCTGAGGCCCGAGAATTGCTTGAATCCAGGAGGCAGAGGCTGAGGTGAGCAGGGATCAGGCCAATGCACTCCAGCCTGGGTAACAGAGTGAAACTCTGTCTCAAAATAATAATAATAATAATTTAAAAATAAAATAAAATTTCATTTGTCCTATTTTAATATTTTATATAAAAATCAATTCTGGTACAGATGGACATGTTTTTAGCAAAATATTTGCATAGTTGTTTAATTATTGAAAATAATTTCCTAGAATTTTTATTGATTGGTCAATAATTTGGCTATATTGACAAATCTTGCTTTTAAATTATTGTACAGATTTAAATTTTTGCCTTTATTGTTTTACAAGTAAAAAGTAACTGAATTGCATAATTCCTTTTGTTTCTTTTCACTCAGTCTGAGTCAGCATGTGGAAATGTTATTTGGAAAGTGCTAGTTAGAGGAAACCTATGCCCGGTATTGTTTTATTTGTATTATCATAGTGATGAAGTACTTTCAATGTTCATTTAACCTCTTTATGTTTATACACACACACACACACACACAACTTATATTGCATTCCCATTATGTGCATGTGTACTTTTGTGTATGTAAACTTAAAGAATTAAAAAATTAAAAATAATGAAATTCCTTCTTATGCCCATCTGTCTTCATGGCTCTGTAGCATCCTTAAAACAGCTTCTTATTACCTTTTGGGAGCCCCTCTTCTGTACTGTGTGCAGTCTACATGAATTGGTCAATATCTTAGGCCTAACTTCCCTTGAATTAATGAAACATACAAGCACTACAAGTTAGATATGTACTCTGTAAGTAGATGTTGTATCAGAAATTAGAGACACAAGTAAACAGGAACCTCACCAAAATCACTTCTGACATACCAGCAGCATCTCCACTGTCAGGTTTCACTGAGGTTAATGTTGCAAACATGGTGTTTATACTCAGCAGATGCAGTGGGAGTATCTGAATGGGAACAGTATTGTAGCATCATTTTTGTCTTAGATCTGAACATTTTCAAGTTCACCCACAATTTCTTGGAGCTACAAAATATTATTTTAATAAATATAACTGCTCTCTAAATAAACTCCATACTACATTTCTTTTGGTTTAAACTGAAAACACCTACAGATAAATACAGTAAGCCTGAGCATAATCACTGGTTTCATAAGTCGATTGTTTTACCATTTCTGTACATTTTTTTCTTGACTTTTTAAATTTTAGTTCTCTTATTATGGATAGTAATCTATTCTGTAACAAATGTAGGCAATATTTTCTCTAAGTCTGTTGATATTATAATTTGATTATTTTCTTAGAATATAAAATTATATAAACGTATTTCACAGAAGAGCTCTAAGATTAGAGTTAGAACAACATAAAAATACATCCATGCTAAAATAATACTTTAAGTCAGATTTAAAATTATGCATATGGGCCAAATTTTCTCCACTCTCCATGTGTGATTTTCCCTGTTCCCTTTCAATCTTATTATCTTTCTCCACTAGTTAATCCTTAAATGTAAAAGAAAGTCTCAGAATAAGACCTTTGTGGGAGCAGGCTAGTTTTTCCTCTGTAGCTCTGAGATCTACAATCATCATGCTAGCTTTATATAACTATTCAGTCATTCAGTCACCTAGGAGAATCACTTCTCATATAACTCTCTTCCGATGAATTATTAAAAGTGACTGATGTTTACATAAATGTTTTAAAAATTATTACATAAATTTCTGTTTTGGGGGCTCATAAAAGTTTTGCGATATAGTTAAGGATAAAATTATATTAATTTAAAAAATGATACCATAAACTTTTAAGAAAAAATAAAGTTTATATGGTTTTGAAATGAATGTCTTTTTCTATAACATTTTTTTTCCTTTTACATTTCCTATCATGTGATGTACAATATTGATGTCTCCATTGCATAGCTCTCTTGATTAAGGTGATATCTCACAGGACTCCCATTGTAAAGGTACTTTTATTCTCTATTTTTGTTGAAAAATATATTTTATTTTATTTTTAAATCATTTTTACAAAATTGCACACATACTGGTTGTATATTTGATATTTTGATACAAGTATACAATGTGTTTCAGACTATATAAATGTTTTTCATAAAACATTTTTATATTTTCATAAAACTTTCAAATTATTTTCTATATAAGTATGGACTTATAATTTTCATATTATTCAAATAATATAAACTTCTATTATCATAACTTATTTTAATGCATCAGTTAGCCAGTGGGACCAGCTTTCAACTGGCTTCTGTATCCCTTTTTATATGTTTCCATTACTTTTTAAACCTTTCTAAGTTTCCTGGCACAGCCTTAAATTTCAGTCTCATCTTGTCGCTTAACATCCGTAGCCCTGGAAATAGCCATTTCTCTCATGAGCCTTAGTTTCTTTTGGTGGAGAGTGGTAATTAGAAAGTAAGATCTTGGTATAATAATTGTTTGTTACTATTGAGGTACCATAGCTCCAATGGTCTCTTAGTGGACACAGCTAGGGTATGCATATATGTATGTATATGTTTGCATGTGTCTGTGTACAGATTTATGCATTTACATCTGTATTTTTCTGTACCTATCTGTCATGTATCTATCTACCATGTATCTGTCATTCATCTGCTTATACAATACCATCAATTCATACCAAAACTCAAATTCCAAATCCAATCATGCACAGTTCATTTTTATTTTCTTCTTTTTAATATTTGTAATTCCTTTCTCTGATAGAAGTCGTTCCCATTATTACACACAGACACACACACAAATTCAATCCCTTTGTATGAAACTGATTGTTCTTTGCTATCACTTCCTCCAATCCTCATATACACAAGCAGACATCCTGTTCAACACACTTGTGTTTGAACATTTTATGAGGAATAGTGCCGTACATAGACACTACTTCTTACTACTCAAGTTAACATTCTTCCTTGGGCTTTCTTCTACATGAATGACATCTCTCTAGAGTCAGGCTTTGATACTGTTATCAGTTCGGCATCACATCCCACTTCCCCCCACATGGACATCTTCAATTTACATAGGCTCTGATATTCTATTGTAGGCCACCAAAGCTTCCACCATGCTTATGTGAAACTCTAACTTAGAAGTTATGAAACTAAATTTTTCAAGAAGGGAAGAAAAGCAAAGAGAAGAGAGAGAGAAGAGAAAGAGGAAAGGAACAGATGCTACAACTTCAAATTACAAAAGACCTTAATAGTGTGATAAACAACATCTTTGCAGTAGTTTATATAATTTGCTTTGGATTTTGTCTCCAAAATCACTGTATCTTAGAGAGTTAAGTGACTTGTGCTTTAGAATTTTCATTTTTTGAGTTTGCAATAAGAATGGATCCAATTATAGAGACTACAGTTAAGGGCTAAGTTTGACGGTGTAGTGAAATCATCTGCAAAACAGGAACACAAGAATTATAGCTGTAATAATAGAGCAATTGTTAATGTTGCTGAGAAATTAAAATATAACTTTAAAGGGACACTACACATATTTCCCAGAAGAGCTCTAAGATTAGAGTTAGAAGAACATAAAAATACATCCATGCTAAAATAATAAAAATGTTGCTCTTAAATAAATAGAAGAGTGGAAATAACTGTTATGTCTACTAGAAAAAAAATATTAAAGAAAATAAACAAGATTAAAACTCTAAACATATGAAGCTTTAAGCACAAATCTCACTAAGGAGTAACAAGTGAATGGTGGTTATCAATTCAAAACTGAGCATTTAGCAGCCATCTGAATTCATTTCAGGCTCACAAATGCTTTGTATTCTTGTGTGATTCAGATTTTTAAATTTTCTTTCACATCAGTAGTTGTGTAAGTTGCTCCAACAAGAACCAGATGCTGAGTAGGAGGTAGCAGTATAAACAATTTATTCGGGAATAACAGCAATGAAAGATAAATGGGGAAGGAAGCAGAATTGAGCAGGATAAATCCTCTATCCTCTCGGACTCCTGTGAAAGCAAAGGGAAATGGAGCAGAATTGGGCAGGACTTCATACCATGATACAGATATCAAAGAGTATCAGATAACCCAATGAGAGCCCTGGATCAAAGGTGGCCCATTAAAGGATGCCCATAGTGCCATAGTTGGCACATCATGCCAATAGTTGGCTGGAGTCTGCCAATAAAGGAATTGCTTCCAGCTTATACACTGGAGCTTACCCGGAAGGATGGAGCCAGTCAGCAAACTGCATTCTTCTCAGCTAATCAGAAATTTCTCTCATGAAAGGCACTCCAGGTGTTGCATCTCCATGGCTACCACAACAGGATAATTTTATATGAAAATGACTTTAAAAAGTAATTCTATCAATGCAACAATTTATTCCTCTAATTCATTCAGCATCTCTCTAATGTCAAGCTTTCAGGAGACGATGATGAATACAAACTAGTTATTTCTCTCAAGGAGCTTAAGACTTGATGGTAGGAAATAAAAACAGTTAAAGAGTAATGAATATGAAATATGACAGATGTTGTAATAAGAATATTCTAGAAGAAAAAGGATTGAGACCTTAACGAAGCCTGCAGGCATTCCCAACACTTTCTAGAGTATGTGCAGAGAAACTGAAGTCTAAAACAAGCAATATTTTTTTAGTGTAAGGAAAGATGAGTTGGAAAAGTAGGTGTAGAAGTCAATATTTTAGAGTAAATATCATCTTTGAATTTGGTTTGAAATATTTATATAAATATATAAAATGTCTTGCTTGGTCTCTTGCTGAGAGAAGAGAAATAGCAGTCACAGAAGTTAAGAATACTGCTTAAGAGTCAAGAGACTATGGAGAAGTATACTTATTTCTAGGCCAACATTTGAGTAAGAAGAAAAGAACTTTTTAACACAAATATTAGTGCTAAAGGTAAATATTGAAAAAGTGTGGAATGCCATAACATCTACTATATGAGGAGAAGCCATAGAAAAATGAGTATCAAAGGATAACGCAGTAATATGAAAATCACATTAATATAATTTTCCATGTAAACATAATTACTTTTAAAACTTAAGAGTAGAAAAACTTAATTTGTCTAGAAATAAAATTTTGAAATCAAAACCTATGAGTGAAACAAAAATTCCATTTAAATATGTTCACTATTATTGCCGTAATTTATACATTTAGGCTCTAGATAATACAATAAATTATGGAAAGTAATGACCTACAATTTACAAGAAATGGCAATATAATTATGACTTGAAGATGATAACATTATCTGCTTTCAATTACACTATCAGACATAAAAGCAAAATGAGTAGTTACAAAATAAATGTACAAAATCTATAGTTTTCTTATAAATCTAAATTATCTTATAGAAAATGCAATCAAAAGCAAGGCCCAATTTATAATAAAAATAACTCTAATAAACATGATCATAAAAACTAACAAGTACCTTGAATCACCTGTATAAAGGAAGCTACACCACTTCTTTATAGACACAAATAGGGTCTGATTGATTAAAATTAATATTGTATTTCCTAATGAGAAATTCATACAAGATGTCAATTCTGTGCACATGAATCTAATTGATAAGTAAATCTAATTCTGATATAATAATAAACATATATTTTTAAAACTTGAAAATAATTTTAGATTCAGCAAGAAGAATAAACCTTTGACTACAATCATTGTTGGCCAAGAAAAGTTCTATCAAAAGAAACTTATTCCACAAAGAAATAAAATATTGCAACAATATAATAATGAAAAGATTTTGATTCTGGAACAAAGATGAGTAGGCTGCATGATGGAATACAATTTTGAGTCCCAAGAGTTATAGATATGTGTAGGAAATTATTTTTAATATTTTAATTTCAGAGCAGCAGGAGGAGGAAGTATTTTTTTAAATAAATCATACTAGAACAACATAATGTTTTGGGATAATACAATGAACCTAGCTACCTTTGGGTTTCCGAATGGCCTCAGACTGTGTTCAAATCACTGAAATACAGTAAAATGAAATAATGGCAGAGATGTCAAAATTATTACTTCAAAGTAATTCAAGTTAAGAGCAACAGATGATCTCATGAATAATTGGCAAGAGAACTAGCTGAAAGTCAGGCACAATCAGGAGACTGCCTAGTTTTCCTTTGTTAGTCATAACATACATAAGGCTTAAGCTGAATATTGGTAATAATTGCACACCAAAGGAACTAATTTCCTAGAAAGGGCTGTCAGTGGGAGAATATGGATCAAACACTGAAAAATGATAAAATATGTCCAGGATTTTTGTTTTGTGTTTTGCTTTTGAAAAACTTCAAGCATCTTTACCTAGATACTTTTTAAAATGTTATCTAATATAGAGTAAGGTTTCTGGTCAAACTGAAAATATGAGTGCTCACTGTTCAAAAGTTATCACTCACATTTTACTATGGTTGAGAGATGTCCATCTACTCCTCATGAATTTCTCTCATAATTAATTTAGTACTGATATTTCACAGTCTGTAAATTGTAAAATGTACTATTAGCAGCATTCTGCTATTCAGCTTTTCCAGGTCAACAAGCACATATCACTTTATGTCCAAAAAACATAAAACATGAAAAGATCATTTTAGCAAAATCATGAAAAATGGGTTTGAAGAATGAGAGTAAATGCAAGGTACACAAGTGAAAAAATACCTATTATTAGCAATGAGAAATAAGAAATCAACTAAAATTATACGAGCAAAAATTATGATACATTAGAACAATGTTTTAAAGATACAAATGGTATCTGTAATTCAAAGAAAGGTACATAATTTAAAATGCACTTTCAATTTGATATTTCTAAAATCATCTGTAGGTTTAGGTAAATTTAATTATGTTTAAAGGGTATTACATTTTTATACAATTCCTCTACTATTTAACAGTACTAGCAGGAATGCATTTAAAATATTAGTGCCCTTTTTTATTTTGCTTATAATTGACACGTAGTTGTACACGTGTACAGGATACAGTATGATGTCTAAATACATGTATACATTGAGTGATGATTAAATCAAGGTAGTTAGCGTATCCATCACCTCTAACTTTACCATTTCTGTGTGATAATAACTTTCAACATCCTCTTTTTCTAGTTGTCTTGAAATATGTAGCAGATTATTATTGGGTACAATCACCCTACTATGTAGTAGAACTCCAGCATTTATTCTTCCTATCTAACTATAACTTTGTACCCTTTGACCAACCTCTCCCCATCCTTCCTTCCTTAGCCTGGGGAAGCTACTATTTTACTATCTACTTCTATCAAATGAATGTTTTTAGGCTCCACACTTAAGTGAGAGCATGCAGTATTTGTCTTTCTGTGTTTGGCTTATTTCACTTAATATTATGTCTCCAAGTTCATCCACCTCACCATGAATGACAGGATTTCATTCTTTTTTAAGGCTGAGTAGTATTCCATTTTGTATATATACCACATTTTATCCATCCATCAGTATATGTTGATTCTATCTTTCACTATTGATAGTAGTACTGTAGTACTGCAATAAACATAGGAATGCAGATATCCCCTCTGTATACTGATTTCAATTCCTTTGAATGCATTCCAAGCAGTGACATTACTGGATAGTGTAGTAGCGCTATTTTAAGTATTTTAAGGAACTTTCATACTGTTTTCCACAATGGCTATATTAATTTACATTCCTTCCAACAGTGTACAAGCATGCCCTGTTCTCCTTATCCTCACCAGCATTTTTTACTTTCATCTTTTCTATAATAGCTATTCTGAGGTAGGTTGATACCTCATTGTGTCTTTGATTTGAATTTCCCTGATGATTAGTAATGTTAAACATTTGGTCATTTCCTGCTTGTTATGTGTATCTGCACTTCTACATTTGTTGCAGCACTGTTTACAACAGCTAAGATTCAAAAGCAACCTAAGTGTTCATCAATAAAAATGGATAAAGAAAATGTGGAACATATACACAATGGAGTACTATTCAACCATAAAAAAGAAAGAGATCCAGTTGTTTACAGCAACATGGATGGAAGTGGAAATCACTAAGTGAAATAAGCCAAGCAGAGAAAGTCAAATATCACAGGTTCTCACTTATTTGTGAAATCTAAATATCAAAATAATTGAACTCATGGACATAGAGAGTAGAAGGATGGCTACCAGAATCTAGGAAGGTTATTGGAGGATTGAGAGTGAGGGGAAGGTGAGATCGATAATGGGTACAAAAAATAGTTAAGAAGAATGAATAAGACCTACTATTTGATAGTACAACAGGGTAACTATAGTAAATAATAATTGTATCTGTCTATATATTTGTTTGTTTGTTTTGATATGTCTTAGTCTAATTTTGGTATCAGGGTAATACAGACCCTGTAGAGTGAGTTTGGAAGTATTCTTTCTTTCACTGTTTTACACAGTAGTTTGAGTAGTGTTGGTATTAGTTTTTATTTAAATGTTTGAAATTCAACAATGAAGCCATCAGACCCTGGGCATCCTGGGCTTTACTGAGAGACTTTTATTATAGCTCCAATCTCACTACTCGTTATTGTTCTGCTTGGGATTTTGGGATTTTATTCTAGTTCAATCTTGGTCGGTTTTATGTATCTAGAACTTTATCCATTTCTTTTAGGTTTTCCAGTTTATTGGCATATAGTTGCTTATAGTAACCATGAATGATCCTTTGAATTTCTCTAGTATCAGTTGTAAAGTTTCTGATTTTATTAACTGGGATCATCTCTCTTTTTTTCTTGGTCTAGCTAAAGACTTGTCAATTTTGTTTAGCTTTTCAAACAACCAAATTTATGTTTCATTGATCTTTGTACCATTTTTTATTTCAATTTCATTTATTTCTACTCTGATATTTATTATTTCTATTCTTCTAATAATTTTGGGTTTGGCTTGCCCTTGTTCTTCCAGTTCTTTAAGATGCATCATCGAATTGCTTATTTGAAGTTTTTCCTTTTTTTGATATGGCACTTATAGCTATAAATTTGCCTCTTAGTACTGCTTTTGATGTATCCCGTAGGTTTTGGTATGTTGTATTTCCATTATTGCACTTTCAAGAAATTGTTCAGTTTCTCACTTAATTTCTTCGTTGATCATTGGTCATTAAGAAAAGTATTAATTTTCATGTATTCATATAGTTTCCAAAATTCCTCTTGTTATCAATTTCTAGTTTTAATTTCATTGTGATCAGAGAAGATGCTTGATATTATTTGAACTTCTTTGAATGTTTCAAGACTTGTTTTGTGACCTAATGTATCATGTATCCTTGAGAAGTATCCATGTGCTGAGGAAAATAATGTGTATTTGCAGTTCTTTGATGAAATGATCTGTAAACATCTATTAGATTCATTTGGTTTACAGTGTGGATCAGATCTGTGTATCTTTGTTGATTTTCTGTTTGGAAGATCTCTGCAATGCTGAAGGTGGGGTGTCGAAGTCTCCCATTATTATTGTATTGGGGCCTATCTCTCTCTCTTTAGCTCTAATAATATTTCCTTTATATATACAAGTACTCAAGTGTTGGGTGCTTATATTTATAAAATTGTTATAGTTTTTCTCTTAAAATCCATATTGTCTGATCCTATCTCTTTCTCTACCTCCTCATAAAGGCCAATAATTATTAGATATGCCTTTTTGAGGCTATTTTCTAGATCCTATAGCACGCTTCATTTTTTAAATTCTTTTTTTTCTTTTGCCTTCTCTGAGTGTGTATTTTCAAATAGCCTGTCTTCAAGCTTAATACTTCTTTCTTCTCCTTGATCCATTCTGATATTAAAGGACTCTGATGCAGTCTTCAGTGTACCAATTGCATTTTTCAGCTTCAAATTTTCTGCTTAATTCTTTTAAATTATTTCAGTATCTTTGTTAAACTTGTCTGATTGAATTCTGAATTCCTTCTCTGGGTTATCTTGAATTTCTTTGAGTTTTCTCAGCACAGCTAATTTTAGTTCTCTGAAAAGTCACATATCTCTGTGTCTCCAGGATTGGTCCCTGGTGACTTATTTAGTTCATTTGCTGAGGTCATATTTTTCTGAATGGTGTTGATGCTAGTCGGTATTCTTCAGTGTCTGGATCTTGAAGAGTTAGGTATTTATTGCAGGCTTCACTGTCTGGGCTTATTTGTAATAGTTCTTTGTGGGAAGGCTCTCTAGATATTTGAAAGGACTTTTGGTATTGTGACCTAAACTGTTTCTGCCTTAGTATACACCTAAGCCCACTAATGCTATGGTTTTTGCAGACTCATATAGGTACTGCCTTGATGGTCTTGGACAAGTTCCAGGAGAATTATTCGGATTACCAGGTAGAGACTCTTTTTCTCTTCCCTTACTTTCTTACAAACATACAGTCTCTGTCTCTCTCTCTCACTCTCTCTCTATGTGTGTGTGTGTGTCTGTGTGTGTGCGCGCGTGCACGTGTACGCATTCTGAGACACCTAAAGCTGGGAGTGGAGTTACACAAGCACCCTTGTTCTCACCACTATGACTGTGCTAGATCAGACCTGAGCCCAGGACAATGCTGGGTCTTGCCGAAGGCCTGCTGTAACCATTCCCTGGACACTGCCTGTTTGTGCAAGGCCTGTGGGGGTAGAGCTGGTGGGAAAGCCAGCTAGACTCTTGTCCCATTCCATTCAGTGTGGTGAGGTCCTGCAGACTCCAGTGGGTCCACAATTAGCATTTGAGAGTTAGGAACTAGAGTAAAAAACCTTAGATGTCTACCTCGTATTCTATTGTATTGCGGCTCAGCTCGTACTCAAACCACGAGATGCTGTCCTTCCGACTCTTCCCTCGTCTTTCCAAAGGGAGAGGTGCCTCACCCCAGAGCCAGCACCACCCCTGGCCACAAGGAGTACTGCCAGACTACCACCCATGTTCCCTTAAGGCCCAAGGTCTTTTAAGTCAGCTTGTGGAGAATTCTACCTTGCTTGGGTGGGACTCACCCTTCAGGACACTGGGCTTCCTTCTGGCCCAGGGCAGGTCCATAAACGCCATCTAAGAATCAGAACTTCTTTAGGAGAGTTTTTCTGAATTCTTTGTCATACATTTCAAAGATCTTCAATTTTTCTAAGACCATTACTGGTGCTTTGTTTCTTTTGGTGTTACATTTCCCTAAGTTTTCACAATCTTTGCATCTTTATGTTTATGCCTGTGTATTTGAAGAAACAGCTATCTCTTTGAACTTTTTCAGATGTTCTTTAGTGGTGTTAGACATGTACTACATAATATTGAATGGCTGCTCTGCTGTTACTTCTCATTCTGGGGAGGAAGTAAATGAGCACCAGAACTAAAACCCTGCACTAGAACTAACTTGCTGCCCTGCTGTTATATGCTGGGAACGGTTATCATCAGAACTTATATGCTGCACTGGAACTTAAATACAGACTTGCAGTGGTTTCTGGGTCTGGGGAAGACTTAAGCAAACACCAGGACTTAATTGTCAACCTTTAATTTGTTTCCAGATCACGGAAGGGATCCACAAAAGCATCTGGGTTTTCTGAGAAATCCAATCAGGAATTTAGGCCTTCTCACAGATGGTGCCCCCTGCAGCACTACGGTGTCAGCCAATCACTTCACTGTGACATCCTTACTGATCAGAATGCAGAGCAGCAGCCAAGATCCACATGCCAGTTTCTGTGATCAGTGCCCTCACCCCTTGTCTCCAATTCAACCCAAGTAGTTTTATCCCTCCTAGTACTTCCATAGGATGGGATCCGATCAGGTACCCAAATATTCACACACTGGTGGGGAGATTGAATGCCTAACCTCCAATTTCTTCCTCTCACCTGAGGAATTGTAGATCTAGAGAAATTCTCTGCGAATGATGTTATGCTGGCTTGGGGAACAGGGACAGGTACAGTGATCTAAAGTGACCATTCCTCTTAACAGTCAACAGCTTTTCTCATTTCTGTGGGCACTTGGGGTTTTCTGCTTCTCTTCAGAGTTCTGGTGTATTCAGGGTGATATTCTTGTCTTTGAATAGTTGCTAGTATACTTTTGTGGGTGAAGTAATGCTGGAGGATCTTCTATTTTGCTATCTTGCTGACATTACTCCAGTGCACTTACTTTTGAGGACTATATGTTTGTATAACTTGTTATTAATTTTCTCTTTAATTGTCATGATTCTTTATTGCAGTTTGATTGGAGAAGATTAAATGCTAATGTTTGAGTCAATTCCAATCAGAACTTAGGCTACAGTCTGTGACTCTGTATTCTAACTTAACGAGAAAAATAATCAGACAGCATGATAAGAAATGGAGTTACAGAATTAGCAAATATAAATGCAAACTACTAACTAATGTTTAAGTGTTAGTGTATCCGGGAGTCATTTCTTTTAAGAGATTATGTTAACATCCTATGAAAATGATGTTCAGTTAAAGTCTATCTAATAATCTACATGTGTATAAACCACTTGAATAAAGAAGCTATCATAAATTTTGTGCATTTTCAACACAAAGACCACATACAAAATAATGAGCTAATATGAATAATAAATTGCTAAAGTTGGAAAAACTAATTTTGCAGTGTATTTATAGAATGAAAGTGCATTTAAGAAAGTGAATACTGAAAAAGCACTGAATTATTCCCAGATGTTTATATTCTCTCAGCCATTTTTTTTATTTTAGAGAGGAGTCTTGAAGTATAAGCCATAGCTTTATTACTCTTCCTCTTTCTTCTTTTCTGTTCTTCTTTTATTCTTTCCATGTATATGTTTTAAAATAAGTAATTAATGTGAATTTAGAAAAAAAGAAAATAAAACAAAGATAAAAGTAAACTAACCGACCTAGCCAATATGTATGTCATCTACATTATGAATACACTTATATTAACATTGTTAATATCTTGGGGCACATCTGTTCATACATATTTTACATACCTATTGAAAACTAATAATGGGATATTATGTTAAAATTGCATATTTTTTTCAGTACATACTTGTGTAATTTAACAATATATTATTCACATTTTTTTATATCATTCACACTTTAAACAAATACAGAGAGCCCCTATTATATGTCAGGAATATCTTCAGCACTTAAGATACAAAAGACATAAAAATCTATTTTTTTTCAGTGCTTACAAAATCAATTTATAAATTATATGTTGTATAATTTATAAATTATGTATTGAACAGTTTCAAGTGTTATGGAAGTAGAATGAAATAGGGTATACAAGATGAGAAGTGTGGGAAAATTCAAATCTCAAATAGGATGGTCAGAACAGGCATTGCCAAGAAAGTGACATTTAAGGTGAGCAAGTGAATCAGCCATATGAATATCTGGGAGAAAGCACAATGTGAACAGAAGGAACAATCATCACAAAGTCTTTCAGTTAGGCGTTAGCCCAGAGCATCCATCTGTCTTTCCTTCCTTTATTCTTCAATTTTCCATTTCTCAAAGAATGAGAGACAGAAATATGTTTACAGTTTTTCTACTTGGAATATACAAAGAAAATATATGGATTTTTATTTTTGAACTGTAGGCCTTTTGTTCCACGTATTTTCAGAGTATCTCTGAACTCTGAATTCTGATTTTTAAATTATGAGTTATACTTCCTGTTCTTTTTTCCATCTTTTTGAAGGTATAATTGACAAAATTGTATATATTTGAGGTGTATAACATGGTATCTTGACTGTATATATGTATGTTCTTTTAATGTCTCTAGAAGACTAGTTCCATGATACTACAATAAAACTTAAATTCACTATTCATTAAACATTCTAAATAAAAATGTAAATATCCCTCAGAAATAATTCCCTGTTTTGTTCTGATATTTAAAGAATTTTGAAATTGCATTACAGAACTGAACTGGCATTGCAGATTTGCTTTATGCTCACAATAAATGCAGTGAATCACATAAGCAGACTTAGGAACTTAGCCTTAATCAGGCCCAAAGCTGGACTCTTGCTATAACACACAGACTAGAGCTCCCAAAGGCAATATCTGAACCCTTTTATATTTAGAAAAATTAAATTATTACAAAGAAGAGGAATACATGGTACTGTTGTTTTTAACTATTTATAGAATAAATAAAGTCTTTTTGTTTTAAATTACAAAACTAAAACAAAATTTCTGGTGAGATAATTTTTGTATCTAAAATTTTTATTTCCTTCTACTTTCTAATCACTAAGATATTTATACTATCAAGTATATTTTTGAATTTACTACTTGGACAGCAGTCTCTTTCCCAAAGGTATATAGTCTTCAATAAATATATTGAAATGAATGAAAGATGGGTGGTACATTTATCCTGTCTGCAATGGCAAAAGTTTTATTATCATTATTATTACCACTTTTAGTTTCCAATGTTTTGATTAATGCCATTAATCTCTCTAAGATTTCTGGGAGCTTATCTGATTGGAGTAGTCGAGGCCACATGCTGGCTCCTACATTTTAGAGGTAAGATTAATGGCATTAATGACATTAGTGTAATAATGAGTGTTGAGATATATATCTCTTCTTGAAGCATCATCTTACCCTGAATTCACACTATTTTGACCCTGAAGTCAAATATTTCTTTAGATGAACATCCATTGAAAACAAATTTTGCACAATCACATGTTCTGGGCATTTAAATTATTTTATCTAACAAAAATATCAACCAAAATACTTACTTGTAAATTTTAGAGACCTACTCTGGCTAGTAAAAAATATGTTAATTGTCAATTTAAAGATATTAGAATATAACTGGGTTTGGTAGCTCACGTCTGTAATCCTCGTCCTTTGAGAGGCTGAGGTGTGTGGGTCACTTGGGCTCAGGAGTTGGAGACCAGCCTGGGCAACATGGTGAAACCCTGTCTCTACAGAAAATACAAAAATTAGCCCTGCATGGTGGTGTGCGCCTGTAGTCCCATCTACCTGGTGTGCTGAGGCCGGTGGATCACTTAAGCCTGGGAGGCAGAGGTTGCAGTGAACTGAGATTACACCACTGCACTAAAGCTAGGGTGACAGAGTGAGGTGCTGTCTCAAAATACCAAGGAATGCTCACCAAACCAAAATTGGATTTGAGTATCTGTAGCCAGCAAAAGAATCTAGCTCACATCAGCTCCTTTGCAGCATGGATAGCTTTGCTTCCTGTCATTGATACCACAACTGGCTATACAGATGAAGAGTTTGCAACCCCATTACCAGTCATGTCAAAAGCCAGATGTTTGTTCTACTTAGAACCTTTACCAGGCTATAGAGTCTACAAAGCTCTTTCCTCGGGTTTCTGTTTACTGTAAGATTTCTGGGGGCTCATCTGATTGGAGTAGTCAAGGTCACATGCTGGCTCCTACATTTTAGAGGTAAGATTCACAATATGATGAATTCTTTACACACATGAAGGTTATGTAAAAAATGTTTGCAGCCACAATGTGTAACTAATATTCATTACATCATTAAATAAGCATTAATATCCTAATGTTATAAATAGAAGACTAAGGCCCATTTGATTGCCCTAGTTCTCCTTGTCGCAAAAACTAATCCTTCTTGAATGATAGTTCTTATAATATATCACAGTACCCTATTTACAGATCTTTAAATTGTATTGAATTCAGAAACAATTCAGCAAATAAGCCACTTTGATAGTTCATAAGAGGTTATACTGATGACATACTGTATGAAAACTATCTATTAAAATTATGATTATGTGGTTAAATAAAGCTATTAGATAAAATAAGACTATTTAATGTAAAACCTAGCACATCCTTAATGGCTAATACATGAAAATAATAACAAGCCGAATAAAAAATGCAATTAAGCAGCAAAATTTTTTAGAAAATAATTACCACTTGAACCTAAAACTTCTATTATTACTGTTCATTTTTATTTTCATTATTCTATATACCTGCAGAGCTTGTTCACAGATTTCAAACAAATAAAATTGGGGAGTTGGAAGACCTCTTGGAATCTATAGTCCCATACTTTTATTTAAGAAATGATGGAATTTAAATCCATAAATATGAATTTGCTTTTAAGAGTCTAGTTATTCACAGATCTCATAATACAGTCCAGTTTAATATCTTATGACAGGATTGTCTTTCCATTATCGTGTTCTTTCTGCTACTACAGTATCTGTGAAGTCCCAGTATTCCAGATTATTTTCTGGGTCACAAATCCAGTGCTGCATTTTATTGTTAGACAATATTTATGTAAACCTAAGCAATCAACATTTATTACATATTTATACTTTGAAATATGTATTTCTTTTCAATACCTAATATTTTTGCCATAAGTGTGACGTCAATAAATATTTGTCTGTTGATTAGATTATTATGTAATGCAAAATGTTTTATGCATTATTCATAATAGTGAACATAAAGACATAATTTAAGTGTCCATGAATATAAAAATGGATAAAGAAAATGTGGTATGTTTACACAATGAAATACTATACAGCATTATAAAAGAAGGGAATGCTGTCATTTGTGACGTGGGTGGAACTGGAGAACATTATACTGAGTGAAATAAACCAAGCGCAGAGAGACAAATACTGTATGATCTCACTTATATGTGGAATCTAAAAAGTCAGTCTTTACATCCTCCTGTAAAGTCCTGTGTACTATTGTTATTCCATTTCAAAAACAAATAGTTGAGACCCAAAACAGGGCAGTTAGCTATCTTACCAAGGACCACACAATAAATGCTAGAGCCAGGTTTCAGAATCAGTCATCCTGGCTCCAGAGTTAATATTTTCTAGTGACTCTTGCCTTCAAAGTCCAGTTAAGTTAAAATATGTAACTCCCCCCTGCCCACCCCGCATAGTTTATCGTTTGATTAATGCCTTTATTGTCAACAGAAGTGGAATTAATCTAAACTCTTATAAAAACCAACGAAAAAAGAATGTCCTTTTTATTTTAAACTACAGGCAAGTATTCGTAACTCAGGCTAAGGATAAATTGTGCTCCAAACCACTCCTTCAGATTTCCATACTCTTCTGTGTAAGTAAAGACTGTTGTCTGTAATTTATACCCAATTTGCCTGTACTGTTCTCCCTGTGTAACTGACAGCAAGTTATTATTATACATACTAAATAAATCCCATGGTTGGAAAAAAGATGGAGTAACAGGTGCTTCCCTTTATACATGTTAGGAATATAAATTAGAACACTATTTTAGTGTAAATGTTGACAATGATCTGTATTAAAATGAGGACTACACCTTTCACCCCATTATTTTAATATTTATCTTTCACTCTTATGACCACTTAGTAGATAGAAAATTGTGAATACTGCATTATTGCAAAAGTGATAAACTATAAATAGTCTAAATGCCCATCCTCATGCAACCCTTTGAATGCACATGAAAGACAAGGAATGGTATACTTCATGATTGTATGATTCTGACAGGCTCACAGAAACCTTGGTCAGCAGACATAAGAAACCAATAATATAAAAGGTAGACAGGCATTGAAAGAAAAATGAGAAAATAATGGGGCTTACCCTACAGAGCACAGGAGCAATAGCAATTCTGACTCCAAGGCAATATTACATTGTGGTGCTATCTAGTATCCATTTCAATCAAGTAGACAGTCTCTATATGACAGACTTAAATGCATATACAGCATGACAGAGAAATGGAGGAGAATCAGCAGGCAATGTGAGGAAATTGAATGAATATACATATATATACACACACACACACACATATATATATAATATGTATGTATATTTAATCCCATAGAATTCAATTGTACAATATAATGATAATGTTAATAATTTCATTATTATAGCATCATATAAATGAACCTACATTTCATATTTTTAAATAAAGATAATACTTTTTATTTGTTTAGTATAATATTAACTATTATAATATGTGAACATTTTGTGTTATGTAATTATCAATAATTTTTTTCTTTTCATTCTTTATCTAAATTTTAGATAAATTCAATGGAAATTAAGTGAAAATGAATCATAAGGAAAATGTCACTTAGGATGCAATAGAGTTTCAATGAAGTGCTACAGTCTGGAAAATCATTTTAGTGAAAAAGAAAAAAGACACATGTTTTCCATTGGCTAAAATAAATTATATTTAAATAAAATTTAATTAGAAATATAAGGTTTATACTGCTACAATGAAATATATAAAATAAATTGATGTGTACATTTCAATACCAATGAGATGTTCACTTTCATATATATGCATGTGAATATATGTGTGTGTATATATAGATATATATACTAATTTATGTAGCGCATAACCCATTTCATCTTTTTCTCACCCCCCAATACCTCACCCCATAATTGAAATTGTTTTAAGGACTAGAAGCAGCTTATATTTTATAAGAAGGCCAATCATAATGGAATATTTTCATGTCTATAATTGGACTGTTTAAATGTCTAGAATACATTTCTACAAATATGAAATATGGGTACCACAGACAGGAGGAACTTGAGAGTATGGAGGAGAACTTATTTTTCATCAGAAGAGAGATTTGACTCAGATTTACCATTTTGTATATTGTCAACATTTAAAATGTGGTGTAAGATCCATTTTTTCAAGATAGAAATCTGAGAAGTCGTCAAAAGTCATGAATTCATGAACTTTTTTAAAACTAAATATTGATACCACTTGAAAGCAATGTGCTTTTCAGGGGACAAAAGTCTATATAAACTTTTGCAGATATCAGTACCAAATATTAGGGACTGACTCTTACACCTCACACTCATCCCTGGATCTGATTGTTACCATTTCATTTTATGCACATCAATATCTCTGTGAATAAAGCAGCTAGAAGATTACTTGATGTTATTTACTTTCCATTTCTAAACACTTTATTTACTTTTGCATGGTTTACTTTGTCATATGAAACATGAATCTGGGAAAATGAGAAAATTTTAGAAGCCAATAAATTTCAGAAACCAATAAATTTTTATAGTTTGGCTTTCAACTCTGCAGGGAAAAAAACTTCATTTGCAAAATGTTCCTCTTTTAGAGGAAAGAATCAGGTAAACTTGGATTTGAATTATAGTTCTAATTGTTTTAAAAACATTTTTTCTGGGTTTTTTCTTTTAATTGTATTTTTTTGAAACAGACAAATAACTTTCATTTCTGTTATTATAAGGAAGTAGATAGATAAATGCAAGAATGGATCGATAGATAGTATGAGTATTTAAAATAATTTTAGTTTCACAGAGGCTGCTTAATTATTGATATCAATTAATAAGATTTTTTCCTACTTTCAAACTCAAATGTATAACACAGCTTAGTCAATTGTTACATTTTCTATGACTAAAGTTTCTTTCTGAGGCTCCAATGCATATTGTGTATTTCTCCATCATGTTATTGATCTTCTTACATACTAAGTACTGCTCTATGTAATAGATATTTGCATTTGTAGCTCTGATCTCTTTCCATCCTGTGTTCTTGAGGACTGTGACCGTATTTATTCTCCATAGTAACCTCAGAAACGATCACAGGAATTGCTCCAGAATGGCCTTTAAAAGTAGTGAGCTAGAAGGTTGCTAATTTAATAAATTATTTATTTTGTAATATAAATTAACAATTACATGTAATTGAAAGGCTATAAGGGCTGAGCATGGCGCATCACTCCTGTACTCCCAGCACTTTAGGAGGCCAAGGCGAGAGGATTACTTGAGCCCAAAGTTTAAGGTTAGCCTGGGCAACATAGTGAGATCCTATCTCTATTAAAAAAAATAGACTACACAAGGCACACACCCACACACACACGGACACACAAAAACAGCTGTTCAAAGTCATCAGAACTAGATGTAGTTAACTTTAACTTTTAACCTATTTTCTATGTGACTTGGAGAAAGTAACATTCTCTTTATTGATCTATGCAAAGAGCTGATAGATTAAATTATATCTAAGTCTTTTTCTGTTAAAATATTCCGTAATTCTTTACTTTTAAATACCTTGCTGAAAATCAACCAACAATTTACTTAAATAACAATAATTTAAAAGTTAGTATTTAAAAGAAGATACATTCATTAATAACAAGTAGAAAATCTCAATCACTTCTAAGAACGGAGTTATAACTTTCTTTGAATTTTGTCTCTTCTCTGCAAATTAACTCCTCTGGAATAAGCAGAGAAGTTTTACTCCAGTCTAGCAATAGGCATGATTTATTGTGTGTGGTGGTTCAGACTGCTTCACAGGTATCCTCTGGTTAATGTTGCCAATCTACATCCACTTAATGACCTGCTATTAGCTTAATGACACTGTTATTAATCTCTGAGAATCAAAGAATGATATCAAGAAAGCACAGAAAAAAAAGACTAGGTCTCTGAAAAGGAACATTATTATCTAAGTCTAATTACAATAACCCTATTAAAAACTGAGGATTCAAGAACGGCTTAGCAAAATGATGAAATAAAGAAAAATGGGATGTTCTGTGCTTTAACAAGCTTGTGTTAGAATTGTGATGTTTTCTTTGACTCATTTTTGGGCTAGACTGCATGCTTGTTACATTCTCTCCCTATGTCTTTTGAGTGTGGCATTTTAGGAGCACTTAGGGATTCGCTTTCTTAAAATTATTGATTTGGTAATTTCTCCTATATAGAACTTGGATCTATTAAACTACAGTTGCAACTAACTATAAGTAACTTAAGCTACCTCAAGAGTTCAAAAGCAGAATTTGGAATGAGGATATGTGGTTGTTTCACAAAATCTTGCAGCTGAGATACAGTGATGATTCCCTTGACAATGGACAAGAACCAGAAAATAGTGGACCCTTACAATGGAATCAGTCTCTGTTGTTGATTTCTTTCTGCTCTCCTTTCTATTAATATTTGAAATCCAAGCAATCTCTATTCCTTGCTCATTACAAAGCACATTTTCACGGAGTAACCTGAATTTACAGGTTACATATTTAATCATCAGCAAGAACTGACTTAGAGTCTCCCATGCCTTATTACAGCGTCCTGTGGGAAGGTTCAATGGATTGATAAGGATGTTTTAAGCACTAGTCAAATTAACGTGGACTATGGGACCAGGCATAACGTTGACTGTGAGGATGCAGTGCTGTGGACTGTAAAGGATGATGCTCTTTCAAAGTAAATAAATAGTGTTTCAAAGGTGGAAAAGGTACCTAAGCATGTCTACTATAGAACTTTTATAATCTTGAGTCTTTGTTTCTAGTCTTTCCCCATTTTATTGACTATTCTTTGAAGAGGAGAACTAGCATTCAAAACACATTTCAGATTTTAAGAGATTATAAAAACCATTTAGCCCAAACTCCTTTCCCACCTCATGCAACGCTTAGAGAGGACCTAGTCCAATCTCCTTGTGCAAAGATTTTAAAAAATGTATATAAAGACCTGCTTATATTTAATATACTTTAAAATGATATTCAAGCTTTTAGTGAATTATATGTTATTCAATAACACATAGAATATTATATATATAATATTTACAATTAAGGAATATACAAGCTTCAAATATATAAAGAAAATTTTACTACATCTTATTCAAATGTTCATTGATCCATTAAACAATAAATTATTGATCTATTTATATATTGATTGAATGATTCAAATCTTTGCTAGCATGCTATTTTTCCCAGACCTCTGGTTTCCCCGCAAGTGGTCATGTTTTAAAATGTGAAGAATTTTTACCTCAGTCAGGCATGGACTACAAAGCAATGAGTATCTAAAAAGGTCTTAGGAACCTTTGTATTCTGTTATCCACATTCCTATTAAGTGCATTAACAATAGCTGAGGCAAAGTATGGCTTATATAAAGCAGGAAAACGCATAGTTGTTCAGTTATAAGAAATACTAAATTTCAGTTCTTGGGCACAAATTGTCCGCTTTCATCATGCTGAAATTACTTCAAAATTAAAAGTTAAAAATATAATAATAATATTGGGGTTGAGTATAAAACTATCCCCTGATGCCAAGCCTCATCATAACATATTGTATAAAGTGATTTTATTTTTTTGAGACCCAAGGTCTCACCCTGTTGCCAAGGACAGAGTGCAGTGGCATGATCACAGCTGACTGCAGTCTCAGCCTCCTGGGTTCCAGCAATCCTCCCACTTCGGGTTCCAGCAATTCTCCCACCTCACCTTCCCAAGTAGGTGAGACTATAGGCTCCCACCACCATGCCCCACTAATTTTGGTATTTGCTGTAGAGACGGAGTTTTGCCATGTTGCCCAGACTGGTCTCAAACACATGGGCTCAAGAAATCCTTCCACCTCAACTTCCTAAAGTGTTGGGATTAGAGATTTGAGCTACTGCACAGGACTAATTTGAATTTTTAATACATTTTATTAAAAATCACAATTAAGATAGGACCTAGAAATTTATGCCACTTGGACTTAAAAAATAATGATTCATATCCTATGTCTATAAGCACATTTGTTTATATTCAGATAACTTGTAAAATATTCAGAATCATGATATTGAAATATATAACATACCCTTTCATATAATGCGATAGTTTTACCAATTTTTAAAATCACTAAATATTCACTTACTATAATTTCTCTAGTTATATCTTATTCCATAATATAGAAATAGAATGTATTATACAGCTTCCCATTTATTGTATGTTATGTGGTATCTACAAATAAACATTTAAAAATAATGATGCAGTTACCATGCTCATGGATAAACCTACATTAGAATCTTTAATTTTGTATTCATTTAATAGAGTACTCAAGTCAGATGTAACATTCATTAAGTTCCTAGAAAATATCAGAGCATATAATAATTTTCATCAACAGAATGGACACTCAGTACATGTTTTCTAAAGATATAATGATATAGTATATGTAATTATTTATAGTATATAATATATAGTATATAGAAGAATGTAATTATAGTATATAATATATAGTATACAGAAGAATGGAAAATCTATAAAATTTATAAATATATTTAAATAAAAATGTATAAAATATAAGCAAAATTGAAAAACTTATTGGTAAAAGTACTCACCTTTACAAATGGAATAAAAATAAATGTTTTTAAATATTACAAACAGTATGATAAAAACTCACACAACTGAGATATAAAAACATAGCTATGTTATAAAGCAATAAATTGAATACATATGTTTACTTAAAATTAGAATATATATTTCCACTACATATTAAAATAGTAACAGAAAGTAGAAATAAGGCTAGATAATGATGCCAAATGCAAATAAGAAGAAAGCAAGTTCCTTGATATTAAATATTTTTTACTATTAATTCATTAAAAACTTCAGATGATACAAGAGCACATTGTTTTTTTTTTTCTAGTTTCATATACTTTTTTGTTTCCTCTGATTTATTTATTTTATTTTATTTCGCTGTATTTTATTTTATTTTTTGAGATGGACTCTTGCCCTGTTACCCAGACTGGAGTGCATTGGCATGATCTCAGCTCACTGCAGCCTCCACTTCCCAGATTCAAGTGATTCTCCTGCCTCAGCTTCCAGAGCAGCTGGGACCACAGGTGTGTGCCACCATGAATGGCATTTGTGTGTGTGTGTGTGTGTGTGTGTGTGTGTGTGTGTGTGTGTATGTGTGTGTTTAATGGAGATGGGGTTTCACCATGTTGGCCAGGCTGGTCTTGAACACCTGACCTCAGGTGATCTGCCCACCTCAGCCTCCCAAAGTGCTGGGATTACAGGTGTGAGCCAGTGTGCCCAGCCTCTTTTATTTATTTTTAATTGGAATAATTTTTCATTATTTCACTCAAATGATACTTGCAGTAACAACCTTTGTTAGAAACATTGATTCAGAATTAATTTCTACTCCTTCTTCCGTTTTCATATATATTTCCATACCTCCATGATGTTATATCTATTTTCTCTCTTTTTTGTTGTTTATTCATTCATTTTTGCTTGTTTATTCATTCTTCAATTATTTTTGGTTTCTTTATATGTATAGATAATACAGTTACTGGGTAAAATTCGTACAGTTTAAGTTTATATGCAGTAGAAGCTAACTGTCTTATCAATGTTTGCCCCCTGGTTCACAGAGGTAGTCACTGTAATCTGCTTGTTGAATTTCCTTATGTATTTATATGCCTATATAAGCATATAGATCTATTAATAGATAAATATACATGAATTTACATTTCAATGTTTCTTACCCAATTTTATTTAAAATATAAAAGCTGCAGATAGCACAAAGAACAAAGGAAAATGACGTAACAAAGCATTCTGAGCCAGAAACATCACAAAGAATAAAGGAAAATGACATAACAAAGCATTTTGAGCCAAAAACATCTTACATTTTTAAATATTTATTTCTAGGCTTCATTTTTAAAGATTTATACATTCAGCCATTACCTTTCCTTAAAGAAGCTTACCACATCATTTTTTTTTTCCTCCACTTCATTTGTTCCTGCACAGGTCACACAATTCATATTGTCAGAGTTTTTATGTATATCACTACAATCAATTTTATCAGATTTCTGTATATATATGTGTATAAAACATAAAGATGTTTTCTGTTTATATTTGTGTTAAAATAATATTATTAATAATATGATATATAATATAATAAATATATAACTATAAATGTTTATATAATATATAGTTCTTAATTAATATATATTATATAATATACAATATACAATTATATATAAAGTAAAAATAAAATAATATGCTTAATAATAAGATAATTTCTTGTCTAAGAAACATATTTTACTATACATCCATGGTCATGTAAACAAAGAAGTGTATGTAATTAATTCATTGAACAGTTACATAGCATTAAATACAATACTGCTATTCATTTACATAACTTCATTTTCATCATTAATGGCAATGCTGCAATTAACATTGTTTTACATAACTCCTTGTGAAAAGGCTTTTTAAAATGTTTGATTGCATATACCTTGAAGTGGAAATAAGCACTCAAATGTATTATCAGTTTGACTAGTTACTGTCATACTCCTGTCCAACATGACTTATTAAGCTTAAAGTGTCCATCATTACTGTAAAAGTCTTAACATTTTTTCTCCTTCATGGAAATGAAGTTAGTGTTTCTGTGTATTTTTTCTCATTAAGGTATGAGCATATATTTTACTGTTTAAATGTTCATTTTCTGTTTATTCATGATACTGGTGTTCTTTACATGCTTTTGTTGGTTATTCTAAATTCTCCTTTTGGGAATTGCCTGGTCATATTCTTTTCTCATTGTACTACTGTATTGTTTATCCTTTTAAAAATTGGTACAAGTTGTTTATACATTTTTAAACTATACTTTGTAGATTCCTTGGGCAGTATGGCCATTTTAATGGTATTGGTTCTCACAATCCATGCACATTGAATATTTTCCATTTGTTTGTATGATCTATGATTTCTGTCAGCAGTGTTATATAATCCTCCTTGTAAAAATACTTTATCTCCTTGGTTAGATGTAATCCTAAGTATTTTATTTTCCTTCTGCCTATTGTAAATGGAGTAGCATTCTTGATTTTGTTCTCAGCTTGAACATTCTTGGTGTATAGAAATGCTACTGATTTTTGTGCACTGATTTTTATCCTGAAACTTCAGTGAAGTCATTTATCAGCTCAAGAAGCCTTTTCGTGAAGTTTTTAGGGTTTTCTAGCTATAGAATCATATAATCACTGAAGAGAGATAGTTTGACTTCTTCTTTGCCTATTTAGATGGCTTTTATTTCTCTTTCTTGCCAGATTGCTCTGGCTAGGACTTCCAATATTATGTTGAATAGGAGTGGTGAGAGTGAGCAGCCTTATTGTGTTCCAGTTCTTTAAGGTAATGCTGCTAGCTTTTCTCTTTCAGTATGATGTTGGCTGTCATAGATGACTCATTAATTTGATTTATGTTTCTTCAATCCCTAGTTTGTTGAGAGATTTTGTTATGATGGGATGTTGGATTTTATCGAAAGCTTTTTCTGTGACTATTGTAATTATCATATGGTTTCTGTTTTAAATTCTGTTTATGCATGAATCACATTTATTGATTTGCATATTTTGAACCAACCCCGCATCCCAGGAATAAAGCCTACTTGATTGTGGTAAATTAACTTCCTGATGTACTGCTGAATTAGGTTTGCTAATATTTTGTTGAGGATTTTTTGCATCTGTGTTAATGAGGGATATTAGCCTGCAGCTTCCTTTCTTTGTTGCTTAGTTGACAGATTTTGGTATCAGAGTGATACTGGCTTTGTAGAATGAGTTGAGGAGGACCTCCTCTTCCCAATTTTTTTGAGCAGTTTCAGTAGGATTGGTACCAGCTCTTTGTTGTACATCTGGTAGAATTCAACTGTGAATCCATCTGGTTCAGAGCTCTTTATAGTTTGTAGATTTTTAATTGTTTATTCAGTTTTGGAACTTGATATTGGTCTATTCAGTTCTGATTACTTCCTGATTCAGTCTTGGGAGATTGTGTGTTTCCAAGGAATGTATGCATTTACTCTAGATTTTAGAATTGGTGCACAGAGAGGAAAAGAGTATCTGAGGATCATTTGTATGTCTGTGGGATTGTTTTAATGTTGCCTTTCTCACTGTGCTTATTTGGATATTTTCTTTTTTTTTTCTTTGTTAATCTTCCTACCGAGGTCTATAGCTCCTGTTTATCCTTTCAAAAAACAGATTTTGGTTTCATGTATACTTTGTATGGATTTTGGGGTCTCAATTTTGTTCAGTTCTGCTCTGATTTTAGTTATTTCTTCTACTAGCTCGAACTGGACTCCTACCTTTTACCAGTTTAAAAAAAGTCAATTTAAGGTGAAATAAAGACTTTAGTACCTAAAACTATAAAATACCATACAAGAAAACCTAGAGAATACCCTTCTTGACATCACTTTGGCAAATAATTCATAACTAAGTCCTCAAAAGTAATTTCAACCAAAAGAAAAAAGGATAAGTTGGACCTGATTAAATTAAAGGGTTTCTGCACAGCAAAAGAAACTATCAACAGAGTAAACAGTCAAACTACAGAATCAGAGAAAATATTTGCAAAGTATGCATCCCACAGAGATCTAATATCTAGGATCTATAAGAAACTTGAACAAATCAACAAGCAAAAGATGTATAGCCCCATTAAGAAGCAGGCAAAAAACATAAACAGGCACTTCTCAGAAGACATACATGTCACCAACAAACATATGAAATATTACTCAAAATCACAAGTCAAGATAGAAATGCAAATGAAAGCCATAATGAAGTACCATTACACAACAGTCAGAATGGCTACTATTAAAAAGTACAAAAGATAACAGATGTTGACAGGGTTGTGGAGAAAAGGGAATGCTTATTCATTATTGGTGGGAATGTAAACTATTTCAGTGCCTGTGGAAAGAAATTTGAATATTTCTCAAAGAACTTACAAAAGAATGACCATTTGACCCAACAATTCCATTACTGGGTGTATGTCCAAAGGAAAATAAATTATTCTACCAAAAAGACACATACATTCCTATGTTCATCAAGACACTATTCACATTAATAAAGACATGGAATCAATGTAGATATTCATTAGCTATGGACTGGATAAAGAAAATGAGGTACCAATATACCATGGAATACTATGCAACCATAAAATGAAAGAAATTATGTCCTTTACATCAATATGGATCCAGCTGGAGACCTTTATCCTAAGTGAATTAATGCAGGCACAGAAAGTCAAATACCGCATGCTCTCACTTATAAATGGGAACTAAACATTGGTTATGCATGGACATAAAGATGGGCACAGTAGACACTGGGATCTACTATGTGGGGGAGGGCAGGATGGGGAAAGGGCTTGAAGAACTACCTATTGGATATTGTGTTCTCTACATTGATGTTGGGATTATTTGTACCCCATACATCAGTGTCACACAATATACTCATGCAACAAACTTGCACATG
The DNA here is from genome assembly GCF_000951035.1 of Colobus angolensis palliatus. Lineage (NCBI taxonomy): Eukaryota > Metazoa > Chordata > Mammalia > Primates > Cercopithecidae > Colobus > Colobus angolensis. Next base: position 1,939,444 of record NW_012116411.1, read on the forward strand.
TACTCTCTGTACCTAAAATAAAAGTTGAAATGAAAAAACAAAAAGTTGACAAATCAGTAGGTGGGAATCAGATACATAGGATGGCTATAATCAAAAAATCAGGCTAGGCATGGTGGCTCATACCTGTAATCCCAGCACTTTGGGAGGCCAAGGTGTGTGGATTGCTTGAGCCCAGGAGTTTGCGACCAGCCTAGGCAGTATGGCAAAAGCCCCTCTCTACAAAAAATACAAAGAAAAAAAAATAGCCAGGAGTGATGGAAAGTGTCTGTCTTCCCAGCTACTAAGGAGGCCGAGGTGGGAGGTTTGTATGAGCCTAGGAAGTGGTGGTTGCACCACTGCACTTCAGCCTAGGTGACAGAGTAAGACTTTGTCTCAACAAACAAACAACAACAGAGGTCAGATAATAGCAAGTGGTAGCAAGGAGTGGAAGAATTGGAATGCTGATAAACTACTGACAGGAATGTGAAATGGTACAGCCACATTAGGAAACTGTCAGTCCTTCACAAAATTCTATCCAGTGTTAGAATATGAGCCATCAATTCCATTCCTAGGTATACTATTAAGAGAAATTGCAACACTTGCCTACCAAAAACTTTTTACAGAAATGTTCTTAGTAACATTATTCATAATAGCCAATAATCAGAAACAATCCAAACATTTAGATAAATAAATAGATCAATAAAATGCAGTATCTCCATATAATGTAATACTATTAAGAAATAAAAAAGAAGTGAAGTACTAATATATGCTATAGTATGTTAAAGTACGTCATGGACAGAACATTTAAAACAGTAGGCTAATTGTAAGAGGGCAGTCACAAAGACCACATATTGAATTCTTCTATTTATTTGAAGTGTTCATAATAGACAAATATGCAGAGACAGATGATCTATTAGTAATTGCCTAGGAATGGAAAATAAGGCAGAAATGAGGACTTATTAATAATAGGTATAAGGTTTTATTTTTGGAAGATTAAATGCTCCAAAATTGAATTCCAAATATACTAAAAACCAATAAATTATATATTTTAAATTAGTAAATTGTACTGTATATAAGATTTTATCTTAATAAACTGGATTTTTTAAAGTAAATGAAAGAATCTGGGAATTCAGTAAAGTGCGTTGGTGTTAAACTTTTTCAGTAAGATGTTTTTCACAGGATACATCTATGTGAGAAACAGCATGTATAAAGTAAATCCTGGAAGGTAAAGATTAACATGGTAGGTTGCAGCAGTTTATGGACGACTTTGAATATCAGGGTAAGTTGTTACAATGTAATTGTGCTGGGAAGGAAGAGCTATCAAAGGCATTTTACCTGCAAAATGACCAAATCAGAGCTGTATACCTGAAATAGTAAGTAGCAAGAAGGCATATAAATAATTAGATGAAGGAGACTCTAAGAAATTGTGTTCTGATCAAATATCAAATGAATGTGACCCGAAGAGTAAGTGGTACTAATGGAATATTAAGTTGTTTGTATAAAATGTGATCATTTAAACACAATGCTGGGAGGAGAAGCATATTGGAGTAAATAGGTTATAAATTTCGTTTCGATTTGATTGGATTAAGTTGTTGGTGGAATATTGAGATTAACCTACAAAGCAAATTAATTTGAAATGTGGACTAGAAAGTTGGGTGATGTGGCATTTTTTAGATTGCATCCTGTTCCAGAGGGTGCTAATTAACTTATGTCACAGTTTTAGTATTCCATACTTATTGTATGGATCTTTAGTACTATAAGGAGATCATGATATCATGATGACTATGAGAAAAGCTAAATCAGGCCAGCATTAGTTTATATTTTATTTTTGTAGGATTGTATGAAAGGCATTTTTTTAGCATGTACAGGCTTGTGCCTGGGTACGGGCTTGGCAAACGACTTGTGCTGAATTTCAGCACTAGCTCTCTTCCTCAGTTGGGCAGCCTTGAACAGCATCTGTATGACAATACACAGTGATCAAAATAATCAACAGTGTTTCCAGGTTATATTTTTAATGTTGAATGAAACTACTTAACATTTGAACACAGAGGACCATATATGAATTTGACCCATGGGGGAAAAAAAAAAAAAAACCCTCTACTGTAAGTACCATTAGTAGTACGGGTTAAATAGCTACATTAGAATTCCATAGTAAAATGTACTATACTTTAACTCACTAGAAGCTCCTTATGAGTGATCTTGACTTTTTTCACAGGGTTACACTTCACATTACCACCTTGAATATCCTATCTCATGCATCACTAACTCATAGATAATCAGGGCTGGACTCCTGGGGTTTATTGTACTCTGATTTTAAGACTGGTTTAATTGCACATGACTAATGCAAACCACCTTCTCTTTCAAAAACCTATTTCCAATGCAGTCTTTCCTTTCTAGCCTTAGAGTTTTCATGTATGACATCAATCTTATGATAACTGTATTTTTTGTACGAGAATTTTAAAAATGATAAACTGTACTCAGCCTATACAAGTTAGAGAAAAAAACAGGTAATCTTACTAATATTTACTTATGAATATTTATTGATTAGTGAACTTTCAGACTTCAGAATTCAGGCAAATTCCACATAACTGATTGTACACTGTAAAATTTGTAGTTTAAAAATATATATGACATCAGAAAATATGTTTTCCTGTAACTCAAAAGCAGACTGTAATATTATTTATTTAGTAGTTTATTCAGTGATTTTTTTTTGCAGTATCATAATTGAAGTGTCTTTTAATGATATTTTTACATAGTTAATAGATGGGTCTACTTTATTTTTTTAAAAATCATCTAAATTAACAAAAAACAGAGATGTGTGGCTTGAAAAGCTAAAAGTACTTATTATCTGTCCTCCTTTTTATTTTAGCATAGCTTTCTCTTGTAATCTTTATTATGAATGATATCAAAATATTCCTATGATTTATGGACACATGGGTAATCATTTCACATTTTCCCCATTTTATTCTTTTAGATGTGATTACTTCTGTAATTAGACAAACTGATTCTAAATACGTATATGGGAGGGCAATGGTGTAAGATCACAAGATGGGGTAGATGAAGTTAAATGATCAGCAGCGCACAGGGAAGAGAGGTTTCCAATGCACAAAATTGATATATATGTATAAAGAATTTCTACATATTACCAACAAATGACTAAGAATGCAATACCTGAATAATATTAGAAGTATGCAATTTCCAAAAGAAAAACAAATTGCCATAAAAATATAAAAATTATAATATTTTATAAATATGATAAAATAAATAAAAATTAAATATCACTAGTAATCAAAAAAATGCTAATTGAAACAACAACATGATAGTGTTACATGAATTTCATTGGGGTAGTCGAAAAGTTGAACTGTATCAATTATCATCAGAATATGCATGTATTGGTTCATTTTCATGTTGCTACGAAGAAAAACCTAAGACTGGCTAATTTATAAACAAAAGAGGTTTCATTGACTCACAGTTCTGCATGGCTGAGGAGGCCTCAGGAAACTTATAATCATTGCAGAAAGGGAAGCAAACACATCCTTCAAATGGAGGCAGGAGAGAGAAGTGCAGAGAAAAGTGGTGAAAAGTCCTTTACAAAACCCAGATCTAATGAGAACTCATTCACTATCATGAGCAGAGCATGGAGAAACTGCCCCCATAATCTAATCACCTCTCACAGCTTTCCTCCCCCAACATGTGGGGATTAGAATTTGGACTACAATTCAAGATGAGATTTGGGTAGGGATGCAGAACCAGACCATATCATTACAACCATGGCCCCTCCCAAATCTCATCTTTCTCACATTTTAAAATGCAATTATGCCTAATCAACAGTTCCCCACAGTCTTAACTCATTTTAGCATTAACCTCAAATTCCAAGTCCATAGTATCATCTGAGACAAGGCAAGTCCCTTCCACCTATGAACCTGTAAAATCGAAAGCAAGTTAGTTACTTTCTAGATACAAAGAGGGTACAGCCATTGGATAAAAGCACCCATCCCAAATGGGAAAATTTTGTCAGAACAAAAGGAGCCCCATGCCAACCTGAAATCCAATAGGGCAGTCATTAAACCTTAAATTTCCAAGATGATCCCCTTTGACTCCATGTCTCACATCCAGGTCATGCTGATGTGAAAGGTGGGTTACCATGGCTTTGGGAAGCTCTGCCCCTGTGGCTTTACAGGGTACAGTCCCACTCCTGGCTGCTTTCATAGGCTGATGTTGAGTGTCTTCGGCTTTTCTGGTGCTGAGTACAAGCTGTTGGTGGAGCTACCATTCTAGAGTCTAACACAGTGACCCTCTTTTCACAGATCCACTAGACAGTGCCTCAGTGGAGATTTTATGTTGGGGCTCCAACCCCCATTTCCATTCCACACTGCTCTAGCAGAGATTCTCCATGAGGGCTCCACCCCTGCAGCAAACTTCTGCCTGGACATCCAGGTATTTCCGTACATCCTCTAAAATCTAGACAAAGGTTAATAAACCTCAATCATTTACTTCTGTGTACCTGAAGGCCAATCAGCACATGTAAGCCACCAAGGTTTCAGATTTGTGCCCTCTGAAGCAACAGTCTTAGCTGTATGTTGGCCGCTTTTAGCCATGGCTGGTATGGCTGGAGTGCAGGGCACCATACTGAGACTGAACAGAGCAAGGGGGCCTTGGACCCAGTCCGTGAAACCATTTTTTCCTTCTAAGTCTCTGAGTTTATGATAGGAGGGGCTGCCCTGAAGATCTGTGACATGTCCTGGAGACATTTTCCCCATTCTTTTGTTGATTAACGTTCAGCTCCTCATTACTTATGCAATTTTCTGGAGCCGGCTTGAATTTCTCTGCAGAAAATGAGTTTTTCTCTTCTATCACATTAACAGGCTACAAATTTTTCAACTATTTATGATCTGCTTCCACTTGAACGCTTTGCTTTTGAGGAATTTTCTCTGCCAGATATCTTAAATCATCTCTGTCAAGTCCAAAGTTCCACAAATCTCTGGGGCAGGGGCAAAATGCATCCAGTCTCTTTACTAAAGCATAGCAAGAGTGACCTTTACTCTAGTACCCAACGAGTTCCTCATCTCCAGCTGAGACCACTTCAGCCTGGACTTCATTGTCCATATCACTATCAGCATTTGGTCAAAGCCATTCAACACATATTCAGGAAGTTCCAAATTTATCCACATTTTCCTGTCGTTTTTTGAGTCCTCCAAACTGTTCCATCTTCTGCCTGTTACCCAGTTCCAAAGTTGCCTTCCACATATTTTAGTATCTTTATAGCAGGGCCCCACTCCTGGTACCAATTTACTGTATTAGTTCATTTTCATGCTGCTATGAAACAATACCCAAGACTGGGTAATTTATAAAACAAAGAGGTTTAATTGACTCACAATTCCACATGTCTGGGGAAGCTTCAGGAAACTCAAAATCATGGCAGAAGAGAAAGCAAACACATCCTTCTTCACATGGTAGCAGAAAAGAGAAGCGCACAGTGAAAGGGGGAAAAGTTCCTTATAAAATCATCAGATCTCATAAGAACTCACTATCAGGAGCACAGCATGGGAAACCGCCTCCATAATCTAATCACCTCCCATGAGGTCCCTCCCCCAACACAAGGGCTTTACAATTTGAATTACAATTCAAGATGAGATTTGGGTGGGGACACAGAGCCAAACCATGTCAATGAATAAATAGGAAATTATAGGTCACAGCTAATGTTGTTATACCTACTTTGAATAGAATTCTAAGACCCTGAACTTCTGTTTCTAATTGTATTTCTGTCTAGAAAAATTTCCTACACATGTATACCAGAGCTATCTATTAGGATGCTCCCATACATATGGTTTCTATCAGGAAAAAAGTGGAAACAACAAAAATGTCTAATAAGTGAAAACATGAAGTAAAATATTGCTTTATATTTATTCAAAATGCAACATGGAAAGTAAAATGAATGATGTCTACCTAAATTTGAAAGCTTAAACATGGATAGATTTCTAAAACGAAGTGTTGAATGAACAAAGCAAGTTTCATATCACTCTCAAGACCTATTAGGTATTGGGAGTATATACCTTGAGGAGAAGATGATGTTATTATCTAGGTCATAATTTCACATTGTCCACCTTCTGCCTTAGATCTAATGTAATTCTGTAAATTTATGGCCTAGTATCTAGTTTTGGGGGAAAATAATCAAATTATGAAGAAGCTCCTTACTCTTCTTAGGAAAAACAAATAGAAAACATAATTTTGCTAACACTGTCTAACTTGTAGTCATTTCTTTAAGGGCAAAATATTTTGTTCATAATTAAAAAGGATAGATGAAGAGTCCTTGGCAAATACTTATACAAAAGTAAATAAACCATAAATGTGACTGTATTATATAGAATCATAATATCTTTTAAAATTTTCATACACTGTGAATCTCTAATAAGGTTTTATTACCAGTCAGTAATGATACCATGAAGAACACATAAAATTATGTTAATCTATTTACAGACACAAAATTTTAGTTTTCTTGCTGAGGGCAACTACTCCCAAGATCCCATACTCTTAACCATCATCAGAAATTCATTATGGCTTTCCAAGTACAAGTATTATCCATAATTTTAAGTATCAAGAGAGTAACCTGAACTCTAATTAAGAGAACATAAAAGACAGCTTTTTCTTGTGTGAATAAACTGGACTCATTGCTGTTTAAAACTCATTGGCAGTATGTAAGCAGTCTCAACATATAAAAGGGCTATGTATCACAATCTCATTTATAAGACATTTGTGAGCTTGAAAAGTCTTTCTCGATAGAAATCATATAAGAAGCTTTAGTTTACTAATGTTTTATGAAGAGTGATTTAACCAAGAGAATTACTAAAATTGAATGAAACCCTCTAAATTATATTTCTCTTTAGAAATAGCTTTTTTTGTACTCTAAGAGGCTTCCCCTCCATTTCTGCTGTACATCCCTGTACCACAATAAAAATAACAATTTAGCGCTAAAGAGGGTGTGGGAAAATAAGCAGCCAATCTTTTGGGGAGGGTATTAGTGCTATCTTTTGGAGGGCAATTAAGTAATACCAATGGAAAATTTCATTGTTCCAAAAATGTTTCATATCCTTACACCCAGAATTCCACTTTTATCTCATGAAAACACTCATGGAAGAAAACAAAAATATATGTACATGAATGTTTATTGTACCATTGTTTATGAGAGCAAAGCATTGGGAATGAGTATGAATAAATACTTATTAAATAAGTTAAGATACATCAAAAAAAAAATTTTTCAAATGTAAGTTGAAAGACATCAAGATATTCCTCATAGTGCTTTATGAGTTTACATGTTCATCTCATCTTTCTCCTCACCCCTCTAGAGCTATCTACTTTATGCATGGGCTCATCTACTATTAGGAATATGCCTTAGCCCAGGTAAGGTGCATGTGACAGTTGTGACAGAAATGATAATTTCTCTTCCCAGCATCATGCTAAGAATTTGGTTCAGCACACTTAAGGTAGGAAATTCAAAACAGTGGCATAATTAAGGAACTGTCTGTCTTATAGCATATAAATATCTTACAACGTTTGGAAAGGCACTGTGATTTCTTGTTTCAGTTGGTCAACTTTTAGAACTGTGTCATTGAAAGACTAATTCACTGCACTGATACGCTCTTTCGTATACACTTGAGACAACATTATCAAATGATCTAGTAAAACTATGTTCTAAATCATTTACTTTTTTCACATAGCTAGCTCTATTTATTTTATCCTAGATTCAAGTACATGCTCAATTTAATATTCAGTCTGAAATAATAATAATACTAGTGGTATTTTTAGTTTTAACATTACCCCCATATTGTAAATGTAGTTTCTCATTTAATACTCATAACAATGTAGTGGAATATGTTTTATAATTAACTCATTTTATGAATGAGAAACTAAGATATGGAGATATTAAGTAATCAAACCAAGGTCATATACTAGCTCTGTGACAAGACTGGAATTTGGACCAAGTCTGGAAGACTCCAGAATATGACTTATTTTCCACTAAGCTATAATACTCTCTATTGCCAAATGTGATATTAACAAAAAAAAAGATTAAAAAGAACAAGTAAATTTCCTCCCCAAAACACATTTAGTTCAAAATAACTTTTGTCTAAGTTTTCAATAATACAGAAAAGACTACTACTTAATTTCACCTATGTATTTATATTCATTGAGAAATCCACTTTCACACTATCTAAATAATTGATATCTAAAAGTCTCATTTCTTTTAATATTTTCTGTAGAAAAACCTTTCTTGAATAGAAAAGTAATATAATCATCTAATATTATTTTATTATGCAAATATCTTTGCCTTTGTTCATTGATATCCCCAGTGCCTAGACAGTGTCTGGTACATAACAGTCACAGATAAATATTTGATGAGTGAATAAATGAATGATTTAATTATTCATGTCACTAAGAACTCTGGCTATTCCTAGTAAAATATAATTATAAAAGAAGCTTTCAACTGGCATCCCTATTCTGAAGTTATATATCATCTTTGGCTACATAAGTATGACACTGAATTTTTCTATTATTTGTTTTATATTTGAGTAGTATATGTTTCAATATGCCCAGTAGATAAAGTATTTATTTCTGCTCTGGAGTATACAAATACACATTTGTCAAACAATTTAAAATTGTATCCAAATTAGGGAAAGGCTGATGACCAGAATGCTCTGCTCTTCTTCTGTACTGAGGGAAGTCTTTCAATCAATTTTTTGAACTACATTCAAGCAACTCGATATAATTATTTGCACTTGTAACTCCAACTTTTATAATGTTACCCTTCAGTTCAACTGGAACTAATGACTAGGGCTTATTAAAAGTGCAAGGTTAACTTTTATTATTTTCTCTCATACTTGAACTTCTACATTCACTTAATGTTGTTTTTTTCTGTCTTGTCCAACTTGAAGTCCATTTAGAATTAGAATTTGGTTCTTCAACATTTTTAGAGTCTATGGTAAACATTTTACACTATTATTAAAACATCATCCTACAAAAAGGATTGATAAAAGTTTTTCTTGGGTTGAATAGACACTAGAAAAATAATATATTCACCACGAACCATGATGTTTGTTTCTACTGTTTCCATATGACAAAGAGGATTATTATCCTTTTATCGGAATGTTACTAAAAAGTTAGAACATTCTAGTGTATGAGGAAATTAACATACAAGAGGGTTTGATAATTTAGTAAATTGAATATTCTACTGATTACTTTTATACACAAAGTTAATTATTTTCTCCTTGAACATCTCTGTATCATTCCTCCAACTTATTTATTTGAAATGTAATAGGGCATATGTCAACATGGCTATATAATAAGAACATACAATATAAAATAAGCACAGTTATTATGTTCTATTGTTTGGTTTATCACATGTTCAGACAGCAAGTGAGTGGAAAATTCAAACAAATTTAATGAAAGCAGTGTAGGCCCCAAAATAACTTTCATAATATTTTGAATAAAGTGCTTACCTACTAGCAGAATTTAAGTTGGAGAAATAAACAAAAGGGACGGCAGAGGAATAATACACTTGTTAAGGAACTTTATTCTTCCGGCACCAATGAGAAATATACAGAATAAAAATAAAACGAAAATAAGGGATTCCTCCATAAAGGCATCGGTGATGACTTAGAGAAAAAATGCAGTGTAGTAGGATTGATAATTACAGGCATTTGGGCCACTTCCTCATATAACTTATTTGTGCAGTTGGGGCTTCTTCAGGACCAATCATGTATCCTTGCGCTGGGTGATGGACTATTGCTGTGCACACCAGACTCTGTGGCTTGATGGTTCAGTTAGCATACATCTCACAATAGGTAGATAGGTTTGCATGGTAAATGTATGGCCCATAGTCAAATGTTCAGTTTCTACCTAGGCCCAGTAGCAAGCCAAGAGCTGTTTCTCAAAAGGAGAATAGTTATTTACAGATGATGGCAGGAACTTACTCCAAAATTCTAGAAGCCTTCACTGTGATTCACCTACAGAGTCCTGCTAAAGGCCCCAAGAAGCATCTCTGTCACTAACACTTCAAACAGCATTGGATCTGCTGGATCATAGGGCCAAGTGGCAGACCTGCTTGTACAGCAGCCTAAACGAGCTGCAGAGTCTTCTCTTTGTATAGGCCCCACTGAAAAAACTAGCAGCTTTTTGGGTCATTTGATTAATGGGCTGGAGAAACACATTCAAATAATGCATATGGTACTTCAGAAAACCAGATAGGCCACTAGGTGTTCTGCCTCTTTCTTGGTGGTAGAGAGGATACAACAACTTATTATTCACTCTAGAAGGGGTATCTTGACATCCCTGATAGTACTGGATCCTTAGAAATTTCACTGTGATGAAAGGCCCCTGAATTTAGTCACTCTCTGACATTCAAATGTCTTACCAATCAGCATAATCTCATAAACATAATGGATCAGTGTGACATCTGGTAGAATGCAATGGCAATCAAGATCCCTATGAACTAAATTATGAACTATAGCTAGAAAATTAATATACCCTTGAGGAAGGACAGTGAAGGCATTGCTGGCCTTGCTAACTGAAAGTACACTGCTTCTGGCTATAGTGACTGCAGTTGAAATCACTACTTGTTTAAGCTTGTGATAATCCAGAATTCTCCAAGAGGTTGTTGTCTGCATAAGGCAAATAGGAGAGTAGAATGTGTAGGTGGTGGGAATCACCATCACTACATTAAGTCCTTGAGAGTGGCACTAATCTCTGCTGTTCCTCCAGGAATGCAGTATTGTACTAGTTTCCTAGGTAGAGGCAGTTCTAATGGCTTCCACTTGGCCTTTCTCACTATAATGGTTCTCACTCCACAAGTCAGGGAACCCATATGATATTCTGCCAGCTGCTAAATATGTCTGTTGCAATTATGCATCTGTGACAGTGGCAATAACCAGAGTGGGTATGGGGACCTACTGTGAAGTGGGCCTGAGTTAAAACTCCATTGATCACCTGACCACCGTAAGTTCCTACTGTAACTGGAAAGTCACAGTAACATTTTGGGTCTCCTGGATTCAGTGTTCAGAGCTAGTGTCCAGTAGTTCCCAAAAGATCTGATTATTTTCTTTTCCCTATGCTCAGTTACTGTAGTAGAAGGCTATATGCCCCTTTGGGAAAAAAAGTTAGAAGGAAAATTAACAGTGCCAGGCTTCAGTAACATATATTAAGGTTGTTTCTCAGGGAGATCTGTCCTCCCTTTCCTTAAACATGTTCTGGGTCTGTAAAATAGGGAATTCCTCCATGAAGGCATAGGGATTGATTTAGAGAGAAAAGTTCAAGTGTGGGAATTGATTGAGAGGCCTTGACTCTCTGTTTTTATGGGTTGAGTTATACTTTTGTCCACTTGACCTGGAACTTTTCTGCTTATCTAGATAAGTACGGATTTAGCAGACTTCCTATCTGTCTCACTTCTAGGAATACCACAGTTAATAAGCCAACACCATACATCCACATGAGTCAGGCTATTCTGATTGCTGCTTTGACTCTGACGCCCATTACTGTAACTATACCCACCTTGCCTCTGGCAGTTGAGTAGTGCTACTTGGTCCCTGCCACCCCTGGGACACAAAAATTTCCATTGCATTAAGATTTTCCATCTGAGTAGCTACAGTTCCCACTGTAAAGTCTGACACACAGAAAAGACAGCGATTGCAGACCTCTTGGCAGATGCTGGCTGGTGCTCTCCTCACACATTCCTTTCTAAAAGTATTGGTGAAAGACATGCCTTCTGGACCTTCCCAGTGTGGGAGGGTAGGTCTTAAATGGCAAATCCACTCTAACGTTTTGATGATCTTTGAATGCCTTCCTCTGCGTGAAATCAAGAGAGGTTCAGCATCTCCAATTCACTCATGGTGGACCATCTTTGATCTATGTTTCAGCAAACTAACCATATGCTAGAGTCCTTTCTAACTCCCTGAGCAGCAACAATAAAAAAAAAATTCCTTTAGTGGGCCAGTATATCAGTAATTTAGACTGTTCAGTCTTTATGTTCCTTCCACCATTATCCTATACCCTTAATATGCATTCCCACACATATTCACCTGATTTCTGCTTGTCTATATTCTGAAGATTTTTTGGTGGGGGAGTGGAATACACTTTCTCACAGGTAACACTTTGTATCTCACCTATGAGGTCCTTCTGAGATTCTGGTCTAGTTATAGGTCTGGAAACGAAGGGGCTGGTGGGGGAAGAATCAACATTGCCTTACATGGCCACTGCCGCAGTGGAGGTCATTACTGCTTTCTCAAGCAATGCAGAGTTAATTCTCTCTGAAGAAGGGAAAATACTTGTATCCGTGTGATTGGGGAGGCTGTTATCACTGAGGTTGGGGAGGCCACTTTTGATAGGGTTGCAAGAAATTTGATTCTTCTGGCAACAATGAAAGACAAGCCAGAATCAAAACAAACAAAATAGGGAATCACCTTTAGTATTTTAATTTATTTATATCTTTGCAAGAAATAGCCTATGGGCAGAGAACTGGAAGCGGTAGCATCCTGGAAAATGTTGGTATGCTACAACAAACATGGAATATTTTATATATGTGTGTGTTTATTCTATTTAATATTCTATATTTCTATAAACAATTCTAGGTTTATTATGCCTACATCTCTAGTGTTTTACTGAAAATATGTTTCAAGTTTCCAAGAAATATCTTTTTGTCAATTTCTCTTTGCTGTTCACATTTTTAGCATTATATGTAATGCTAAAATAATATTTAATGAGTATAATATTTCAGAAGTGACTAATATGACTTACTAGTATTAAAGTAACCTTGTATAAATGTTCTATTTATTCTAATGTTGTTTACTAGTAGCTTAGCCCTTATGATATATTTTAGGTTTGCTGCTGTTAGTATCTACCTGATAAACACGTGTCAAATATTTTATTTTTAACCTGTCACTATCATTTTGTTTTTAATTGTAAATAGTTTCAATAAAGTACTACAAAGTACAGTGACCATGAGTGCAGGCTTTGGCATTATTAGACCTTGTTTCAATCATGGTCTCAGTACCTCTAACTCTATGGTTTTATATTTTGCTAAATTACTCTAGGCCTAAATTTTCTTGCTTGCAAAATGAGTCTAATTTCATCTACATAATTGAGTTTTATGAGAAAAGATATGTTGTATAGGAAAAGATGTGATTCAAAGTAATGAATATTCAATAAAGAGCTCTTATCATTATTACATTTTTGTTTCTGAGACTGACTCTTCGTTTTAAGTTATATTTCTGGTTCTTAAATTTTACATTCACTATGTAATTCTCTTAATTCTGTATCTTTTAATATGTGGGCTATATCTAGATTGCTTACTGGACTTCCTTTGAATTTATTTTAAAGTTATATAGTTTATGTTTCCATTAGTGAATAGTCATAAATATGTATAAGACATACTTGAACCTATAAAGTTATAGTTGTATGTATGGACTCCAGACTCATAAATTAAGATGATAAATCTAGCATTATTTTTCTTATTTCTTACTATCAATTTCTTATATAATGTGTCCTATCTTTCTAACTAGTAAATTTTGACAAGCTATTTGCTCAATTATTAATAGGTCTTTTGATAATAATTTACCTGCAACATTTCTTAAAATATTAACAATTATTATTTAGATATCTTATTTAGTCATTTCCTTGTACATTGTCTTTTGATTTCAATGTTTATCAAGTCTCTACCTCTTCCAATTGGCTTCTAATAATTTTGTTGGCCAAAGTGTATTTAAGAGTATTTTGTTTTATGGTAAGATTATTGTGTGAGTAAATTTTCTGGCCCTATGGGTGTATGAGACTACTTTTTGATCACCTTGCATAGGAGTGACAAATTTGGCTTGAAATTTTAGTTTTTTTTCCCCCACAGATTCTATTTGTTTTTAATATTTGGAATGGTAGAATGATAATCTTTGGAAGAAAATAGTGTTCCTTTCTAGATTATTTTATTTTATATTTTATTGTATTTTATTTTCATTTTAATTTTTGAGACAGGGTCTCACTCTGTTATCCAGGCTGGAGTGCAGTGGTGCATTCATGGCTCACTGCAACCTCTGCCTTCTGGTCTCAAGTGATTTTCCTACCTCAGCCTCCAAAGTAGCTGGGACCATAGGAAGGCACCACCATGCCCAGATTTTTTTTTTTTTTTTTTTTTGGTGGAGATGGGGTTTCGCCGTGTTGCCCAGGCTGGTCTAGAACTCCAAAATTCAAGTGATCCGCCCACCTCGGCCTCCCAAATTGCTGAGATTACACACGAGTCCCCACGCTTGGCCCGAAAATTTTATTTTTTATACAATCTTTGCAATGAAGATATTATTTTTATTAAATGTTATCTATAGTCAGTAATTTCTTTTAATTAGATAATTTTCTAAATTTTATTAAATTTTTTTACTTAGCTAATTAATTTCAATATTGTTTTTGTTCTATCTCATCTGATATTTTTTCTAGGAATCCTGTTAGATGAAGAGTTCACGTTATTGTCTGCATGTCTAAGTTTCATCTCATTTACCTCTGGCTTTAACACTTTGGTTTTGCATGAAGTTTTAAAATGTTTCTTCTACTTCACCAGTTTTATTATGCATAATATCCTAATTGCTTCTTACATTCTTTTTTATTTTATTTAGGCATCATATTTTCAATGTTTTTCAACTTCCGCATCTCAAAGTATTTCCTTTCAGTGACTATTTAATTCTGGAAACACAGACACAATAGCCACTAGAATCTTTAAAAAAATAAAAATAGAAATGCTTTCCTATTCTTAAGCCTCTTTTGAGAGTATAATACACACACAGAAAATGCACAACTCATAAGTGCAGGGCCCAGTGTATTATCACACAATGAACATGCCAATATAGAAATAGATCATTGTCAGGTGATTTTATTGGCTATGTCTAGCTCTTTCCACAAAGTTGACTGCTGTCTAGGATTCCATTGATTGGTTTTGCCTGTCTTCATTTGTTTATTTTTAAAGGAGTCACGTGGTGTGTATTATGGTATATCTGGCTTCTTTTCCTCCTGCTCGATTCACCCATGCTTCCAAGATTCATCCACATTGATGTATAAGGCTGCAGCTTGTCCATTTTGATTGCTATATGATATTGTATCTTAGGAGTATAACACACTTTACTCACCCTTTTGTTGTTAGACATTTGAATTGTCTGTAGTTTTTGACTATTTCAACAAATGCTGTTATAAATACGTACACATTTCTATTAGGTATACACCTAGGAATGGAACTGTGAAGTGATAGGTTACACAAGTTCAGGGTTAGTAGATAGTGCTAAATGATTTTCCAGCACAGCTATAGAAGTTCACATGACTGTCAGGAATATTGGTTACCTAAAGGTAATCAAAAGCTGATGCCCAAAACAATAGCTATTTTATTATTCCTCATAGAGTGTGTTAAAAATCCAAGTATTTAAGGGTGATGTTAGTGAGAGACTGTGTGCTGTGTGTTCGGCACTATTTTTTGGATTAGAGGCTTCTTATTTTTCCATTAGGCAGGATTTGGTCAGATGTGGTCAGAAATGATAGACTGATCTGAATTTGAAGGCCTAGTAAACTTAATTAAAGGACAGGATTCATTACATGAAGAAATTATCTAGAAATTCAAAGAGAAAGCTATTTTATCAAAGACTTTATAGTCTAAAATGAATATCTAAAAGTCTTATAGTCTTAAAAGAACATCTGAAAGTACTCAGATATTACACATTTCATGATCAAATTATATTAAGAAAAATACATATAAGGTTCCTGAAGGTTTCTCTGCCAATGACACAAGAAAACTTCCATACATACACTGGAAATCAGAAATGAATTAGAAAATCTCAAGAAGCCTTATTTTGTAAGAAGAGTAGTTCTAATTTGGCACATTCTTGCATTTAAAAGTTGTTTTGATGTACAAAAAGCCAGGTGGAAGCACAAACTTAGTAGGAAAGTATTCAGAAGTAGACAGTGGGTAAAATAAGGAGATTTTTATATCATAGTAAGTAGGTTGAATTTAATTTTGTGGACAATAGAGAGTTCTTTTAAATAAGGCACACTTATAATTTAGTTTTGGAAAAGTTATTCTAGTATCTGTAGTAAGTACAAATAGAGGCAAAAAGAATACTTGACAGACATGCAATTTCTATGTGAGATTATTAAAGTCTCAATTGGGGCAATGCTTACAAAGAAGATATGAACAATATTAAAGAGGTAGAGTCAACTTCACCTGTTTAACAATTGAATGGCAGGTGATGAAAAATAAAGGAATCCTTTGAATTTTGAGGTTGGTTTCTGTTTCTATGATAAATTCACTGAGGTTAGAATAAATAGGAAAATCCAATGACAGCATTATTTGCCATGCCTTCGCATCGCTAGAAAGTGAGTAAACAAATAAAATCATGAACATAACAAAAACTTTGTTTAAAAGGAATACTGATGAGCCTGTGAAATCATCGTAATTTTTGTAATATAAAACACACAGGCATACTACTCACACACACTATGCTATTGTTATTACAACAGTTAAAAGTAGCTTCCGTAGATGTGAATACAGTAAATGCAGTGATTTTTGCTGGAAAAATTTAATAGACAGCACAGGAGTCAGAGGACACTGAGGGTGGGAAAGCTACTTTCATTGAAATGGAATGGGGGTCTTACATCTCATAAAAAAATAAATTATAGTTATGGCACCAGAAAATGATAAGTAGACTTGAGATTCATGCATAGTTAAATGGTAGGCCACAAACTCAATATGAAGAAAACGTAATATGTGAGAGTATGAAATATATGCATGTATAATATAAAATATATAAAACCAGTATTAGGGTTTTTCAGAAAAACAGAATGAAAAGGATGTTCATATATAGAAAGAGATTGATATCAGGAATTGGCTCATGTGATGAGGGAGGCTGAAAGTTCCTAATATCTGCAGTCAGTAAGCTGGAGACCCAGGAGACCCACTGGTACAGTTCCAGTGTGGGGAGGGGTCTGAAGGCCCAAGAACCAGCATAGCTGATGGCACAACTTCCTGTCTAAAAACTGGTCAGCAGAAGTCCCAAGAAGAGACAACAGTTTAGCTTGGGTCTGAAGGTAGGAAAAAAATGATGCTTCAGCTCAAGCCATCAGGCAAGATACATCCCCTCTTAGCACCCAGAGGGTCAGCATTTCTGTTCTATTTAGGCCTTCAGCTGATTGGGTAAGAGCCCTGCACATTAGGGAAGGTAATCTGCTTTACTCAGTTTATCAATTCGAATGTTAATCCTATCCCAAAACATCCTCTTTGACACATCTAGAGTAATATTTTACCAAATATCTGGGCATCCCATGGCCCAGTCAAGTTGCAACATAAAACCAACCATCACACCTAAAACTTATTAATGTGAGATCAAAGTTGAATATGCAGTATCATAAATTTGTATATTTACCAGAATAAAATTATAGCCAGAAATATTTATTTCAAACTCTAAAAAACTGTTTTTTTTTTTTTTTTGCTCAAGAAAATGAAAACAAGAGAATCTAAATCTAGATTCAGAATAACACTAAGTTAGACAAGTATTACATTTTCGTGCATGTGCATACTACAGGATCTTGTAAGGTGAATTTGGCTTTGCACCTGCTGTTTTTGGAAATGGTTGCATACACAAGGTATTTTTTTCTTGCCAATTTGCATGTGTTTTGCTGTTCTGTGCCAGTAATCTTATGCCAAGATGTGGTGTTAAGCTATCTTCTATTTTTGCCAGAAAACAGAAACATAGCGGGGCATCCTTAATGGCTGGAAAGGCATTGAATTAATCACATACATATGACAGCTGGAGGTTCATATCCTCAGAAGTGAAGTTGCAATTAACAAAAACAAACAAAAAAACCTTTTATCCAATGACCTGCCTTGACTGAGTTTCTAAATTTTTATGATCATTTGTAAAGATCAGGGACTCCAGAGTTATTAGCTTTTACAGAATGCTTAAAAGACTTATTTTTTTCCTAAAAATACAGACTGAATAATGAGCAAAGTGACTTCATACCAAATACGGAGTAAGGATTTTTGATCAGAGATAGAACTTGTGTAGTGGTCTTACTCCATATATTGCAAAAGAGAGCACAAAGCCATGAAATGGGAGGGCATTCCTTCCCAAAGCTTTAAGAGTAGCTAGTCTATCAATCAGTAAAATGTATTTTACTTGCCAAGTTTCTGGGTGCAGCACACCAACATGGCACAAGTATACATATGTAACAAACCTGCACGTTATGCACATGTACCCTAGAACTTAAAGTATAATAAAAAAAATAAATAAATAAATAAATAAATAAATAAATAAAAAGAAAACATAGTGTTACACACACGTACAAAACTATACCACTAAGCATTATGCTTGCTTTCCCCAGTACACATAGGCATATTTATAGGAACTGTCATTTGGACTGATAAAGTATGTGCAGAAGGGAAGAAAGGTCATCTTTGCATAAGATGTTAGAAGATGTCAGTAATTTGAGAACTAATGATTCAAAGCTTAGAAATAAATGAAGAAAACACAGGAATGTTCTTCATAATTCATTTGATGCTTACCATATGGCATGTGCTCGACATAACTTCCTCATCCCAAAATATGTATGGTGGTCCCAGAAACTGTTCAAAGCTGGGAAGTTAGGTACCAAACAGAAAAAGTATGAAACATAAAGCCTATATTGAGATTATTAGGATACTAGAGAAGAGTTTCAAAAGTCAAAAACTATAAATTAATGCATTCATTCACAGATGCCACTAACTCACACATTTAGAAATATTTATTGGCACCAAAATAACAGCATGGACACTTTCAGATGCTAGGAATTTTAAAAATACATAGTAGCTGTTTTTTCATAATTTGACTCAGTGACACAGAGTGCTAATAGCAGACTTCATCCTGAATTCTTAGATCAAAGAAATCAATTTTGAATTTAAATAGAAAAATTATGAAAATAATTTAACATATTTTAATATTTATAAAACAGAGTACATCAAAATATATGTTATATAAAATCTAATTATACATATATGAAAACTAAGCACAGATATATGAAAATTTATAGTAAATTACTCCTATGTTTACATTGCCTATATGTAATGCTACAAAAAAGACAATTTTAAAGAGAATATATGTTGATGAATATTATCTGGGATAATTAAGAAGATGAGGCTAGGTAATTTTATGTCAGCTTTTGTAAATGAGAGATCCTCTAGGAAATAGATTGGTATAGACTTTTTTGGTTGTTTGAATACACTTTAAACTGCGAGATGTACCCATCACAAGTCTTTAATTCAATGAGTTTAACTGCCACCCCAAACAAGAAAAATTATGTTTCCATTGCTAAGGAAGTTTCCTTATGTATCTATCCTATTGCTAATGTATCCGTTGCTAGACCTCCATGCCTCAAGAAGGCAATAACTTTCTAATTTTTACAGCCATATATTAGTTTTTGTTTACTGGAACATCAATTAAATGGAATCATGGGGTGGAGCAAGATGGCCGAGTAGGAACAGCTCCAGTCTCCAACTCCCAGCGCGACCGACAGAGGAGACCGGTGATTTCTGCATTTTCAACTGAGGTACTGGGGTCATCTCACTCGGGAGTGCTGGACAATCGATGCTGGTCAGCTGTTGCAGCCTGACCAGCGAGAGCTGAAGCAGGGCTAGGCATCGCCTCACCTGGGAAGCGCAAGGGGGAAGGGAATCCCTTTTCCTAGCCAGGGGAACTGAGACACACAACACCTGGAAAATCGGGTAACTCCCACCCCAATACTGCGCTGTAACCAAACCGGCACACCAGGAGATTCTACCCTACACCTGGCCGGGAGGGTCCCACGCCCACGGAGCCTCCCTCCTTGCTAACACAGCAGCTGCGGCAATCTAACCGCAAGGCAGCAGCGAGGCTGGGGGAGGGGTGCCCACCATTGCTGAGGCTTAAGTAGGTAAACAAAGCCACTGGGAAGCTTGAACTGGGTGGAGCTCACAACAGCTCAAGGAAACCTGCCTGTCTCTGTAGACTCCGCCTCGGAGCACAGGGCACAGCTAAAGCAGCAGAGGCTGTGCAG
>NW_012116411.1:1964020-2008831 GCF_000951035.1 Colobus angolensis palliatus
GTGCAGCACACCAACATGGCACAAGTATACATATGTAACAAACCTGCACGTTATGCACATGTACCCTAGAACTTAAAGTCTAATAATAATAATAAAAAAAAAATAGAATCATGCATAATATACCCCTTTGTGTGTAGCCTCTTTCACTCCGTATGGCACTGAGGTTTAGCCATATTGCTGCATATATTAGTAGTCTGTTTCTTTCGGTTTGTAAGAAATATACCACTGAATGAAAATGCCACATTTTGTTTACCCATGACTCTTTGATAAACACATTTTCTAAAATTTTGGGCTATAATAAATAAAGTTGCTATGAACCTTCTTCTATATTGTTTTTCTGTGGGCATATTTTTTAGATGACTAATGATGCTGAGATTTTTTTAAGTTTTTTTCTGTGTTGCCTTTTCCATATCACTGTCTATTTAAACCTGTTACATATTTTCTTTTGCCATCTTTTTGGTTTCAAAGAAATAATGTAACATTAGAACAATAGTAGCATATTTTAAAATCAGAGATAATTAAGTTTAATTAAATACAATTTATTATTTATCTTATTTTGTAGTTAGTACTTTTTGAATCCTATGTAGGTAGTCTTAGCTTACCCAAAACGTATTACAATATCAGATGTGTTTCATGGGGGAAGTCATGGGCTCTAGTTTTTATAATTATGTAAACAATTTGTGTAAAATTAATTTGATTATATGGAACACAATAAGAGCTAGACTTCATTTTTTCCCATATTGACTTTCAGATATCCCAGCACTATCTGTAACAACAACAACAACAAAGACTTTATATTTCTCATTGAATTAACCTGACATATTGGTGTGTCACCAAAACCTTATTTTCTGCTTGTAATGGTTTTAGAGTCTTTTTAAAGGTAGCGTGAGTCTCCAATTTTATTTTCCTTTAAAAACTCTTGTCTATTCTAGATACCTTACATTTTACTTTAATTTTAGAATAATATTATAGGTTTCTTTTAGGAAACATGATAAAGTTTTGTTTGGGAAAGTATCATTCTGAAAATCCATTTGGGAGAATAAACATCTTTACAAAATTTTATACTTCAGTCCATAAAGATAGTATATCTCTCCATTTTTCAGATCTTTTTCAACTTTGCTCTGCAATATTTTGTAGTTTTCAGCATAGAATTCCTGTACATATCCTATTATACTTATTCTTCATATGTGACTTCTGATGCTGTTTTAAAATGACATTTTATTTCATTTTTATAGTGCTAACTTCTCATATATAGATGTAACAATAAGTTTTGCTTGTTAATTTTCCATTTCGCTATCTTGCTAAATTCACTTAATTCTAGTAGGAATTTTATACACTCCATATAATTTTCTACATGCATAATCACATTGTTTGTGAATGATAGCAGTTCTACTTTCTTCCTTTCACACATTAGTTCTTTAATATTGTTTTTTTTCCTCTTGGCTTTGCTAAAATTTTTGGTAATATGTAGAAGTGGTGAGAGAAATATCCCTGTCTTATTTTTGAGCTTGGGTGGAAAGCATTCAAATTTTTAATACTCAGTACAACGTGGTTAGACTATTTTTGTAGATGTATTTTGTTAGATTGAGGATGTTTCAATTTCTTTCTGGGTTTTAAAGGGCTTTTATCAACTTTTTTAAAGGATTTTTTCTGTATCTGTCAACATATCTTTCTTTCTTTAATTATATCTTATTAAGTGTATGTTATTCATTATACATTTCTGAATTCTGTTTGCTTGTGATGTGTTCAGAATTTTTACAGACATGTTAATGAAGCCTATTCGTCTGTAATTTCCTTCTTCAGGTTTTGGTATCAATGTTTCACTAGCTTCATAAAATGAATTAGGAAGTGTTTTTATCATTCTCTGATTTTGGAAAGAGTTTCAAAATAAATTAAAAAATAAAAAGTTACAATGGAGAAATAAGCAGAAGACTTGAACTTGGAGTCCATGGAAAAAGTAAAATAAATGATCATTACTAAATGATGATATTTTAGCTTTATTAAGTGAGAAAATATATTTTATACTATCAAAACTGGTAAAAATTAAAAAGTGTAGCATTATCAACTGTTGAGAATGTATATCAATAGGAACTTTATATATTAGTGATGTGTGCAAATATTGGTACAACATTTTTTGTTTTAATTGTGGCATTATTTAGTAAATTTGAGAATGAATCTTATTAATGCAATTTCATAGCCCAACAAATTATGAGTGTCTAAGCCCACTATTTTTCTTCTGGTGCCTTCCTGGCAAGCACTACTGAGTTATACCAGGTAGTATTTTCCACTATAATGAACTAGAAATTGATAATAGGGCACAGGCTAAGAAAACCATGCCCAATAACTCTTCCTTTCTTGAAAAAAGTAGTGTGTCTCTGTCATTTGAAGAGTACTGAGCAGTGTTGTGTATCTTTATTAAACTTTTCTCTGTCAATGTGCTATAGCTAGCCTTATTATACTTTTGGGAGTCAGGTAATGGGACCCTCCTGAATTTGTATTGAAAGTGGACTTTTCTTTGTTTAGTTTCACATGAAAATGATCTGCAGTACAAGTAGCCATCCAGCAATCCCTAGAAATTTTAGACATTTCTCAATCCCTTTTATAGAAATGTCAATGACAATCTCACAGCAAATCTTTATGGCTTGGAACAGTGCAGATTGCAGATAAGGTACAGAGTGCATTTTGCATCAGTGGGTGGCAAAAAAGGTAAGAGTTACTTTTTCTCCAGTAAAACTGTTAATGTTTACTGTAATGCTACATGAAAACTGACTACTCCTAGTACATAAGTGATTGATCCTCATTAACTGCAAAGTATTAACCAAACCTTGATCATACCAGGGAATAAATTGATACTTTCCCAACCATAAACACTGATATGTTGAATCTTGCCACCAGATTGCTATTTTATACAGCTGCAACATCAGGGCTTACTCTAGCTTCCTAATCACACCAGGGTTGCTACTTTAACTAAATTCCCTGAACTACATGGATACAGATAGAGGGAAGGTCCTATCATGTTACATTGCTATTGTTTCTTTCTTGATCACGGGAAAAGCAGAGGAAAGTAGATATTTGCATAACAACATACCATAAAGGATCTCTACCTCAAAATCAGAGTCCCTTCCTGGAATCTAATATCTGTCCTTGTTAGCTCTGTGTGAATGAATGTAGGTTAAATTGACACTAAGGAGCCTGTACACTGGCTCTTGATCCAGTCTTCAAGAATTGTTGCCAACACAGTTTGTGCCATTTCTCTAGGTTCTGCTTGACCATTTCTATACTTTTTAAAAAAATGTTCATGCTATTTAATATTATATAGCAGTTAAAATGAATGAGCCAGAGCTATATAAATAAACGTACATGGATCGTACAACACATATCTGTGGACAAAATCCAACTCACAAATAAATGTCTACAGTGTTATATGATCATGGTTTGAATGTTTGTCCCCTCCCAACCTCATGATGAAATTTAATTGCCATTGTAACAATATTAAGACATGGGACCTTTAAGAGGGGATTAGGCCGTGAGGGCTCTGTCCTCATAAATGAATTCATGTCATTATCTCTGGAGTGTGTTCCTTATGCAAAAGCTAGTTGGGGTTTCCTCCTCCTCCCCTCTCACCTTCCTTGTCTTTCTGTCTTCCATCATGTGAGGATGCAGCACCGAAGCATCATCTTAAAAGCAGAGGGCAGCCCTCCTCAGACTCTGAATCTGCTGGTGCACTGATCTTTGACTTCTCAGCCTCAAGAAATGTGAGACATAAATTTCTATTATTTACAAATTATCTAGTCTCAGGAATTCTTTCATAGCAGCAAAAATGGACGAAGGCACATACCTTTATAGGAATGTCACAAAAAATGTGGTATTTAATCTCAAAGAAAAAGCAATAACTTTTAAAAATTAATTATATAAAAGTGGGATAATGTTCATGCTGTCACACCAACACCTGAGAATGAAAATAAAATGTAAAGCTAGCCGGGCGCGGTGGCTCACGCCTGTAATCCCAGCACTTTGGGAGGCCGAGGTGGGCGGATCATGAGGTCAGGAGATCGAGACCACAGGGAAACCCCGTCTCTACTTAAAATACAAAAAATTAGCCGGGCGAGGTGGCGGGCGCCTGTACTCCCAGCTACTCGGGAGGCTAAGGGAGGAGAATGGCGTGAACCCGGGAGGCAGAGCTTGCAGTGAGCCGAGATCGCGCCACTGCACTCCAGCCTGGGTGACAGAGCTAGACTCCATCTCAAAAAAAAAAAAAAAAAAAAAGTACAGCTGTAGACAAAGGTCTCATGTACAAACAAAAATTTCTACGTAAAATAACAAATAAAGTGATGCATTAGAGAAATGATGGGCCACAATCACTTAAGCTTAAAGAAAAATGAATCCTTTAAGTTCAAAGGTGGAACAGATTCATTTTCTTCTAAATGAATATAAGCATTTATAAAGAAACTCTAGCTAATGAGGAATCTTAATGGATGTATTTCATTGTGAGTGTAAATAGGGGTTAGAATTTGGAGAATGTTGTGGAAAGATAAGCATATATCCTGGTTTCCTATAACTTCTCAATAAATCAAAATTATTTCTTGCAGCGTTAATGGAGAATTGAAATACATTTTTGTTGTGGGTTTCAGTGGTTTCAAGATTAGGGTCCAAAGAACCTCAAACAAAATTCAGTATAAGCCAGTAACACATTTACATTTACAACATATATTTGCTGTAATATTTAAGTTGTTGTATTATAATCTAATTTCATAACCCATCTTTACAATAAGGTCTACAGGCCTTAAATAATTTAGAGAACAATTTTGTGTAAAGAGCAAAAAATCTCTCTTACAAAGTAGAACTTTCATGTTGCCAAACCCAAAAATTTCAGTAAAAGAGGATTTTTTTATTGACTCTGTATTTAAAATGACCAAATACATTTTTGTCCAAGAGTTTAAGAATAGTTTAATATTAGAAAATATATACTTATCATTCTTTACCATATGGGTCACTGGGGACTCAGCACAATCTCTCTGTGGAGGTACAAATAACAACAACAACAGCAACAAACTTTAAAACACCCAAATTTCCAATAATACAATAATTAATTAGAGCAATTCATACAGTGAAATGCTATGTAGCTGCTCATTTACATTATATGTCTGAAAAATAAGGGGAAATACAAAAAATATAACGTAGAGGGAAAAAGCATTAGGAGATTAAAAGAAGAAAAGAGCACAAAACACACACAGTATAGGATGAGAAAAACTTTATAAAAATATTTATGTTTACATGAAGCATTTAATATCTTACGGATTTTTAAAGTTGCTATTCCCAGATAAAGATATATATTTGATACTTAAATATCAGTAAAATTTAGATTTTAAGTTCAATGTGATGAATTTTAACTTCATACTGAATTTAAAATCTTAAGGATTTTTAAGTTGCCATTTCTCCATAAGGATATATATTTGATTTATATGTGTATATCTTTATGCAGAAATGGCAACCTTAAGGATTTTTAAAAATCTGCCATTTCTCCATAAAGATATGTATTTGATATATCTATCTATCTTTATGCAGAAATGCCAACTTTAAAAATTCTTGATATTACATAATTTAAATATCAAAGATTTAAGTATTAAATATATTTTTATCCAGAAATGCCAACTTTAAAAATCCTTAGGATTATTTAGGAATCTTAAATCCTTAAGAATATTTAAATTATATACTCTTCTACATTGTGTAAGTTTGTCTATTTTGTTATTGTTTTAAAATCTAAAAACGCACTGTCCTTTTAAGACTCTTATATAACATGTACATATAAACTTGAAAGATATATGTTTCTATAAAAATAGAAGAAAGGCCACAGTATAGTTGATTGAAAATAAAAGATGAAGAAACACCGTCAAGGAGTGTTCAGAGCATGACATGGTATTCCTGCTGTGCTGATCTGACTGCAGTTTTACTTTCAGTCAATGTCTCCACAGGGATGCTCCCAGTGATGAAGAATTTGCTCTACGTGGGGCATTCTGCTTTCCTGCTTTCTAGGTGCTATGCATAATCTATCAAACCTTTGGTACAAGATCAATGTGAATAGCAAGGCAAAAAATTCTACTCTGTTTTTTTCTATTGACAGAAAAAAATATATATTTACACCTCAGGAAAGTATTATTATTTTTGAAATGCTGTAACCCTTGTCTTGGCCCTGGTGATGAGATGTTACTGCTTTGGATTTTATAAACTACCATATCGATTGAAGCTGATGTCTTTCAAAGTAACAATTTTCATAGACGATTAAAGAACAATTTATTTGATTTGGTTTTGAACAGTTTGTGATTTTCTTTGTTTTTCTTTTAATAATTAAGAAATAATAAACTGGATGAAGACCTAATTATTCATTACTCAGCCACTTAACATATTTAACGCCATGATTAAAATTAACAGTGAAAGACAATTGTCCCATTTTGCCTTCTTTATCATAAAACCTCTTTATATTATGAGAAAGAAATCTCAAAAACTCTCATTTTTTTCTAAAATGAATCAAAAGAATTCATTTTCTTATATGAGTAAACAAAGAGGAGAAAGAAAAGAGATGACTGAAGCAATAGCCCAGTGCAGCTGTGGCTTCAGGGCCTGAAGAGCAATAAAATGGCCCATGTGCACAGATGATAAAAGCCTTTCTCATTCACCTTACCTAAACAGCATTGCACTTTGGATAACATCAACCAAAGAAGCTAACACTTGGCAAGTTCTAGGTACCATATGTCCTGAAAGAATAAGGATTTGCAAATAATACATATGCATTTAAATGAGTATTGAGTATTTACTATGTGCCAGATACAATAGTAAGTGCTTTGAATAAGACATTTCATTTAATTTTCCAAATGACCCTAGAATATTACATTATCATCTCCATTTTATAGAAGGGAAAAGTAAGGTCTAGGTAATCTTAGTACATTACAGAAAATACACAAAGAATTTATGGCAGAGCTAGGAATCAATTGTAGGTTCATGTGAGTCCCAAGTCCTTTTTCTTAACCAACCACTTACATTATTAAAACAACAAAACAACAAAAAAGAAATCTTTTTGCCAATATCCTTAATAAACATATATGCAAAAATCCTCAACAAAATACTAGCAAACCAAATCCAGCAGCATATCACAAAGCTACCACCACAATCAAGTAGGCTTTATTTCCGGGATGCAAAGTTAGTTCAACATATGCAAATCAATAAATGTGATTCATTACATAAACAGAACTACAGAAAAAATAATTATTTCAATAGATGCAGAAAAGGCTTTCAATAAAATTCAACATCCTTCATTTTAAAAACTCTCAACAAACTAGATACTGAAGGAAAATACTTCAAAATAATAAGATCCGTCTATGACAAACCCACAGTCATCATCACACTGAATAGGCAAAAAGCTAGAAGTATTCCCCTTGATAATCAGAACAAGACAAGGATGTTCTCTCTCACCACTCCGTTTCCACATAGTACTAGAAATCCTGCCAGAGTGATCAGGCAAGAGAAATAAATAAAAGACATCTAAACAAGAAGAAAGGAAATTAAACTATCCCTTTTTGCAGAAAATATGATTCTATATCTAGAAATAGTCTCTGTCCCAAAACCTTTTATTCTAATAAACAACTTCAGCAAAGTTTCAGAATACAAAATCAATGTACATACATGAGCAGCGTTCCTATACACCAATCATATCTAAGCCAAGAGCCAAATCAGAAATGAAATAGCCATTAAAACAGTAAAATACCTAAGAGTACAGCTAACCAGGGAAGCAAAGGACCTCTGCAATGAGAATTACAAAACATCTCTGCTCAAAGAACTCAGTGATGACACAAACAAATGGAAAAACATTCCATGCTCATGAATAGGAAGAATCAATATAGTTAAAATGACCATACTGCTCAAAGCAATTTACAGATTCAATGTCATCCTTCTCAAACTACCAATGACATTTATTTTTGTTTTTGTTGCATTTGCTCTTGGGTCCTTAGAAATAATCAGCAGAGTAAACAGACAACCCACAGAATAGGAGAAAATATTCACAAACTATGCATCTGACCAAGGACTAGAATCCAGAATCTACAAGGAACTCAAACAAATCAGCAAGAAGTAAACAGATAATTACATCAAAAAGTGGACAAAGGACATGAATAGACATTCCTCAAAAGAAGGTATACAAACAGACAACAAATATATGAAAAAAAAATACTCAATGTCACTAATCAGGGAAATGCAAATTAAAACCACAATGAGAAACTATCTTCTGAAAGAATGATTGTAATTAAAAAGCCAAAAAATCAATAAATGTTGACATGGATGTAGTGAAAATGGACCACTTTTATACTGCCAGTGGGAATGTAAACTAGTAAAACCACTAGAGAAAACAGTATGGAGACTCCTTAAAGAACGAAAAGTAGATCTATAATTCATTCCAGCAATCCCACTACTTGGTATCTACCTAGAGGAAAAGAAATGATATGAAAAAGACACATGAACACACATGTTTATAGCAGCACAATTTGCATTTGCAAAGATATGGAACCAAACTAAGTGCACATCAACCAATATGTGGTTAAAAATCTGGCACATGCAAACCATGCAACATTACTCAGCGATAAAAAGGAATAAAATAATGTCTTTTCAGCAACTTGGATGGAGCTGTAGACCATTCTAACTGAAGTAATTCAGGTGTGGAAAACCAAATACCATATATTCTCACTTATAAGTGAATGAGCTAAGGTATGAGGACACAAAGATATACAGAGTAATATATTGGACTAGGGGACTCCGGGTGGGGGACGTTAGCAGGGAAATGTGGGATAAAAGACTACAAATCGGGTACAGTGTACACTGCTCAGGGAATGGGTGCACTGAAATCTCATAATTCACCATTAAAGAACTCATCCATGTAACTTAAACCACCTGCATCCCCCAAAAAACCATTGAAATAAAAATAAGAAAATCAGTAAATTGAAACTCAAGAATACCTACCAATGACATTCTGCACAGATTTAGAAAAATATTTTAAAATTCATATAGAACCAAAAAGAGCCCAAATACCCAAGGCAATTCTTAGCAAAACGGACAAAGTTGGAAGCATCATGTTACCCAGCTTTACAGTCTGCTAGAAGGCTATAATAACCAAAACAGCATGGTACTAGTACAAAAACAGAGACATAGACCAATGGAACAAAATAGAGAGGGCAGAAATAATGCCGTACCCCTACACATTTGATTTTTGACAAATTCAGCAAAAACAATGAGGAAAGGACTCTCCTCAATAAATGTTGCTAGGATACCTGGCTAATCATATGCAGGAGATTGAAACTAGACCCTTTCCTTATGCCATATACAAAAACTAACTCAAGATGGATTAAAAATTTTAACATGAAACATAAAACTATAAATATCCAGGAAGATAACCTTGGATAGATCATTCTGGACAGAGAACCTGGCAACAATTTCATGACAAAGATGCCAAAAACAATTGCAAAAAACCCCCCCAAAAATTACAAAATGGAACCTAATTAAACTAAAGAGTTTCTGCACAGCAAAGGAAACTATCAACAGAGTAAAGGACATGCAGAATGGGGGAACATATTTGCAAAGTATGCATCCAAAAATGTTCTGATATCCAAAATCTCTAAGGAATGTCAGCAAGTCATCAAACAAAAAACAGACAACCCCCAAAAAGGGGGCAAAGGACATCAGCAGGCACTTCTCAAAAGAATACATACACAGGGCCAATAAGCATGTGAAAAAATGTTCAACATCACTAATTATTAGATAAATGCAAATGAAAATCATGGTGAGAAGCCACCTCATACCACCTAGAATGGCTAGTATTAAAAAGTCAGAAAATAACAGATGCTGGTGTGGTTGTGGAGGAAAGGAAATGCTTATACACTGCTGGTAGGAATGTACATTAGTTCAGCCATTGTGGAAAGCAGAATGGTGATTCCCCAAAGAACTTAAAACAGAATTAGTGTTCAACCTAGCAGTTCCATTATTGGGTGTATATTCAAAGGAATATAAATCTTTCTGCCATAAAGATACATGCACATGTATGTTTATAGCAGCACCATTCACAATAGCAAAAACATGGAATCAACCTAAATGCACATGAACGGTAG
Organism: Colobus angolensis palliatus; assembly: GCF_000951035.1. Classification (NCBI taxonomy): domain Eukaryota; kingdom Metazoa; phylum Chordata; class Mammalia; order Primates; family Cercopithecidae; genus Colobus; species Colobus angolensis. The sequence continues at coordinate 1,974,166 of NW_012116411.1, forward strand.
ACTGGATAAAGAAAATATAGTACATATCCACCACCATGTACTATGCAGCCATAAATAGAATAAGATCATATTTTTGGCAGCAACACAGATGGAATTGGAGGCCATTACCCTAAGCTAATGCAGGAACAAAAAACCAAATACCACATATTCTCATTTATAAGTAAGAACTAAGCAACAGGAACACATGAACACGAAGAGGGGCATAACGGAGATCAGAGCCTACTTGAGGGTGGAGGGTATGAGGAGGGAAAGAGTAAAAAAAAACACCTATCAGCTAGTATAATTATTACCTAGGTGATGAAAGAATCTGTATATCAACCCTCATGACACACAGTTTACCTGTATAACAAACCTGCACATGTACCCTGGAACCTAAAATAAAAGTTAAAAAAATAAAAATAAAAGTAAAGCAAAAGGATTAAACTGTTACATGCAGGTAGTCATTGTTTAGTGAAATAATATTTAATAAAATTATTCCTTAGACATACTTACTATTTATACTGAGTTCAAACATGCTAAATTAATTGTAGTGTTTTATTTTTGCCAATAGAGCATGACTCTATCAATAAAGATATTTTTTAAAAGCCTCAGGAGATGGCATACATCATTTCTTTAATATTCTGATATTATTGGTTTGGGTAAAATGTACACTTAAAATGGAGACTAACGTTTCACTGTAAATACTAAAAAATATTGTTGAATGAGACTTAATAGTAAAAAATAACACCAGTGATTACGAGAAAAAATGTATTTAAACTCACATGTAACTACCCACATGTATAAATTAAAATTAGGAGCTAAGTATTAAATAATTGGGCTACTTTTGACAAATATTGCAGGATAGGAAATGACTACTTTATGTTTACTTTTATATCTCAAATATGAAGATAGTGACTTTGCAGTGACGTCAGGAATGTATCAAATTTTCTAAGGACATAGATTAATCCCTTTGTTTTTACAATCTTGTAATACATGGGCTCGGATAACCAATCCTAGAATAAACACAGGCACAATTTGATAAACTGATTCTATTCAAGTATGTTCAGTACGTTGAATAGGCTCATTCTCACTGGTTCATACTTCTACTAACCGTTGGGTGGTGCTTCTGTCTCTCTGTTCTATCGTATTGTTCTCTGCCAGGTTATCTGTTAAATATCTGTACACTGTGATGAACTAAGTTTGAAGAATCTAATCTAATATGAACAGTGACTGTCATCTGGGACAGGGGAGCATTTAGTGTCCAAGAATCACGTTTTCTTGAATATGACTGTGGTTTCTGAGAAGACGGAGAAAAGAAAACCCACTTCAGGGTTTCGGGGCAGCCGTGAAAACTCATGCTAAACAGACTGAGGGTAACTTTACAGCTTTGATTAATAGGTTTTGGAATGTGATTAAGCATAGTGGTTTTACTCATAATATTCCTATAATCCTAGAGTAGCAAAGACAGAAGATGCTCTACTTATGAATATATGCCTTTAATAGAACCAGAGCACAATTTGTTGTTTCATGACTCACGAAACAGAGGAAATCTTTTCCTCTCTATATTCTCAGCCTTTGCCTATGTTTTGGCCTAAGACAAGCCTGTACTTTCCATAAAATAAAAAATACAATTCTATTTTGGTTTCCTCTTTTATTTTACCCCCACCATTATGCACCACAACTAAATTGACTGCGTATCTTATTCATTTTGTTCATTTATTTGTTTGAGATGGAGTTTCACTCTTGTCTCCCAGGCTGGAGCACAATGGTATGATCTCGGCTCACTGAAACCTCTGCCTCCTGAGTTCAAGTGGTTCTCCTGCCTCAGCCTCCCTAGTAGCTGGGATTACAGGTGCGCACCACCATGCCTGGCTAATTTTTGTATTTTTATTAGAGACAGGATTTCATCATGTTGGCCAGGGTGGTCTTGAACTCCTGACCTCAAGTGATCCACCTGCCTTGGTCTCCCAAAGTGCCGGAATTACAGGCATGAGCCACTGCACCCAGCTTTATTCATGTCTGAATCTGAGCGTTCAACTCAGTGCCTGGCATTCAGTAAGTATGTGATGAAGGCTTCTATTCAACTCATTTTCTGGTGATCAGTTCAATAGGCATTTGATAAATTCTTACTGAAGCAATATATGGTATTGTATATATACAAAATATAGATAAAACAAAGTAACTACAATTACCTAAAGATGTCTTATTTGTGTTATTTTAGTTTATTTTCTTAGATTTTGATGATTATCCTTGTTTTTCTGGAAATTTCATAATTGGATATTTATTCATTAACTTGGTTCTAATTTTGTTAAGTCATATTTTTTCATTAGTAAGCAGACAGCATTTAAAAGAATAGACATTATTCATGGTCTTAAGATCAAATTTTATAATCCAATTTATTGATAACATACCTGTGCCCAGTAATTATTTTGAGTAGTATTTATTTAAAATATTTTTGATGAATTATATGGTGCTCTCAGTCTAAATTAAGTCTCAAAACCACATAGTGTTAAATGCTTCAACTTCCTTATTTTACAAATTTGTTTTCACTATATTAGGCCTTTCCAACCTTTATATGTTTTTAGAATAATCAATTTTTACAAAATCGCTACTGAGATATGGTTGAGACCTTGTGTAATTATAAAAATCCTTTTGGAGAAAATAGACATACTGAATATGAAATGATAAAATTTATGAACACAGTATACCTTTTCATTTACTTAGTTTTTCTAAAATGTTACTTATGAATTCTTGTTTTTTATTGTAATCTTGTATTTTTTTGTTAAATTTTTTCCTATTTCGTTTTAATAAAATTGTAAAATGTGTTTTTTATTTTTAACTGTGTTTGCTAATATATAATTGTATTATTTGAACAGTACATTTTCAGAGATGATGTTTAATGATCAATTGCAAATACTAATTTAGCAACACTATAGTGTATTTGTACAAGAATATTTGCTAAACTAATTCAGTGATGATCTAATTGAATTATTGATACTGAGATCTGAAATAATGTAAAAACAATTGTATTAGTTCATTCTGACACTGCTGTCAAGAATTGCCTGAGACTGCATAATTTACAAAGACAAAACAGTTTAATTGACTCACAGTTTTGCATGGCTGGAGAGGGCTCAGAAAATTTATACTCATGGCGGAAGGGGAAGCAGGCATGTCTTATGTGGTGGCAGGCGAGAGAGAGGGTGTGTATAGCAGGAAGTGTCAAACACTTATAAAACAGCATGTAAAACGATTACAGAACAGATGGTTTTATAAAAAAAAAATTGGCAGGTGACGGCTATGTACTTAATATATCTTTGGTTAAGCAGACTGGAATAGAGGCCAGACTTTGATTAGAGGCCAAAGAATCCCCAAAATGTAAATTGCCATTTGGATTCTACACAATTTATTTTCTTTGTCTTAGTGTGTTTTGAGATGCTTGTTTGGCTTAAAAGCTTTGAGGCTTTTGTTGGAGGTTGTTTATTTGTTTTTGTTTGAAAGAACCTGAAGGGTGGCAGAGCTTAGGCACTCTCAGATTCTGATTAGTTGTACGAATTTTTTTTTCTTACTTGATGTTGACTGAAGTTTTGCTGAATTACATGCTGTGATTATCAAAGACTTCTTCCAAGTGGGAGTCCTGCTTGGAGATGATTCAGAAACTGGAGGAGGTATCACAGAACCAAGATGGATGGCTTTAAAAGCTGCAAGGACATGAGATGAAATGTATGGCTTCTAACTCTCTTAGCCTGGTCTACTGTACTAGACTGGAGAGGTGTCTGAAGAAAAGTGGGTATAAACTGCATGTCACTAATTTTATCATTTGGCAAATGATAAGGCTCTTGAGCATTTACAGTCATGTTCAAGTTTGCTTCAGAAAATGTACTCTTAGCCACATCCATTGTTAGTGTGGGCCTGATGCAAAAGGCTGATCTTCCAAACCATAGTTGCTTTCTTATTGCAAGTCATATGTAAAGCTTTCATCCAGATATGCGAAGCCCTGACACATGTCTTGGATTGCACCTTCGCTGGAGATCTCCGTATGTTGTGGCTATATTCATTCTGTCCTGGCATGGTCTGTTGGTCTGGGAAGGCTGCTGGAAGGTTGTAGCACTTGAGGAGGAATTTGTTTCCAGGGTGTTTTGGTATATTTATCAGTATGTGTGCATTTTTCCTCCTTGATTTTTGGTGGTGGTTATAGTAAATTGCAAGCTGAAGTTCTAATTGTTGGATCTTTTCATCTTTTGTGTTTATTTTCTCTTTAACTCATTTTATTTCATTTAATAAATCGTCATTCTCATATACTTCATCACCAACTTCTGGTTCTGTACTAGATGGCAATGATAGTTGAATATCATGCCATGAACCATTTCCTTCATGCTGATACAGGAGGTGTTTCAGCTTGAGTAACTGAGTTTTTACAAAGGTCCAATCCTGAACCATGTGTTGGAGGGTCATCTCATTCAGCATTACTGCATTTTCTGGTACATCTACAAACATTATCTGAACCTGGAAAAGGGGTGTCTCTCCATAGCTTTCAAAATGACCCAAAGAAGGTTCACTGTAGGGAGAGCCTCTGCTCACATTACTTTTTCCATGGTAATCATAGCGGTTAGGATGACTGAGATGCTAGTGTTCTTGTCTACTCAACTTCTAGGGTGGCCTTTTCCAAAATTCTTCCTGAGGCTGTTGAACACTTCTGTCTGGTCAGTCAAAGCAGTTCATATTTTCATGCTCCACATTTTCAAGATGTGTATCATAAGGCCATCATCCTCAAATTCACATAATTCAAGATTATTCAAAATATCTATGCCGTTCATTTCATAGGACTCATAACTCCCAATTGGATAGACATTTCCAGTGGGTTCCAAGCCCTCTTCTTTCCACATGTATGTTCCATTACAGCTATCAGATGGAGAGTCCAAATGAAGAACCAGCTGTAAAATCTGTGTCTGGTAAAATCAAATTATTCCTAGAAGTATGGTTTGTATATTCACTCATGTTAGAGATGTTTATATCTATTTATCAGTTTCACTGAATGATTTTTTGTTTTCCTTAAGAGAATCAGATATATTCTGGGGTGGTACCTTTTCATATTTTTCTTCTTTGAGATAAATTTCCTCTAGAGTTATTCAAGTTCTGTTGAAGTCTTTTGCACCTATTAAATATTCTCTGAAGTCTTCACTTAAATCATTGTTATCAGAAGATGATAAAGAAGACAAGGAAATATTATTCACACCTTCACTCAGGTATCTATTTTAGCATCATGGTTCATGGTCTGTTCATTTTCTGTTCTATAACTTTCATTTTCATTTAACTATTGGTCCTCATTAGTAGCTTTATCCTTAGCCCAAACTGTAGCATAATCTTCTACACATATGTCAGCAGGTGGATTTTTATTTTCATTAATTGTGATCTATCAAAGTCCCAGAAACTTGAGGTCAGCTCGATTTCAGTAGAAAGAGATGAACCATCCAATAACCTAAAGTGAAAGTTGCACCTGGGCCATTGTAAAGCCAATTTCTTTATACCAGCAGCATAAGACCTAATAAATCCTTACCCCAAATGTTCACTCTCATTTCGTATTTCTTATTGCTGATAGTTTCTTGTTAGCATACATGAGTGCAGAGGTACTCTAATGGATAGCTGTTAGTACTTACAAGACTGTAATATCTATAGCTCTAATGAAGGAGTGTGATGTGGTTATAGATGAAGGTGCAAGAAATGAACTCTGAATGGAATGTGAACAGTTGTGGGACCTTACCATTTTTTGTAACTAGTAATATGCATAATATTGTCTGAGAATTGAGCTAAGCTTTTTCTAAAACTACTTCTAGGAGCATAAGAGTTTGCTCTAGGTCTTTGCATGCTATTGAAATTCAGTGGGTTTCCATAAAATCCATTCAATGGTGATTCTGGAGCACTGACTGAAGATTATAACATTCTTCCTAATAATGTGCCTTTGAAGAATTTACCCAAGTTAGATGGTCCAGAAAAAGTCCTTTGGTTTAACTCCTCTGCAGATGACACATAGTGGATGACTTTGCTAACTTTGATGTGTATAAAGAAACAGTTTTCAAATCTCCCTTTATCTTGTCTTTTTTTTTCAGACATTACTTGAATAGGAACATGTTTTTCAGGATGAATTAATTAATGGTGAATTTTGAGTCTTGTTAGGCTCTTCAGTACCTTGTGTACTAAGTCGGTATTTATTTGCTTTTCTCCAATTAAATGAATGGGATGATGGACAATCAGAGCCATTGTTTATTATGTAACTTCTGATGTTACTACTCTTAGAAGTTCATAATATATGAACAGGTTTCCCTTTTGACATTGGCTGCACTGTACTTCTGAGAGATTTTGTTCAATACTTTGGTATCTTGGAATCCAAAAATGTCTTGATCAGTGTTTCTCCATCCATTACCTGTGAGGTGTATTTTTTCTTAGAATTTAACATAATGTATAGGGGTGAAACACCAACATTCCAATATAAGATCACAGAGGATCTCTGCATCAATAATTTCCACACTGCTAAGGTGTAGTCTAGAAACAGCAACCCTAACCGGACGAGTAGCCTACCAAGATGAATTTGCAGTTATTGAAATAGAAACTCAAGCTTAGACAGGAAGGATCGCCTCAAAGGAGTCGTTCTTTTCTTAAATTGGTCAAGAAAGTAGGTGCATTTAAATACACATGTGTGTGCACACACACAGAGATATACACACATATATCTACACACATAGATATAGAAAAGAGAAGGAGATTTGAATCCACAGCGACTGCGGGATCCACCCGTTTTATCTCAGGATGTACTCTAGAGTATGTCTTTGTTTGGGCCGGTGCTAGGTCGTGCTGCCTCCTTTGCTACAGCCCAGCTGCGGGTTGCCTAGCAACCTGCTATTGTTGCCTATCACGTTCGGGAGAACATTTGCTCCCGAATTATCATAATGTAATCATAATATGTGATCGAGATTAAATGCCAGGAGAACACAGGATTCCATTCTCGGTGCGATGCATGTCTTAAGCCTTTCGTCAGATTGATTTATTTTACAAAGTAAGATTAGGTTCGAGGAATCTTAGTACGGCTGAGTTCAAATACATGCACTTCATAGTCCTGTAAACTGTTTTCTAGGACTGCTGTAACAACGTTCCACAAGCGGAGTGCCTTCAAATAAAAGTATTGCCTCACAGTTCTGGAGGCTAAAATTTCAAAAGCAAAGTATTGGCAAGGTTTGTTCCTTCTGGTGGCAAGGAGGGGGGATCTTTTCCATGCTACTCTCCTAGTTGCAAGAAGTTGTCAGCAATTATTGGCATTCCTTGACTGATAGACACATCATGCCAACCTGTGTCTCTATCACCACAATAAGGTAGTGTTCTCCTCCTGTGTCTATCTGTTTCCAAATTTTCCTCTTTTTATAAGGACAGAAGTCATTAGATTAGGGCTCACCCCAATCCCTTATTGCCTCATTTTAACCTTATTTCATAGGCAAAGAACCTATTTCCAAATAAGGTCACATTCACAGGTACGGAGGCTTAGGTCTTAGACATAGCTTTTTGGAGACACTCTTCAATCCATAACATCTGATTTACTTAGCCTCCTTGTACCTCAGGTTTCATGTGTACAGAATTGGGATAATGATCAAACCTACTCCACATAGTTGTAAGGAACAAATGAGTATATTAGTGTAATCTTCTAGATTTAGTCTCACATATATTAAACTATAACTAACATTAATTTGCTTTTCTTCCACTTTCAACTACAACCCTTTGGTCTACTTTTCATCTGCTTTTGATTTCCCAAGGAACATAATCCCCTGATATCCCATTCTATGATTTTATTACATAAATGATCAATGTATTCTTTTTACCCAACCAAACTTTGCTTGAGGCTTAGATAACCTCTTTGTATAGGTAGAACTGCTTTCAATGAGTATGAGGTACATCAGTGTTATCATGGAGTATCATATTCAAATTGATAAATATTGTCTAGCTAACTGTTCAAATTTGTATAAATAGAATATGATGTATTAGATTTTAAAATAATGCAAACATGTTTGGGTATATATGATTATGTTGAGTGAAAGGATATGTGTATCATCTGAACCAAGAAGCATCTCTTATTTTCCATTGTAATTTGATTCTGATCAAAGTACTTCATAAACACAGTTCTAATTTTCATTTTGCAGTCCTTGAGAATTTAATAATTTGTTGCAACTATATTGCTAATAGTTTTAGTTTTGCAATGTGTTCAACTTAGAGCATATTATGTAAGAATCAATTGCTTGGTTTTTAACTTTTAATTTTGAAATAATTTTAAATCTTTAAAAATGTTATAAAAAGTACAACTTAGAGTATAATAAAAAAAAGTAAAGGTTCAGCACAAATTATGGTAAATGAAATAATTGGAAAAGCAGTGGTAAGCCCTTTTTAATTATTTAAATTAATTGAATCAGATTTCTGCTAAAAAAATAGTTATGGAAAGAATAGGGTGCTCACATGTATTCTTCACTCAGCTTTCTCTGACATTAACCTCTTCATGACTAATGCAATAGTCACAACTAAGATATTAATGTTGGCACAGTACTATTAAGTAATTATGCAATTAGTTCGAATACCATCAGCTTTTCTTTTACAGTATTGTGTGTCTGTCCTAAGATCCAATTCAGAATTCCTCATAGGATTTACTCATGTCACTTCAGTGTCCTCCAAATGATGGTTCCTCAAGTCTTTTCTTGTTTTTAATGACTTTGCTATTTCTTAATAATACTAGTAATTTTTTTTGTTAAATATCTGTGAATTTTGGTTTATCTGATGTTGTCTCATTAAGTTGAGATCATGCACTTTTGGCAAAAATACTGTAGAAGTGATATACCCAATGTACTGTATCATGTCAGGAATTATGATTTTCATATTTTATTATTGGTGATATAAAAATTATTTAGGATGGTGTCTACCAGCATTCTCTACTGTAAAGGTACCACGTTTTCCTTTAGAATTGATAAATATTTTTGTGGAGATACTTCTAGACGTTGTAAATATCCTCTGTTCATCAGGGGATTTTGCCTGGGTGATTATTGTTGTGAGTTTCTAACGATGACTTTCTTTTCCCTAATTCCTTCTACATATATTAACTGTACATAATTTTCAGGGAGGAGCTATCCCTTCTCCTTCATTTATTTACTTATTCAGTTATTCATTTATATCCGTATGGGCATATTTCAAAATCTGAGTTAGTATGTGGAGTGACACAGGTCCTAAAGACACTGATTTCCATTTATATTGTTACTGGAAACAAACATCAAAGCAAAATTATGTGACATAGAAATAGTGTGAATCTTTTAAGGAGTATCTGTAATGAGCTAGATGTGATAAATTCAACCTAAATAATTCATTTAATGATTTTTTTATACATAATAAAGTTACATTTAAAAGGATGCCTTTATTTTAATGTATTTTGTTAAATCCAAGAGGTTTATTGCTGAGCTGTCTGGAAAATGATTAATAGAGGGTTCACCTTAAGGAATAAGAATGATATCTTCTTATTAAGTCTTGCAGAGTGTGGAGGAAAGAGGGATATATCAAGCTTTTACACTCTTCCACAGAATCTACTTCACCCAATGAGTAGATTACAAACAGTGGGGTCAAAAGAAATGTTGGAGAATATATGGCCCACTAGAAACTGCTTACTGTGGAGCCCTTCCTCTCAGTATGTTACCTGAAACTTCAGAAATCAAACCCTTCTAGAGGCTCTCAGTTAATTCTTGATTTATCTGTTTCCACTCGTACTAATTTGATATTTGAAATGGAAAGTATCACAATAATTAAAAGTGTTATAATGTTCAGGACATTCATAGATGTCTTCAAAACAATGAAATATTAAGAATAAATGGTTAAATTATTTGATATCTTCCCAGTTAGAATGAAAGTCAAATTGTATAATGGTAAAATAAAGGTAATACTTTACATTTGCCAAAGCAATCTCAGATATTCTAATGAACAATGCCATGAAGGATACATGATAATCTTACACTAATGTACTATTACAATACTTAGAAAATATTTTGTGGTTATTCTAAAATTATTTTCAGAGTAAAAATTATATAAAGTAGAAAACTGGTTTCTATTGTCTGAACAATCATGACAAACTCATTCTGGGAATTTCAACTCTAAATTGTCTGATAAAGTGGTTTCTCATCATTATTATGTTACTAAGTGGACACAATTTTGCGATGTTCTACAATCTTCTAGTTCAACATTTTTGTTTCTAATATATTTTTAAATTTTAGGGTATTTTTGTATTTACGCAAAAAATGCAGAGATATTATAGAGAGTTCCCATATACCCCTACCCAGTGTCCGCTATTGTTAACATATTACATTGCTATGGTTCATTGTCACCACTAAGGAACAAAGATTAATATAATGTATTATTGATTAAATCACAGTTTATTCAGATTTCACTAGTTTTTACCCAGTATCTTTTTCCTGTTCCATGATCTCATCCAAGATCCCACATTATATTTAGTTATTATATCTCTTTAATATCCTTTGTTTCATGACAGTTTCTTAGGCTTTGCTTGCTTTTGATGACCCTGACAGTTTTAGGGTCAGGGATATGGTTTAGACAGTTTGGAGAATGGTCCTCAGTTTGACTGTCTTATTTTTTTAATGGTTAAACTACGGTTATGAGTTATTCGGAGGATGACTACAGAGGTGAAGTGTCATTTTACCACATTATATCAAGGGTAAATGTTATCAACGTGACTATCAACATGAAGATATTAACCTTGATTATGTGGTTGAGATAGCATTTGTTTGCTTGCACTTTGATTGGGACTTAATCAATTGAACACATAGATTTGGAAACAACCAACATCTTAATAATCTTGGGTCTTCCAATCCATGAAAAAGACAGCCCCTTTCATTTGTTTGGCCCTTTAATTTTTCTCAATTCTACTTTGGAATTTTCCATGTAGAGATATCGAACATTCAATATATTCAGAGAAATTTGATTTTTATGCTATTGTAAATAATATGTAAGAATTAATTTTCTAATTGTAGCAAGGGCATAGAATAAAATCATTTTTGTATATTTACTTTGTATTCAGTGATCTTGCCAAATTGACTCACTAGTAAAAATATATTAATACCTGGTAGACTACTGAGATTGAGAACATTTTTATTCATATTTTTGCTTATTGAATAACTTCTTTGTAAAAATTGCTGAGATATGATTGACATACAAAAAGCTGTACATATTTAGTGTATACAAATGATGACTTTAGAAATAAGTATACACCTGTGAAATCATCAGCACAATTTCACAAATGTATTTATCACTTCCAAAAATTTCCTCCCACTCTCTTTTTTATTATTTTTGTGATAAGAATACAACATAAGATTTAATCTCTTACCAAACATTTACGTATATGATACAGTACTGGTAAATATAGGGACTATTATCTACAGTAGATTTCTAGGATTTATTCTTCTTGCGTAACTGAAGTTTTGCACTTTTTGATCAACACCTACCTATTTTCCCCTCCCCTCAGCTTCTGGCACCTGCTATTTACTCTCTGCTTCTATGGGTTTGACTGTTTTAGATTCCGCATGTAATTGAAATCATGTGGCAATTGTCCTTCTTATTCTGACTTTCTTCAGTTAGTATAATGTCATTCACATTCATCCATATTGCCACAAATGATAGTATTTCTTTCTTTTAAAGATTTGAATAAGGTGCCATTAATGTAAACAGCACATTTTCTTTTCCCATTCATCTATCAATGGACATTTAGGTTGCTTCCATGTTTTGGCTATTGTATATAACACTGCAGTGAACATGGAATCAGATATCTCTTCAAGATACGTATTTTCAAGATGAAATTAAATCTCATATATATAGATATATGTGTGTGTGTGTGTGTGTGTGTATCTCCAGAAGTAGAATCTCTGGATCATATAGTAGCTCTATTTTCAATTATTTGAAGACTCTCCATACTGTTTCTATAGTGGCTGAACCAATTTACACTTCCATAAACAGTGTACGAGGATTTCCTTTATATCCTCAGCGACATTTTTTTACAATAGTTATCTTAACAGCTATGAGTTGATATCTCATTGTGGTTTTGATTTGAACTTTCCTGATGATTAGTAATGTGGAGACCCTTTTTACATACCTGTTGGTCATTCATATGCTTTCCTTAGAGAAGCATCTATTTAAATCTTTTACCTAGTTTTAAATTGTGATATTTTTTGCTACTCAGTTGTAGGAGTCCCTTTTGTATTTTAGATATTAACTCCTTTTTTGGCTTGCAAAGGTATTCTCTTCTTTCATAGGTTGTCTCTTTACTTTGTTGATTCCTTTGCTGTGCAAAAGTATTTTGGTTTCATGTAATTACACATGCATTTTTGCTACAGTTGCCTGTGCTTTTGTTATCATGTTCAAGAAACTGTTGCAAAGGCCAATGTAGAGTAGCATTTTTCCCATGTTTTCTTCTAGGAATTTTACAATTTTATGTCTTACATTTAAGTTTTTAGTCCATATTTGAGTTGATTTTTTGTGTATGGTGTAAGTGTCCAATTTCACCCTTTTGCCTGTAGGCATTCAGTTTTCTCCACCAGTGTTTCTTGATGAGACTATTCTTTCCCCGTTGTGTGTTCTTGGTTTCCTAGTGAAAGGTAAGTTGATTGTATATGCAAGAGTTTATTTCTGGGCTCTCTATTCTGTTTCATTGAACTATATATCTGCCAATTTAAATAAAAGTATGTACTTTTTCGTAAATATCTTGTAATTACCAGTGGGCACATTTTTTTTTTTCTGTGGGGGTAATTTTGTAAAAGAATACTCTGTACACACACACTCACAAACATACACACACACACATACACATACACACACAGAAATGGATATTGTGTTTCTTTTTTAGTCAATGTTATTTTGATGTCTCTAGGAACCGTACTGGTATTTTCTCTTTCATTCCAAATATTGTCAGTTTTTAGTTTTTCTCTTTTCTCTTGATGAGTCTTGATGTAGACTTATCAAGTTTAATATCTTTTTTCCAATAACTAATTCATGACATTTCAAATTTTTGTTGCCTTTTACTATTTCATTAATTTCTTATGTCTGTTACATTATTTCTTCTACTTACTTTGCATACTTTGGCCATATTTTCTAGTGTCTTGCAGTTGAAACATAAATCACTGTTATTAAACATATCTCTTTTCTTATACAAGCTTTTAAATCTAATATTCTCTCATAGTTCTGCTTTAACTGAATTTTACCAATATTAATATGTTAAATTTTCTTCTCACTTAATTTAAAACATTTTCTTATTCCCTTTACATGTTTTTTGTCTTACGGGTTATTTAGAAGTTGTTTTTATTTTCTTAATTCTAGAATATTGGATATTCTTTAGCTCTCCTAATGCTATTGACACCTAACTTATCTCCATTTTAGTCATACATCAGGCTACATAATTTTAATTTTTGGAAATAAATGGAAACGTATGATTTGGTCAATATTGGTTAATATTACTTATCACATGAAAAGAAATATATGTCTTAAAGTTGTTGGTTTAAGTTCTATAAATATTCACTCAGGCAAAGTTGATTTGTAGAACTGTTGATATCTTCTATATCTTTCATTCCTCCTGGACTACCTTTAAAATAGCTAAAGGAAAAGAATATGTTTTTTACTCTTTTTCCATAGATATATGTAATTCTTATAGCTGACAGGTTTATTTTTGTCCAAAACTTGTCAGCATGTTTGAGAACTAAAAGTTTGTGTAAAGGCGGGGCACAGTGGCTCACGCCTGTAATCCCAGCACTTTGGGAGGCCGAGGCGGGCGGATCGCGAGGTCAGGAGATGGAGACCACCCTGGCTAACACGGTGAAACCCCGTCTCTACTAAAAATACAAAAATTTAGCCGGACGCGGTGGGGGCACCTGTAGTCCCAGCTACTCCGGAGGCTGAGGCAGGAGAATGGCCTGAACGGGAGGCAGAGTTTGCAGTGAGCTGAGATCCGACCACTGCACTCCAACCTGGGCGGCAGAGCGACACTCCGTCTCAAAAAAAAAAAAAAAAAAAAAAGTTTGTGTAAGGAGTTTAGCTCAGACATTTGCTTTTTCTCTAATTTTGTATAACTTTAATCCAAACTCATATCTATTCAGGGATTCGTGATGTATACAAGATTACAGAAAAATGTTTCGAAGTCTGAAATTACAAAGAGCTTTTCTCCTTTGTAAAGAATTGATTTTGGTTCTAGTTTAATGTTTAGAGATTGATGGATTGATGTCAATAAAGGAACTAGATCAGGTGTTGCTGGGGGTCTGCGGCTACATTGATGTGACTGCTCAAACACATTTCCCTCCCTTGAAAACATTAGTATTGTAGCCACATATGTGTCTAATATAAAATTGATTTGTGTAGTCTGGGTTTAGTGTGTTTATTTCTGTTTCCTCTCACACCCAAAAGTTTTTTTCTCTTAACGTCTAAAATAGAAAGGCAATGTAGTTTCGAAGTGTGTTACCATAAATATGCACATTCTATATGTCTAGTCTTGTTTATACAATCCTCACAACAACATTATTGGGTGGATAAACAATCCTGCAGTTGCAATTGAGAAACGAAAGCTCACAAATATTAGGTAACTTACCTCAATTCCCACAGCTGATTCTAGAAGTCATTTATTTATGCCTCACCAGAGTTTTTTGGATGACAGCGAAAAGAAAATTTGAAAAATAAGTTACTCTTGATGATGTCTTGGCTAATTGAATTGAATAAAAAGCTACGAATATTTTTGAACTTAAGGGAAATTGAAAATGCCTAAAAGAAAGAGAAAAGCTTCTAATTCTTTCTGAATAATTCAGGTTCACATTATTCTAGACACAGATCAAGTCACGGCTTCAAATTCTTTAATTAGTATATGTGAGTACACACACATGCAGGTTTGTGTATGTGGTTGGTTGAGTTTGGACTGATATTATTTCAAAGGAACATACTCTTTGAACCTTTAAAGAAACAACAGAAAATATTTTGGAAGGAACACTTCAGGTTTTATGTGGCTAATGCTCTGTGATAATAATAAGAATCATCTGCCAGCACCAAGTAAAATTAACTACAACTTTTCAGACCAGAAGTCAGAAAAGAATCAAAACATGGAAATCCTTCTCTTTGTTAAAAGAAGGATCATGCTCAGTTGCATTTCCCAATCAACCCCTTTGCAAGAGAGCTGGCTAGCTTCAATTTTATTAGTACCATTAATAACCATGGCATGTCAGACAGGCTCTCAGCTATAGACTGATCTCCTGGGTGACTAGATGCCTATATTTTTAGAAAGCTGTGAATGCTACTTTAATTATTTAGAAGTTGGTTGGCTCACATAACTCTATTACACTTGCACAAAGCTTCAACGTATTTAGGAGGATATTTGTTCCTAAGTGTATCTTAATGTCAAATTTATTCATCAATACTTGAATTACTCTAATCACGAATTTGTTCAGCAAAAATTTCGATCCTAAAAAAATAGATTATTTTCTATTGTTAAGTGCCGTGAAAAATCAGGAATAAAATGTTATTCTTAAGCAGCTAAGCACTAATTTTAACCACATCTGATATTATCTACTGTCACTTATTAATAGAAAATATTAAAATTCTATATTCTAATTATGTGCATCTATAGAATTGATCAAATTGTATATTTTCAAATATGCCAAATATTTTAACTTCCATGTTCAATAGACAAATGTGATCAATGTCTCATGTATATATGTATAGTTATAATCTTAGCATTCTTTTAGAATGCTGCAATAATTCTGAGGAAATTAAAGGCATTTATGAAAATAGCAACTGCTAACTTAAGTTGCTATTGAATAGTTACAATTGATCCATCAGCAATTATTTAGTAAATAACAAAAATTAAGAACCCAAAGTGGTTTTTTTTTTTAAATTGCATTACATTGAAATGTCACATCAAGTTATATTGATTCTTTCATTTATGTGTGTGATAGTTTTAGACCATGATATGGGTCATGCAGCTTTGCTTATTCCAGTCCTGAGACTTACGTGGTACACCAGATGTTGTGGAAATATAAGGACCTATCCTCACTGTGCCTTTTTCTGAATTATCCAATCCACAGTGGGTTTGAGCATGATAACATGGTGGTTTTGTTTTATAATATTTAGACTTTAAATATTTATTCAGAAACATGTAGCTGGAGTGTCATGCCTTCATTTTGCCATTTTTCTCTATTTCTAATTCTACTGATTTATTTCTGGACATAAAGAAAATGTGGTACTTAAACACAATGGAGTACTATTCAGCCATAAAAAGATTAAGATCCTGTCATTTGCAACAACATAACTTTGGTTTTAAATGAATGTCTATAGTCTGCTATTACTAGAGTCTAGATGTCTCCATGCATTTAGAGTTAGTCTTTAGGGATATATTGTCCATAATGCTGTGTGGAGTTAAATTGTCTGAAACCAAAGGTAGATCAAAGCAAGCCCCTTATTAAATTCTTTCAAGGACTCCCCATTATTCAAGAGATCTATTATACAACATGGTGGTTAGAGTTAATAATAGAACGTATTCTTGAAAAATGCTGTGAGAGTGGATGTAAAGAGCTGTCATGACAAAAATGGTAAATATGTGAGGTCATGCCTATGTTGATTGGCTAGATTTTGTCATTCCACAATGTATAAATGCTTCAAAACAACTTTTACATGGTAAATACATACAATGTTGTCCATTTAAAACAATTAAAATGAGTAAATGTCACAAATTTATAAGAATAAAAATTAAAAATATAGGCTGGGCACGGTGGCTCACACCTGTAATCCCAACACTTTGGGAGGCTGAGGTGGGCTGATCACTAGGTCAGGAGATTGAGACCACCCTGGCTAACATGGTGAAACACTGTCTCTACTAAAAATACAAAAAAATTAGCTGGGCATGGTGGCGGGTGCGGGTGCTGTAGTCCCAGCTACTCAGGAGGCTGAGGCAGGAGAATGGTGTGAACCCGGGAGGCAGAGGTTGCAGTGAGCCGAGATGGCACCACTGCACTCCAGCCTGGGTGACAGAGCGAGACTCCATCTCAAAAAAATAAATAAATAAATAAAAGAAAAATAAGTAAATAAAAGAAAAAAAAATAGGGACCATCCTCTGTAGAGAATTGACAGCATCAGAGATCAGGGTTATTAGATAATGTCCAAGTATATGCAGATTTTCTGAAGATTTTCTTTCTTAGAAGGGATGAAAGATGAAGTTCCAGCTACCTTCAAAAATATACCCCAAAACAAAGCCTTGCTTAATATAGCAAGTAGCCTGATGAGCCTGGCTTCCTTGTTTCAAGCCTGAGTATATTGGCTCCAGACAAAAGTTCCCTGGAAGGCAAATAAATCAGAGCAACCAATCACTGAATCTGACAGCTTTACTATGCTGTCTCTCATGATTTCCAGGATATGTATCCCTGCCAGCATTTCTGGCCTTCGGAGTCTATTTGATGTGTGAAGCTGCATTTCCCCCTTACCTTCACCTAGACAGGAGGGATAGACTCAGGAATTCCATCTAATACTCGTTTTGGGCCTGGATATCCTCCTTGAACTGCTTTCCATGTCTGCTGGAAAACTCGGCCTAAGTCCCGCTTTATTTGTAGGGATCACACTAAATTCTTGTATGTGCCCAGAAGCTTCAGGATCCCTATAGTCCATCCTATCAGCTTTACCCTCACCTGGACCCTGAGTTAGCCCAGTGGCTGGTACTGACCTAACTATTCGTAGTGGGTCTTTTTGCCCCTCACCCTTTACTTCCCCCACAGGCTGAAAACATTAAAATCATTTCCTTATCTTTTCAAGGGAGCTACCTGTGCTCTTCCTGTTGGCACTCAGCACTAAGAAACTCTCAGAACCACACTGAATCTGTACTTGTGATAAGCTTCAGAGATCCTAGAATCCAAGCCGTCTGGGGACAGTACTGATGGACAGGCCTAGGGTTGAGACTGAGGTTCTATGTCCTGGTGAATATTTTGTGTCATCAGGAAACTGCTCTTTAAAGCATGGCAGTCCTATATCTTGGACAGTTAGCATGCTAGTGGTATGAGGAATTCCTTGCTTACTGAAGCCATAGACCATGCAGCTCCCTATCTACCTTATTGGGATTTGTCAAGTCATTAGTTCATATATGTCTTCCCACTGCTGTAGAAGAGCAGGAGACTCTTTGGAGTTGATTCTTTGGCCCTAAAATTAATAAATGTATGACTAACCTTTTTTTTTTTTTCTTTTTGTAGAAAAGAAACCCAGATGTTCTTGGAGACATGGCTGCCCTGGAACTTGGTAAACTCACATCCTTTGAGGCAAGGTGAGGTATCTCTTAATTCTTTGAGTTTTATGCAAAATTCCCGGGAATTTTTGCTACCTTGTTGTCTTACACCAGAAACCTCCTTTGCTCATAACTTGCTTTTCTGTATAATAGTTTTGCTTTTACGTGCAATAATTTGGATCAGAATTTATCCGTGTCATTGCTATCAACATTTTGCAACAGATATTTTTTCTTTCTCTCTCTCTTTCTCTCTCTCTCCTTCTCTCCCTCTCTCTCTCTCTCTCTGCAAGGCTGTTTAATGGAATGTAAAACATTTATTGTCATCCCCGGTAAACATAAACTGCATGACATAGCACTCCCTGTCTCCCTGTTGTGACAACCAACAGAGCCCCAAGACATTGTCAAATGTTCTCCAGGGGGCCAAATTGTTCTGTTTCAGAACCACTGACTCTGATATAGACATCTGCTCCCTGCTGAATTTCTTTCAAAGTTTCTATTTTTACACACACACAAAAATATTTAATGATAGTCATAAGTTATATGAAAATACTGTAAGGGTGACAGTGAGAGATGCATAGTACACTCCTTGGCAAACAATGGAAAGGTTACCTCTTTGCCATTGTTTTGCTCCCAAGTCCTTTTTGTGCCGCTCTCTGCCTCTTAGAGAAGTCATCACTTCCCTGCTTCTCTTATGTAAAATTCCATGATGCTGGTCCCTTTCTTTTCTCTCTCTAGGTTCCCATCTTCCCTCCAACAGTTTAAACTCTTCTTGCTTTATATCATATAGAGCAATTGGGCTTTCCGTACTCCTTACTTCAGCCTAACACATAACTCATGTGGAGGAGTGGAGATGTCCTGCTTTTAACATAGTTCTTCTACCTGCTAGAAAAAGCATTTGGAGTTATGTGTCATAAAACAACAAACCTTTGTTTTTAATCATACCACAGTTTATTCTCTTCATTAAGATTTTCTGATTTTTTAAATCTATTTTCTAGCTTTTCACTGAAATTGCTATTGATTGACCTTTCCATATTTTTAAAAGCAAATAATACAGTGACTTATATTGACTATATATGTTTGTATTTGCATTTGTATGTATATTTGTGTGTATTATTTTCTCATGTTAGGAGGACATAATACAGTTATAATTCTAGCATTTTTTTAATTAAGAGTATGAAATGCTGAAGTTAAACATTGCATCATTTCCTTACCATATTTTCACACATTGTGCTGCTGATTCAAATTAATTAGCTTTGGCTCAGGACACACAGCCTTCTCCTACCCAGATGGTGATGCTTTACCAGAACAGCCAGTTTTTTTTTTTTTCTTTCTTTCTTTCTTTTTTGTTTTTTTTTTTTTGAGACAGAGTCTCGCTCTCTCGCCCAAGCTGGAATGCAGTGGTGCAATCTCAGCTCACTTCACTCCACCTCCCGGGTTCATGCCATTCTACTGCCTCAGCCTCCCGAGTAGCTGAGACCGGAGCCCGCCACCACGCCTGGCTAATTTTTTTGTATTTTTACTAGAGACAAAGTTTCACCATGTAAGCCAGGATGGTCTCGAACTCCTGACCTCATGATCCGCCAGCTTTGGCCTCCCAAAGTGCTGGGATTACAGGCGTGAGCCACCACGCCCAGCTCAGACAGCTCTTGCATTTGCCTTTTGTGTTTTGTTTTGTTTCCTGTATCAACAGCTTCTCTGTTGTCTCTCTTCTTCACAGAACATACAGTTTAAGCCACATCCTTCTTTCACTTCTTCCTTGACTTCAGTAGAATTCTCTGTTTTAAAAATTTCTTCACAGATTCTAGCATCTCTCATGCTTTGATACGGCATTTCAGAATAACAGTGATTAAAAGATAATATTTAAAGTATAAGGACAACAAACACACCTATTTTATACTCAGATCACTAATTACTAAGTCATAACAACATAAATACAGAAAGTAAATTCAAGCTAAATTAAAATATAATGTTTTTAATGATTGTTTGATAAAAATGGCACTGGCTCTGACAGCCAAGTCCTTATTGTCCACTGTAAGAAGTCAAATTAAATGTCTAAATTTAATAAATCACCAAATAATAATACAAGTAGTATTCTAAAACATAAAGGTCAATAATAAATAGAACAGCAAACAGATTCCTAAAGTTCAAGCTCAAACATATAGCTCATTGTTACATTTAATAAACAGATGAGGAAATAGCCTACAGTAAGTAAGGGTTAAGAGAAACTATAAAAAAAAGCATAAGATGTACACAGAGAGCAGATAGCGAACAATTAAGAAGTAGTATGCATGATCAGTATATTTAAGTTTGAGGTGTATGAAGAAATAAAATATCAAAATGACATAATATTTTAAAAGAAATAATGCAATCGCTAAAATATAAGATTCAATTATGCATTCAATGATAGAAAAGCTACATTTACGAGAAAAGTAGTAAATTTTGAGAAGGGTATGAGGTAGTAAGAATGCATTATAAAATAAATTTTTAAAAACGAATGCAGTTTAGACAGACAGAATCTGAAACTATGAGAGAAGTTAAGATAAATTGATTACCAAAGGAGAAGCACTACCACTATTTAATTGAATATGTAACCAGAGAAAGAATAAAATGAGGATGAAAGAAATAATCTGAGACTGCTTGCAGAATTGGTTAGAAACTATTCTCTGCTTTAAGGAGCACAATGAATTCTTAAAATTATTTTATATTTTATTTTTATTTTATTTTTTACTTTTATTTTTTAGACAAGTCTTGCTTTGTTGCCCAGGCTGGAGTGCAGTGGCACAACTTTGGCTCCCTGAAACCTCTGCCTCCTGGGTACAAGTGATTATCCTACCTTGGCCTCCCAGGTAGCTGGAATTATAGGCATGTGCCACCACGCTCAGCTACTTTTTTGTATTTTTAGTAGAGATAGAGTTTCTCCAGGCTGGCTAGGCTGGTCTCGAGCTCCTGACCTCAGGTTATCTGCCCCCCTCAGCCTCCCAAAGTCCTGGGATTGCAGGCATGAGCCACTGTGCTTGGCTTTAAAATTCTTAAATCTATTTCCAGTGACATCATCATGAACCAAAGTATAAAAAAGCAAAAGAGAAAGCTTTAAAGCAACTGCAACATTGAAAACAAAAACACATTCTGCCTTCTTCAAAAAGCTAACTTACACAATTTTCAAAGCTTTCACACGTGAAAGATGTGTTCTGGGAAGTCAGCAGTGATGGTAGGGTTTAAGATTTTTCACTGAACTCTTTTTTTTTTTTTTTTTTTGAGACGGAGTCTCACCCTGTTGTTACCCACTGCACCCGGCTAATTTTGTATTTTGTTTTTTAGTAGAGACGGGGTTTCTCCACGTTGGTCAGGCTGGTCTCAAACTCCCGACTTCAGGTGCTCCACCTGCCTCGGCCTCCCAAAGTTCTGGAATTACAGGAGTGAGCCACCACGCCTGGCCCCACTTAACCCTTAATGAGTTTCCAACAGTCTGGGGCTGCATAAAAGTCAGCCAAACTCTTGAACTTGCAGGTGATATCCAGCCAGGTCCTTCTGAGCTCTGCAGCTTTCTCGGATGTTCTGTAGTCCAGGGTCACAGGATACCTCACTCCAGACCACTCTGACTGCTTTTGTTGAGTTTCTACCTCACTTTTGATGAGTAATCTACTTCCTGTTAGCATCTGACAGGTCTCAAAAAGAACAGTATTAATCCACTGGGAAGTGTGTGGGAGCAGGAAGCTACCTCCAGAAGAAATGTTATCTTAATTCTCAAGCTTATTTCTTCTAGGAAAAATATTTGATTAACTTTGAAAGAGAAAAAATGTGAGGCAACTGTAATCATAAATCCAAACAGTTCTTACCAATCCAGCTTTTCCCCCCACCCAAAATAATTACGCATACCATTATCATGTTGTTCACTTTTATGAAACTACTGGTTAATCTGGCCTATTGGAATACTTCACTACAAATGAAAGCCTCTAGGTATCTTTTCTATTCAGGAGTGAAATATTTCATCTACATTTTCAATTTCTGCAAAGAAAACTCTTTTAGGGGCAATTCTAAGGGCCTAGTTGTTGGAAGCATCAAATATTTGAAGGGAATAAGAAGGCTTTGACTTAATAATTGTATTTGTAGCCTTCTGGACCCAGCATGCTATTCAACACCATGATATTGCAGCAATCACTGTTTTTACCGAGCAGTGACTGGTGAAATGTGTGTTGCTTTTTGTTTTGTGTTTCAGTTATTTTCCTACCAATAGTTACATGACGGGTTTTTTTTTTTTTTTCCCCTGTACTTGTTTAATAAATACGTGACAAAGTTGAGAAGCATATTACCAGGATAAATTGTATTGACCTTCCTGTCTCTCTTCTTCACTAATTAATTTTTCGTTTGGTTAGAAGACAGGAGGGTCTTAAGACCACTGTCATTATCATGAGTTGGGTTTGTAAATGTCATGGTGAAAAAATATTAATATCTCAAAGATGTCTATTTTTAAAGTTGATATTATGGTTTAACAAGCCCACCTAGTGGAATATTTTGCACCATCATTTAACCACTAATGATTCTGAAAGTATTTTATATCCAAATGATCTTAGACCTTCTCTTAATGATCGTACTAACTTACAAACTCAAGACTCATCTTGGAGCACACTGACTGAATATTGATGTGTGTAGCAAAGTGTTTACTTTCTTTAAATAACTAGCTTGGTGATTGTTCTCTATGTTTCTAGCAGTCTGTGTAATTGTGCTTGTTTAGAGAAAGATTGTTCACATTGATACAGGAGAGGGGCAGGGAAGTGCTGGGTAGAGAAGGGCAGGGTCCCTGGCAAGGGCTCCACCCTCGGGCCTGGGCCCGTGGTCCTAAGTGAGGACAGGCACTCTTGCTTTCATGCCCAAAAGTTGCATTTTCCAAAACCATTCTGGTCTGCTGTGCCCCCCATCCTGTGCCTATACAAACCTGAAACCCTAGTGGACACACACACAAGTGGCTGGATGTCGAGAGGCACACATTGGCGGAAGAATACACCAACAGACACCTGCAGGCTATTGACTGTGGAACAATGTGGACACTGACTGAAATTCAGCCAAGGTGGTGGGAAGAGATCCCAGACACTGAGGGGCTCAACTCCAGGGGAAGACTGCCTTCCCACTCCATCCCCCGTCTGGCTCCCCGTTAGTCTGCTGAGAGCTACTTCCACCACTCAATAAAACCTTGCGCTCATTCTCCTAGCCCATATATGATCTGATTTTTCTGGTACACTAGAGCAAGAACCCTGGGATAAAGAAACCCTTCTTTCCTTGCAATAAGGCAGAGGGTCTAACTGAACTGAATAACACAAGCTCCCTGCAGATGGCTAAGCTGAAAGAGGACACTGTAATACAGGCCCACTGGGGCTTCGAGAGCTGTAACATTCAGCCGTAGATGCTGCCATGGGGTCAGAGCCCATGATCCTCACGACCGGCCCGCCTGCACGCTCCCCTTAGGGGCTGGAGCTCTGGGACACTGAACCAGCCAGCCACAGCCCCATCACATGCCCTGCAAGGGGGATAAGGGAACATTTCTTGTTTCAACATTTCTTTTTTATTTTTGTTTTTAGGGCGATAAGATATCTTTCCTTCTGTTTACCCCTTTTCTCCTAAAATCAATGCCGGTGAGGAGGGTAGGTAAGGAGTGTTATTTTTAATTAGTCTGTTTGGGTATACTTGGGTGGGTGGGAGGGTTGTTAAGTATATTTTTATGAATCTTGCTTAATACCGATCATTAGCTCTCAAGCCCAGTCAGCAAAATGCTTTCATTTTTCACTGTATAACAATGACCCAGTTGAGTTTTTATTTTTTCTATTTAAGAAAAGTAAGCACAGAATTGGGAGTATTAAAATGGGCATGTGGCCTCATGTTAAAATGACTAAGTCTCTTAATTTGTATTTGTCCAAGACAGTCAAGATAAGAGGGAATATGCACTACCAGATTAATTCTCCCTGGACACAGAAACCGTGCTACAAGCCAGTTTGCCCTGTTGACTGCCGTATTTCTTTTTGTGCATGTGTTAAGTTCCCTCATACTTGTTTCAATTGTGCTGACTACCTTTGACACTTGTAAATAGGAATTTGCTGTAATAGTGTTGATCCCATCAATTCAGTAAATGGGTGGAAGGAAACTTTTCCCCCAAACCTTTAGGCAAAAGTTGGTTTTAGTTTGTTTTTCTCTTTTGGCTTTCGCTTGAATCTGAAATGTTACCATTGCAGGCCACATTTGACATATGACAGGCAAAGAGCAGGTGAACAATCAATGGAAAAGTGTTGAAAAAAAAAAAAACACTCCTGTGTTAGCTAACAGACTTCTGAACATGTCACTGCAGTTCACAGAGAAGGCTGAGGAAAGTAGCAAGCAGATGTTGTATCAGCTACTACAGCCTTAAAACAAAGTTGATGTCTCTTTGGACTTTAAAATTGTTCCTGTGCTGCTTATTTTATTTCTGTTTAGCCAAGCAAACAGGATAATTTTTCCATAGAGAGAAGAAAAAAAAAGATGTACTACTTAAAGAAAGGGAATTAGATTAAATCAATCACAACAGGACTAGGAATTTCCAAAATACGACTACAGAAAAAAACACCAGTACTCACAAGCAATGTACAGATCCATGTGAGAAGAAGCAGAGGACTGCCACCAGCCCCCAAGGAACCAAAGAAGAAGAGGAGCACAGAGATCAACAGGAGTTCACTGAAAACAGTGACAGGTTACAGCGATAGGCACTGATCTCATCACAGTGAAAGATGGGGAAAAAGTATAAATTAAAGTAAGGAAGATACTACTACAAGAGATATATAGATGTTATTGACATAAGAATAATAGATTTTATCTAAGTGGAAAATGTAACAATAAAATAAAGAGTCAAAAAGAGGTGTTCTTTATGAAAGACAAGAGAAGTCAGCCTTACAGATCAAATGATGTAAATATGAATATTGCCCAGGAATAATTGCCATTGAGTCAGTTTTGAAATGGCTTCACTATCGAATGTGAATCATTAAGAAAGAAATTTACAGGCATCCAGCAGAATGAGAAACTTGCATAGCAAAGGGATTATCAGAAATATATTCATGAACAATTAATTCTGGAAACCAATAAAGCCAGGTTTAAAAATATATGAGGAAAGTATATATGAGTATTATTCTCAATCAAATTTTGCCACCAAGTGTGAAGACTGTGAGACAGCATTTGGAAATATTACAACTCATGTGTTTCCATATTGAGAAAAAAATAGTAGAGTGTAAAACTCAGCTAACAAACTATATTATCAAAGCAAATATATCAGAAGTAGAGTATCTGTGGAAAAGAAACAGAAAAGATTATGAAAGTTTCAACACTGTGAAGATATTAATTTTTGCAAAATACATCTGTAAATGTAATGTATTCTCAATTAAACTACCAAGAGACATCAGTGTGTTCATGTGTGTCTTGAGACACATAAAATAGAAAATGCTATTTTTTTCTCTTTTTTTTTTGGTAGTTGCGTTATTCATAACAGCTAAATACTTGAACTGACACAAATATTCATCAATTGATACATGACTAGATAAATGTGGTATATCCATACAATGGAATATTATTCAGATATAAAAATGAATATTAATACATGCTACAATATGAATAAACATTGAAAACATTATGTTAAGTGAATGAAGCCAGACATAGAAGGCCACATACTGCATAATTCCATTTTATAGGAAATGTTTCAAATAAGCAAATCTGTGAATAATAAGCCTACTATTGGTTACCAGGCACTAGGGGTGAAAAATGACTGCTATTAGATGGAGAGATTTTTTGGGAAGTTGATGAAAATGTTTGGGAATTAGATGGGTAATGGTTACACAAGTTTGTTAATTTACTATAAACCACTGAATTGTCCACCTTAAAATGGTGATTTCTATGGTATAATAGTTATATCTCAATTTTAAAGTTGTGTAAGATTTAAAAAGTCCTAGATTAATTCAGTTTGAGCAGATAAATGAGAAGAAAGGGGACAGAAAGGAAAATAAAATTGGCTGGCCATTCTTGATTTTACATTTAATTTTGTGTTTTTAAAAAACATGTTGCGATATGGAGCAAATGTTTTAATGATTTCTGCCTAATGAGCCTACCAAAAAGCAGGCAATGGAAAATATTCTGAAGTTTTTAAACTATTCTGATATTTGCTTGTGCTATTTGCAAATTTCTAAAAATTTTATATTATGTCTATATATAAAGCAAAACTTAGAAGATCCTTGAATGTTATTTTTCTTTCTCATTATTTTTTTGAGACAGAGTCTCACCTGTTGCCCAGGCTGGAGTGCAGTGGTGCAATCTCAGCTCACTTCAACCTCTGCCTCCCAGATTCAAGCAATTCTCCTGCCTCAGCCTCCTGAGTAACTGTGGCCGTGGGTGCATCTAGTTTTATATTTTTTAGCAGAGATGGGGTTTCACCATGTTGTCCAGGCTGGTCTTAAACTCCTGGTCACTCCCCTTGGCCGCCCAAAGTGCTGGTGTTAAAAACATGAACCAGTGTGCCCGGCCTTGAATGCTATTTTCATATAATATCTGTCAATACCGAATTGTTTGTTTAGTAGGGAATATTTGATGAAAATTCTGATGAAAATCAGGTAAATAATTTTTCACTATTTTTTCTCTTTCATATTCCCTTATTGATAATATGGTTATTTTTGAATTAAAGTGATATTTGTTCTGTAAAGCAAATATGGAAATGCAAAATAGACAGAGGGAGAAATAAATATAAAAGTGTACCACCAAAACAACAGAAATCCATCTTACCCCCTACTACAGAAAGAAATGCGTATACATATATGATATCATCTTATAACTTCTCAGTGTTTATTATCTGGAATTTTTTACACGTATGTTTCATGAATCAGTAAGTATTCTCTTCCAATGAGGTTGTAAAGGCTGTACAGAGCCTAGCCCAATGGACTATGAATAAATTATGTAAACTAATTATTTGCTGTAGGCATTAAGATTGCCTTCAATCTTCTAATATTAATATATGTATAGAGGGGTTCTTTATGCAAATTTCTTTGTATAGATATTTTATTACATAAAGTTGCATTCCATGCATTCTCCACTATGAAGAACAGTTTGGAGATTCCTCACAAAACTAAAAATAGAGCTACCATATGATCCAGCAATACCACTGTTGGTTGTATACCCAAAAGAAAGGAAATCAGTATATAGAAAAGATACCTGCACTCCCATGTTTCATGCAGCACTGTTCGCAATAGCTAAGATTTGGAAGCAACCTAAGTGTCCATCAACAGATGAATGGATAAAGAAAATGTGGTACATATACACAATGAAGTACTATTCACTCATAAAAAAATAAGATCCAGTTATTTGCAATAACATGGATGTAATGTGAGATCATTATGTAAAGTGAAATAAGCCTGGCACAGAAAGACAAACATCACATGTTCTCACATATTTGTGGGATCTAAAAATCAAATCAAGTGAACTCATGGACGTAGACAGTAGAAGGATGGTTACCAGAGGCTGAGAAGGGTTCTCGGGGGCAGAGTGTGAAGGGGGAGGTGTGGATGGTTAATGAGTTAAAAATAATAGAAAGAATGAACAAAACCTACTATTTGATAGCACAATAGGGTGACCATAGTCAATAATAATTTAATTGTACGTTTAAAAAATAGCTAAAAAAGTGTAACTCGATTGTTTGTATCAAAAAAGTAAGTGTTTGAGAGGATGGAAACCCCATTCTCCATGGTGTGTTTATTTCACATTGCATACTTGCATCAAAACAGCACATGTACCCCATAGATATATAGGCAGAATATGTACCCACAAAATTAAAAAATAAAGGTATACTCTATAAGTGGAATATTTTTTCTTAAAGTGAAGCAGCCTCATTGAGGTGACACCTGAGGTTCTTTGTCTCATAGCCACAGAGACCAAGGATGGGGATACACAAAGGGTGAAGTTAAGAGCAGAAATTTAATAGGTGAAAGAAAGAGAAGAGCGTCTGCTACAGAGAGGGGTCCCAGAAAAATGGGTTGCCAATCTGTGGAATCCGTGATAAAACAGGGGTTTTTATAGATGAGCCAGTGGGAGGCGGTGTCTGATCTGTATAGGGCATGAAAAACCAATGAGGACCAGATGTGCTATCTGGATAGGACAGGAGTCTCTGGCCCCAGTCTTTTATTATGCTGGTGGGTAGCTAGTCCATGTTGCTTATTCATTTCTTACTGTACATGTGCTGACAAAAAAGGGAAAGTGGAGCCTCCATGGTGGACATGCCTGGCACCAGGTAGTCCTTTTTATTAGTGCAGCTTCCAGCATCCCCCCATGCAAACTTCCAGCTTCCTTATCTATGTTTGCAGCTCGATCTTTCAGCTGCTCTTTGTTAGAAAAGAAATGTTTTCTTGGGTTGCTTTTTGTTACAAGGGAAGTTCTTTTGAGGATGCTTTTGCCCTCACTATCCACCTAAATAATGTATTACTATCTCCTTTATTTACCAGAAACTGGTAGGATCTTTCATAAATATTCAAACAATCAAGTCCAAATATTATACCACTTTGTAATTATTGAAATACTAGTTAATTTTTCAGTTTCTGAAATTCTTGAATATGTAACTGTTCATTTTCATATGCTTATGTAAATGATGGCTGTTATAGGCTGAATTATATATCCCCAAAATTCATACATTAAAGTCCTAACCCTCAATAGTTCAAAATGTGACTATGTTTAGGGATAAGCTCTTCAAAGTACAGGTTTATTCGAAATGAAGCTATTAGGTTGGGCACAAATCGAATCTGATAGGTATCCTTAAAAAAGGAGGAAATTTGTACATACAAGGAGACGTGAAAGGTGCCTGCATCCAGAGGAAAGGTCATGTTAGCACACAATGAGCAGGGGCTCATCTGCAAGCCAGAGACCCCAGGAGACACCAAACCTGCCAACCCCCTGCCCTCAGACCTCTAGCATCCAGAACTATGATAAAATAAATTTTTGTTTTGTTTTGTTTTGTTTTAAGTCACCAGGCTATGGTAGTTTGTTATGGCCACCCTAGCAAATTAACTATTACTTTTTTTATTCAACTTTTATTTTTTCATTAGAATTAAGAGTACATGTACAGATTTCTTATAAAGGCATATTGCATGATGCTGGAGTTTTGAGTATGATTGAACCCATCACTCAGGAAGAGAGGATAGTACCCAATACATAGTTTTTCAGACCTTACATCTTCTATTCTCCAGTGTCCATTGTTCCCATTTTTATGTCTATGTGTACCAAATGTGTAACAATGAGAAAATGTGGTATTCGTTTTTCTGTTAGTTCTCTTAGAAAAATGGCCTCCAGCATTCATGTTGTGCAAAGGATATGATTTTGTTATTTTCTATGGGTGCATAGTATTCCATGGTGTGTGTGTGTGTGTACATGTATGTGTGTATATGTATATGCATACATATATACACACACACATATATATATGTGTGTGTGAGAGTGTGTGTGTGTGTATATATATATATATATAATATTTTCCTTATGCATTCCATTGTTGATGGGCACCTGGGTTGGTCCTACGTCTTTGCTATTGTGAGTAGTGCTGTGATGAACATATGCATGTTTCTTTTTGGTAGAATAATTTATTTTCCTTGGGGCATATACACAGTAATGGGGATCCTGGGTCCAATGATAGTTTTCTTGTAAGTTCTTTGAGTAACCTCCAAACTGCTCTCCAAAGTGGCTGAGCTAATTTACATTCCCACCGATGGTGGATAAGTGTTCCCTTTTCTCCGTAGCCCTGCCAACATCTGTTTTTATTTATTTATTAATTTATTTTGACTTTTTTTTTAATAGCCATCCTTACTGGTATGAGATGATATCCATTGTGATTCTGAGTTACATTTGTTTGATTATTAGTGACAAAGGGAATTTTTTCATATGTTTGTTGACCAATTGTATGTCCTCTTTTGAGAAGTGTCTGTTCAAGGCATTTGTCCTCTTTTTAATTGGATTTTTCATTTTTTGCTCCTTGATTTAAGTTCTGGACATTAGGCCTTTGTCAGATGCATAGTTTGGGAATATTTTCTCTGATTCTCTAGGCTTTCTATTCACTTACTTTATAGTTTCTCTTACTGTGCAAAAGTTCTTTAGTTCAGTTAGGTCCCAGTTGTCATTTTCTTGTTTTAGTTGAAATTGCTTTTGAGGACTTAGCCATAAATTGTTTGCTAATGCCAACGTCAAGAAGGGTATTTTCTAGGTTTTCTACTAGGATTTTTATAGTTTGAGGTCTGACAGACTTTAATCCATTTGAATTAATTTTTATGTATAATGATAAGTAGGAGTCCAGTTTCATTCTTTTGCATATGGATAGCCAGTTATTCCAACACTATTTATTGTACAGAAAGTCCTTTCCCTATTGTTTATTTTTGTTGACTTTGTCGAAGGTCAGATGTTTGTAGATGTGCAGCTTTATTTCTGGGTTCTCTATTCTGCTCCATCCATTGGTCTATATGTCTGCTCTGGTACCAGTACCATGCTGGTTTGGTTATTTCAGCCTTGTAGTATAATTTGAAGTTAATAATGTCATGCTTCTGGCTATATTCTTTTGGCTTAGAGTTGCTTAGGATGTTTGGACTAGTTTTTGGTCCTGTAAAAATTTTAGAACAGTTTTTCTCTAACTCTGTGAAAAATACATTAGTTTGATAGTGATAACACTGAATATGTACATTTCTTTGTTCAGTCTGGTCATTTTAATAATATTGATGCCAACAGTCCACGAGCATGGAATGGTTTTCTCTTTGTTTGTGTTATCTCTAATTTCAGAAGAGTTTTGCAGTTCTCTTTGTATTTTTGTTGCTATTGTAAATGGAATTGTGTTTTTGATTTGGTGTTTGGCTTGAGAATTATTGGTGTATAGAAATGCTGCTGATATTTGTACCTTGATTTTGTATCCTGAAACTTTACTATAGCAGTTTATCAGTTCAAGGAGCCTTTTGGTAATCTTGTGGGTTTTCTAAGTATAGAATCATCTTCAGCAAACAGAAGTAGTTTGTCTTTTTCTTTTTTCTTTCTCCTTTTTGGATGCCTTTTATTTCTTTCTCTTGCCTGATTGCTCTAAGACTTCCAGTACTAAGAGTGGTGACAGTGGGCATCCTTGTTTTGTTCCAGTTCTTAAGAGGAATACTTTCAGCTTTTGCCCGTTCAGTATGGTGTTGGTTGTGGGTTTGTCATAGATTACTCATGTTTTTGAGGTATATTCCTTTATTGCCTAGTTTGTTGAGGGCTTTTATTTTGAAGAGATGTTGGATTTTATTGTAAGATTTTTCTGTATCTGTTGAGATGATCATATGGTTTTTGTCTTTAATTCTATTTATATACTGAATCACATAAATTATTGATTTGTGTATATTGAACCTACCTTGGATCTCAGAAATAATGCCTACTTGATTGTGGTGAATTAACTCTTTGATGTGCTCCTGGATTTGAGTGGCTAGTGTTTTGTTAAGGATTTTCAAAAATCCATACAAAAGATCAATGAAACCAAAAATTGGTTCTTTGTAAGGATAAACAAAATTGATAGACTGCTAGCAAGATTAACGAAGAAAAGGTCCTAATAAGCACAGTAGAAATGACAAAGATTACATTACAACTAATCTCAAAGAATAACAAATGATCCTCAGAGACGACTATAAACATATCTGTGCACAAAAAATGACAATCTAGAGAAAATGGATAAATTCCTGGAAGTATAAAACATCCCAAGATTGAATCAGGAACAAATCAAAATCCTGAACAGATTAATAATGAATTCTGAAACTGCTTCAGTAATAAAATCCTACCAAGCAAAAAAGCTCTGAAACAGATGGATCCATAGCCCAATTCTAACAGATGTACAAAGTAGAGCTTGAATCAATCCTACTTAAACTATTCTCAATATTGAGGAGGAAGGACTCCTTCCTAACTCATTCTATGAAGCCAACATAATCCTGATACCAAAACCTGGCAGAGACAGAACAAAAAAGGAAAACTACAGGCCAATATCTCTGTCAAATATATGTGCAAAAATCCTATGATATATTTTCATTTGTATTTAATAATATAAATACATACAAACAAATAATTTTGTTAATCACTTATATTACTTATTTATGGGTGTTCATTTTTCCTATACATTTTCTTACTTATTTATATATGATAAAGTCAATAAATGCTGTTTGGCACTTGTGTTGCATTATGATAAAATTAGAGGTTGTTTTGAAGTGTAGACATTTATATTATTAAACAAGATCATGGAAACATTTTCTTTCACGGTTTAGCATACGTTTTATGACATACACACATCTTTTAAAATTTTGTGTTTTGGGGGCGTGCCCAAGATGGCTGAATAGGAACAGCTCCAGCCTCCAGCTCCTAGCGTGAGCCACACAGAAGATGGGTAATTTCTGCATTTTCAACTGAGGTACCAGGTTCATCTCACTGGGTCGTGTTGGACAGTTGACACTGGTCCGCGGGAGCAGCCAGACCAGCAAGAGCTGAAGCAGGGCAAGGCATCGCTTCACCTGGGAAGTGCAAGGTGGAAGGGAATTCCTTATCCTAGCCAAAGGAAATTGAGACACACAACACCTGGAAAATCAGGTAACTCCCACCCTAATACCTGCGCTTTACCAAGGGTCTTAGCAAACGGCACACCAGGAGATTATATCCCACACCTGGCCCAGAGGGTTCCACGCCCATGGAGCCTCCCTAATTGCTAGCACAGCAGTGTGAGATCTAACTGCAAGGCGGCAGCAAGGCTGGGGGAGGGGTGCCCGCCATTGCTGAGGCTTAAGTAGGTAAACAAAGCCCCCAGGAAGCTCGAATTGGGTGGAGCCCACCACAGCTCAAGGAGGCCAGCCTGCCTCTGCAGACTCCTCCTCTGGGGACAGGTCATAGCTAAACAAAAAGCAGCAGAAACCTCAGCAGAGGTAAATGCCCCTGTCTGACAGCTTTGAAGAGAGCAGTGGATCTCCCAGCAGGGAGGTTGAGATCTGAGAATGGACAGACTGCCTGCTAAGTGGGTCCCTGACCCCTGAGTAGCCTAACCGGGAGACATCCCCCACTAGGTGCAGACCGACACCTCACACGGTGGGGTACACACCTGAGATGAAGCTTCCAGAACAAGAAACAGACAGCAACACTTACTGTTCAGCAATATTCTATCTTCTGCAGCCTCCGCTGCTGATACCCAGGCAAACAGGGTATGGAGTGGACCACAAGAAAACTCCAACAGACCTACAGCTGAGGGTCCTGATTGTTGGAAGGAAAACTAACAAACAGAAAGGACACCCACAACCAAAACCCCATCAGTACATCACTATCATCAAAGACCAAAGGCAGATAAAACCACAAAGATGGGGAAAAAGCAGTGCAGAAAAGCTGGAAATTCAAAAAATCAGAGTGTATCTCCCCCTGCAAAGGAACGCAGCGCATCTCCAGCAAGGGAACAAAGTTAGACAGAGAATGACTTTGACGACTCGAGAGAAAAAGGCTTCAGTCGATCAAACTTCTCAGAGTTAAAGGAGGAACGATGTAACCAGCGCAAAGAAAGTAAAAAGCTTGAAAAAAGATTTGATGAATGGCTAACTAGAATAACCAATGTAGAGAAGTCCTTAAAAGAGCTGACAGAGATGAAAACCATGACACGAGAAATACGTGACAAATGCACAAGCTTCAGTAACTGACTCGATCATCTGGAAGAAAGAGTATCAGCGATTGATGATCAAATGAATGAAATGAAGCGAGAAGAGAAGTGTAGAGAAAAAAGAGTAAAAAGAAATGAACAAAGCCTCCAAGAAATATGGGATTATGTGAAAAGACCAAATCTACATCTGATTGGTGTGCCTGAAAGTGACGGAGAAAATGGAACCAAGTTGGAAAACACTCTGCAGGATATTATCCAGGAGAACTTCCCCAACCTAGTAAGACAGGCCAACCTTCAAATTCAGGAAATACAGAGAACACCACAAAGACACTCCTCGAGAAGAGCAACTCCAAGACATATAATTGTCAGATTCGACAAAGTTGAAATGAAGGAAAAAATGTTAAGGGCAGCCAGAGAGAAAGGTCGGGTTATACACAAAGGGAAGCCCATCAGACTAACAGTAGGTCTCTTGACAGAAACTCTCCAAGCCAGAACAGAGTGGGGGCCAACAGTCAACATTCTTAAAGAAAAGAATTTTCAACCCAGAATTTCATATCCAGCCAAACTAAGTTTCATATGTGAAGGAGAAATAAAATCCTTTACAGACAAGCAAATGCTTAGAGATTTTGTCACCACCAGGCCTGCCCTGCAAGAGACCCTGAAGGAAGCCCTAAACATGGAAAGGAACAACCGGTACCAGCCATTGCAAAAACATGCCA
>NW_012116411.1:2011636-2044591 GCF_000951035.1 Colobus angolensis palliatus
ACAAGGCTACAGTAACCAAAACAGCATGGTACTGGTACCAAAACAGAGATATAGACCAATGGAACAGAGCAGAGCCCTCAGAAATAATACCACACCTTTATAGCCATCTGATCTTTGACAAACCTGAGAAAAACAAGAAATGGGTAAAGGATTCCCTATTTAATAAATTGTGCTGGGAAAACTGGCTAGCCATAAGTAGCAGGCTGAAACTGGATCCTTTCCTTACTCCTTATACAAAAATTAATTCAAGATAGATTAGAGACTTAAATGTTAGAACTAAAACCATAAGAACCCTAGAAGAAAACCTACATAATACCATTCGGGACATAGTCATGGGCAAGGACTTCATGTCTAAAACACCAAAAGCAACGGCAACAAAAGTCAAAAGTCACAAATGGAATCTAGTTAAACTAAACAGGTTCTGCACAGCAAAAGAAACTACCTTCAGAGTGAACAGGCAACCTACAGAATGGGAGAAAATTTTTGCAATCTATTCATCTGACAAAGCACTAATATTCAGAACCTATAAAGAACTCAAACAAATTTATAAGAAAAAAACAAACAACCCCATCAAAAAGTGGGCAAAGGATATGAACAGACACTTCTCAAAAGAAGACATTCATACAGCCAACAGACACATGAAAAAATGCTCATCATCACTCGCCATCAGAGAAATGCAAATCAAAACCACAATGAGATACCATCTCACACCAGTTAGAATGGCAATCATTAAAAAATCAGGAAACAACAGGTGCTGGAGAGGATGTGGAGAAATAGGAACACTTTTACACTGTTGGTGGGACTGTAAACTAGTTCAACCATTGTGGAAAACAGTATGGCGATTCCTCAAGGATCTAGAACTAGAAATACCATTTGACCCAGCCATCCCATTACGGGGGATATACCCAAAGGATTGTTAAGTCATGCTGCTATAAAGACACATGCACACGTATGTTTATTGCGGCACTATTCACAATAGCAAAGACTTGGAATCAACCCAAATGTCCATCAGTGACAGACTGGATTAAGAAAATGTGGCACATATACACCATGGAATACTATGCAGCCATATAAAAGGATGAGTTTGTGTCCTTTGTAGGCATATGGATGTAGTTGGAAACTATCATTCTCAGCAAACTATCGCAAGAACAGAAAACCAAATATCACATATTCTCACTCATAGGTGGGAACTGAACAATGAGATGACTTGGACGCAGAAGGGGAACATCACACACCAGTTCCTATTGTGGGGAGGGGGAATGGGGGAGGGATAGCATTAGGAGATATACCTAATGTAAATGAAGAGTTAATGGGTGCAGCACACCAACATGGCACATGTATACATATGTAACAAACCTGCACGTTGTGCACATGTACCCTAGAACTTAAAGTACAATAAATAAAGAAAATGAAAAAAGGAAAAGAATTCGTATGCATGCTAACATGTAAACTCAAGTATATATAATGTTTACTATTGAAACCATTTACTAAAGAAAATAAGAGACATGGTTAGCTGGATAATCAAGCAAGTATTCAAAATAAAGTTAAATTTAATAATGAAAAAAATTGTCTTTTTAAATGATTTCAAGGTTTTCTTTTCATCTTAAGAAATTATTCCATCCTGCACTTTTTTGGTATTTATATTGCAATAAAGGTATAAGAACTTTTTCACCAAAAGGATGATAAATTATTTCAAATGCATTTTGGAAA
The DNA here is from genome assembly GCF_000951035.1 of Colobus angolensis palliatus. NCBI lineage: Eukaryota > Metazoa > Chordata > Mammalia > Primates > Cercopithecidae > Colobus > Colobus angolensis. Next base: position 2,013,347 of record NW_012116411.1, read on the forward strand.
TACTTCATAATATTCCCACTTATTAAAAATTATAAATGTATCAGTTATTACATTTTACCTAGACTCAGAACTGTTTCTCTCCTTATATTATGGTCTAAAATTTTTATGCTTTTAAAATAAATGATAGCTTATTACCCCATTGTTACAATCTCTTCACATTTCTCTCGGTTGTTCTATACCCTTTTTACCCTTTCAAAAGGACAACAAAATTGTTTTAAGTCCTAAAATCTATTGCTTTGAATTTTTCATGAAAAAGCATCTATTGAGATAATCACATCATTTTTATCCTTCATTCTGTTAATGTGGTGTAGCACATTTTTTGATTTGCGTATGTTGAGCCATCCATGCATCCCAGGGATAAATACCACTTGATCATGATGTATGATCCTTTTAATGTCTGCAGAGTTTGGTTTTCAAGAATTCTGTTGAAGATTTTTGCATCTATGTTCCGCAGCAATAGTGCCTGTAATTCTGTAGTGGTCTTGTCTGGCTTTAGATAATGTTGGCCTCATGAAATAAATCTGGAAGTGTTCCTTCCTTTTCAATTATTTGGAAGACTATAAGAAGGGTTAGCATTAATTCTTCCTTAAATGTTAGGCAGATTTCAGCAGTGAAGACAAAAGGTCCTGGGTTTTTTTCTCCTTAATCCTTACTTAGATTGCTCAGATTTTCTATTCGTGATTCGATTTTGGTAGGTTATATGTTTCCAAAAATGTATCCATTTCTTCTAGGTTATCCAATTTGTTGGCATATAATTTTTTATCAAAGTCGCTTATGATCCTTTGTGTTTATTGGTATCAGTTTAATGTCCCCTCTTTCATTTACAATTTTCTTTATTTGAGTCTTCCCCCTTTTTCTTAGTCTAGATAAAATTTGGTCAGTTTCATCTTTCCAAAAACAATTCTTAGTTTCATTTATCTTTTTCATTGTTTTTCTAGTCTCTATTTCATTTACTTGTGATCTGATCTTTTTAAAAATTTGTTATTCTAGGGTACATGTGCACAACGTGCACGTTTGTTACATATGTATACATGTGCCATGTTGTTGTGCTGTACCCATTAACTCATCATTTACATTAGGTATATCTCCTAATGCTATCCCTTCCCCCTCCCCCCACGCAACAACAGGCCCTGGTGTGTGATATTCTGCTTCCTGTGTCCTTGTGTTCTCATTGTTCAATTCCCACCTATGAGTGAGAACATGTGGTGTTTGGTTTTCTGTCCTTGTGATAGTTTGCTCAGAATGATGGTTTCTAGCTTCATCCATGTCCCTGCAAAGGACATGAATTCATCCTTTTTTGTGGCTGCATAGTATTCCATGGTGTATATGGGCCACATTTTCTTAGTCCAGTCTATCACTGATGGACATTTGGGTTGGTTCCAAGTCTTTGCTATTGTGAATAGTGCTGCAATAAACATATGTGTGCATGTGTCTTTATAGCAGCATGATTTGTAATCCTTTGGGTATATACCCATTAATGGGATGGCTGGGTCAAATTTTATTTCTGTTTCTTGATCCTTGAGGAATCTCCACACTGTCTTCCACAATGGTTGAACTAGTGTATAGTCCCACCAACAGTGTAAAAGTGTTCCTATTTTTTATTTCCTTTCCTCTGCTGACTTTGTGCTTAGTTTATTTTTCTTTTTCTGGTTTCTTGAGTTGCAAAGCTTGGTTGGTTATTTGAGGTTTTTTTCTTAATGTGGGCATTATTTTCCAGTATAAACTTTTCTCTTAGTCCTGTTTTTATCTGTATCTTGTAAGTTTTGGCATGTTGTGTTTCCATTTTCATCTGCCTCAAGATATTTTTTGAGTTTTTTTCTTGATTTGTTTGATGCATTTGTTGTTCAGGAGTATACTGTTTAATTTACACAAAATTGTGAATTTTTCAGTTTTCTTCCTGTTATTGTTTTCTAGTTAACTCATGTTGTTGTCAATGAAAAAAAAAAAGAATTGACATGATTTCAATCTTCTTAAATTTACTAAGACTTGTTTTGTGATGTAATATATAGTCTATCCTAGAGAATATTCTTGTGCCCTTGAAAGACCATATATGGGGCTGCTGATGGATGGAATGTTTTATATATGTCTGTTAGGTTCTTGTGGTGTATAGTGTTGCACCGGTTAACTATTTCTCTACTGATTGCTTTTGTCTGGGTGATATCTCCCTTATTGAAAGTAGTTTATTGCAGACCCCTACTATTATTACACTGCTGTCTATTTCTTCCTTCAGTTCCGTTAGTATTTGTTCCATACATTCAGGTGCCTGCCCAGAGATTCTAGGCAGACTGTCTGGAAGAATCTGTTAGCAGACTTGCTGCTGAAGTCCTTGGGCAGTGTGGACTAGTACCTGAGTACACAAGGATGGATATGCACCGTGGATCTGCTGAAGCAGGGGGACATGGGAACCACCTTGGAGACCGGGGCTGGTGGCAATGGGCTGGGCTTGAAACCTGGGTCTGTGAGAGCCAGGAGAAAGCCAGAGTCCAAGTGTCAGCCTAGTTAGTACTAGTGCAGATCTGGAAGCTGAGTCTGCAGGTTCTAACCTGGAGTCTGGGGCTGTAGACATCAGCATGGTGGAAAAGTAGGGCTGTGGAGAAGTAGGGTTGTGGAGAAGTAGGGCTGTGTTGACTGGAACCTGTCTCTAACCTGAGGCCTCAGGGAACAGCTTGGCAGTTAATTAGACCTGGAACCTGGGACTGCAGGGCTAAGCCTTGTTACTATTTGTTCTTACCTTTTGAAATAAAATAAAGATTTTTAAATATATATGAATATTATTTACAGATAAATATTTTATAATCCTCATTTCTTCCTAAATATTAAATGGTTTTGTATTCATTATATGGGTAACAAAGAAATCAGGAATTTATCAATCCCTAAATAAATTGGCTGTCTACCATAATAGATTAAATATTTTGACCATAAATTTGCCATTTTATTCAATAGTTAATTCTAAAAAAATTAGAAATGTATATTTTTCCCTGGTGATCCATTTTTATCACTTATATTTCTATAGGTTTGTCAGTAAAGCTTTATAATTTTTACCACTATGAAAAGAACTTCTCTATTTGTTTAATAATCATACATGTTCACTGCGGTCTTATTGATCTTTGCATAACAGGTTACTGTATGAAATCATGTATCTCTACTTGATCATTACCATCACAGATTAATTTTTTTTTTTTTTTTTTTTTGAGACAGAGTCTTGCTCTGTCACCCAGACTGGAGTGCAGTGGCCAGATCTCAGCTCACTGCAAGCTCCGCCTCCCGGGTTTACGCCATTCTCCCGCCTCAGCCTCCCGAGTAGCTGAGACTACAGGTGCCCGCCACCTCTCCCGGCTAGTTTTTTGTATTTTTTAGTAGAGACAGGGTTTCACCGTGTTAGCCAGGATGGTCTCGATCTCCTGATCTTGTGATCCACCCGTCTCAGCCTCCCAAAGTGATGGGATTACAGGCTTGAGCCACCGCTCCCGGCCCACAGATTAATTTTAAACTCTGCATTTATACCTTATAATTTCTTAAATGAATGAAATAGTTTGCTATTTCATATTTGTCTATTTTGTATTGTTATTCCTTCATCAATGAGCCAGAGGTTTACAAATAAACAAAAAATAAACATATTTTATAAATATTCTATTATCATATAGATTCAAAAGATGCCTACTGCCTCATTTTCCTCTAATAATTCCTCATGGATATGTGGAAGGGTTGTGTAGAAAACTAGCTAGCTTTTCCCTCTGGACAATTAGTTAGATGGTTATATTCTTTGCCAGCATGAGTGTCAGCATGACTCAGCTCCAAGGTTGAAGACTTCCCAGATCACAGGCATCTGCCAGGTAGTATCATTCATTCCCAAAGGATGTCTGGAAGAAGTTTCAGGAGCAGACTGCAAGGAAATACACCAATTCTCTGACTGCTCAGAGCTCTACATTGGCATTGTTTTCTTTATTCACAGATGGAGCAACTGAGATTTGGCAAAAAGAATCAGTGTATTTTTCAAAAGAAAGTTTCTCTAGTTGTTAGTCTATGACTCCATAAATAAATGAAGCTAATTCTAGTCCCTAAAGAAATTCAAGCTACCAAGTTGAAATAAAATAGCACTTTGCTGGAAGGTTGCTATTTCTTAAAAAATGACTGGCTATGTTGTCATCTTGTTTTTTCTCTTTGCATTTACTTATCCTTACAATTTTCATGATCTTTCATTTGTACCAGTATTATTAACTACTAAGCAGCTGCAATCATTAATTGATTCAGAAAAAGCAATATTAAAATATTAATGGTGATTGCCGGATTCTTCATGATCTTGTTTTGAAATTTAATCTGAATATTAGGAGAGATGAATCTGCAGTCTGACGCTGATATTTTTGGTTTTTATATATGTATTATTTACTAACATGATAAGGGCATATCCATATTAATCCTTTGTAATATGGACTTTTACACTTAAGAATAGATTCTCAATTTTATCAGATTTTTTGGCACTAATTGTAATTTTTTTCACTTGAAGTGTTTATATACCTTATAATAATACAATTTATAATTTCAAATTATATTTATATTTTAACTATATGTTAGGTAGTTCTAGGACAGTATCATATTACCTTCACATATATATCTTCAGAAATGTACTAATTTGTATAAAATATTTTAATTTTTGGACTATTTTTTGAAAGTTTGTTTTCGGATAACTTTAATTACATAAAATATGTTCTGAAATATTTATGTTTTCTATGCCATTAAATGTTATAAATTATACTGTAATTATCTGTTTATGAAGCTCTGAACATATTTGCTTGCAAAGCCATCTGCCACTGAATCCTTTTTCATGTTACTTGCATAGATCTTGGAAAACTTTTAAAATTTCTTCCAATGCAATTTTATTTTTATTTTTGATTTTATATCCACTATGTCTTCCAGAAAGACTATTGATAAAATTAACTTTTTGGTTGTAAATCTAATTTTCCATTATGTTAATTTAGGAAATTTTCCCCTAAAAGTCTTTTGCATTGATCTCTACCTCAGGTAATTTTCTCAATTTTGATTGAAGCTATGTGTATTTGTGCTTTATCCTTCATTATTTTCATGCTTCAATAACTTAGCTAATGGCTAATTGTTTTATTACTTTTATGTCATCTGCCACACCTCTCTCAAAAAAAAGTTCTAGAATTTATTTAACAATTATCATGTTTGTATTTTTAAATTTTATTTATTTGTTAAGTTGGCAACTCTTTGGATTGAGGTATTTCTTCTTTCCTGTCTCAAGGTTTTTTGTTTCAGTTGTAGAGAATTGGTGTCATTTCTTCCTTAAATGTTTGATAAAATTCACCAGTGAAATCATCTGGGCTTGATGCTTTCTTCTTTAGAAACTTGTTAATTATTGATTAATTATTGATTCAATTGTTAACAGACATAGGTCTATTCAGATAATTTACCTTTCCTTTGGTAACCTTTGGCAGATTTTTCTTCAAATAATTGTCTTGTTTCATCTAGATTATCAGATTTGTGGACAAAGAGTTCTTCATAATATTTCTTTACTATCTTCTTAATGTCCATAGGATCAGTAGAAATATGATCTTTGTATGTGTATGTGTGTGTCTGATAGTAATAATTTTTGTCATCACTGTTCTTTTTCTACATTAGCTTGGCTAGAGCTTTATTATGTTCACTGATTTTTTTAATGGACCGCTTTTGATTTTCTTGACCTTCTCTATGATTTCCTGATTTCATTTTATCGATTTCTGCTTTTTTTTTATTTTATTTTTTATTTTTTTTTTTTTACTTGCTTTATTCTGCTTGTTTTAGGTTTAGATTTAGGTGCTTTTCTTCCTCTAGTTTCTTATAGTAGAAGCATAGATCAATGATTTTACATCCTTCCACTTTTATAGTATATGCATTCGATGCTGTAAATCTTCCTTTAAGCACCACTTTTGCTGCATCCTACAAATTTTGATGGTATATTTCCCTTTTCATTAGTAAAAGAGATTTCATCTTTCTTTATACTTACTCTTGACCCATATGTTATCTAGTATTGTGCTGTTTAATTTACAAATACTGAGAGACTTCTTAGCTATTTTTCTGTTATTCATTTCTATTTTAATTCCATTTTGGCCTAAAGGCATATTTTATGATTTTTAAAAAAATTTTGTTAAGTTGTATTTTATTGTACAGAATATGATCTATTTTTTTCTCTATGTCCCATGTAAGCTTGAAAAGAATGTGCATTTTGGTGATGGATTAATTTTCTTCAAATGTCCATTAGAACCATTTGGTTGATGGTGTCATTCAATTCAGCTATATGCACACTGACTTATTGCCTACTAGACCTGTGAATCATGAATAGCAGGCACTAAACTCTTCAATTATAATCATGGGTTTTTCTTTTTCTCTTCCCAATTCTATCGGTTTTTGTCTCATGTACTTTAACTTTCTGATTTTTAGGTAGATACACATTAAACATTTTTATATCCTCTTGGAGAATTGATATCTTTATTATCATGTAATGAACCTCTTTATGCCATATAATTTTGCATGTTCTGAAATCTGTTTTGTATGAAATTAATATAGCTACTTCAGCTTTCTTTTGATTAGTGTTAATATATTTTTCCCAACCATTTTCCTTAATCTATATCTTTATATTAAAACTGTATTTCTTGGCCAGGTGCAGTGGCTCATGCCTGTAATCTCAGTACTTTAGGAAGCTGAGGTGGGCAGATTACTTGAGGTCCGGAGTTCAAGACCAGCCTGACCAAAATGGTGAAACCCTGTCTCTACTAAAAATACAAAAATTAGCCAGGTGTGGTGGTGCACACCTGTAGTGCCAGCTACTTGGGAGGCTGAGGCAGGAGAATCGCTTGAACCCAGGAGGTGGAGGTTGGAGTGAGCCAAGATTGTGCCACTGCACTCCAGCCTGGGTGACAGAGCAAAACTTCGTCTGAAAAAAGGGGAAAGGAAAGGAAAGGAGAGGAGAGGAGAGGGGAGGAGGAGAAGGGAGAGGAGAGGAGAGGGGAGGGGGGAGGGGAGAGGAGGGGAGGGGAGGACCGTATTTCTTGTAGACTCTGACAAAAAGTTTTTAAACACCAATTGAAGGGCTTATAGACACATTTAAAGTACTTATTGATATAATTAAATTAATATCGCTCATGTTTTTTAACTGTGTTCTGTTCGTTGCACTTGTCCTTTGCTTCTTTTCCATCTTTGCCTTTTTGTCTGTCTTCTCTGGTTTTAATAGCATGTTTTAGCTGTAATGTCTGCTATTATACTAGTCCTCTTAACATGATGGTATGTGTTGGAGAAGGAGAAGCATTATATAATCCTTTGAAATTAAATATTATCTTGCAATCTCTAATTTGAGTTTTGAACTTTGACCAGCTGAGGAAATTGAATCCATCTTTGTAGCTATAGTTTGTCTCTATGAATTTTATCCTCTTTATTATTTCCTAAATCATTCAAATAATCTGATAGTTTTAATCAAAATGATAAAATCTGTATCTGCCCCACTCAAGGAGGAGAAGGAAAAAGAGAAGGAAGAAATGAAGAAATTTTCATGCCTTCAAATGTGAAATGTTAGAAATGGGCAACCTTAATTTTGGAAAATATTTTATTCTTCCTTGAATCTAAATTAGGAAAAGACAAAATCAATTAAAAATTATATATTTTTTCTTCTTTTAGTTTCATTTAGATTCTGTGATGGTTAATATTAAGTGTCAACTTGATTGGCTTGAAGGGTGCAAAGTATTGTTTCTGGGTATATCTGTGTGTTTCTTGGTATTGCCAGAAGAGATTAAGATTTGAATCAGTGCACTGGGAGAGAAAGACCCACGCTCAGGAATGCCCACCCACGTTCTTCAGGAAGACCCACCCACAGTATGGGTACCATCCAATCCACTGCCAGTGTGGCTAGATAAAGCAAGCAGGAGAAGGTGGAAGAAGCTAACTTGCTGAGTACTTCAGCCTTTATCTTTCTCCTGTGCTGGATGCTTCCTGTCCTTGAACATCAGATTGCAAGTTCTTTGGCCTTTGGACTCTTGGACTTATACCAGTGGTTTGCCAGGGGCTTTTAGGCCTTTGGTCACAGATGGAAGTCTGCCCTGTTGGTTTCCCTAGTTTTGAGGTTTTGGGACTAGAACTGAGTCACTACTGGCTTCCTTTCTCCTTAGCTTGCAGACGGCCTATCATGGGACTTCACCTTGTGATCGTGTGGGTCAATTCTCCTTACTAAATTCCCTTTCATATATACATATATGCTATTAGTTCTGTTCCTCTAGAGAACCATGACTAATACAGATTTCATTTCATTTACAGCTCATCCATGATTATTTTCTCTTGGCTCTATAAATAACCCAGGATAATAAATTATTCTCTTCACAGAAAAATGTTTGTTTATAAAGTAATTCTTCATGATCGTTCATAAATAAGTTCAAAATGTCTTTATCAAGTTTTAATTTTCTTTTCTCGTATAAAGCCTTTGTTTTATCTTTATATTACTCTTCCTCATAGAAGAAATAGTATCTACTATTTGGCAAATTTTAAAGAGTTGTATAGGCATAGAATCAGTATTTTTGAGGTATATGTAAAGTTAGAAACAATTACCTTTGCTCAGACTGAAAAACATTCCTTCACCATATTGATATGAAACCCTCTTTCCCAGGCATCAAATGAGCATCTCATCTACCTCCAAGATGAGATCAGTAGTAGACAAGGGCAAAAAAGGAAGAATGATAAAAAGTCATGAGAAAAATCTACAGTACCACTAACAGTGTAAAAAGACAGATTTCAAAATAGGTATGTTGTCATCTAACTATTACTACAGAGCAGTACTCCTTCTCTCTCCTCATTCACAAGAATGAACCAAGGAATGTTTGCTTTGATGAAAAGAAAGTATTCTAAATATGATGAATGAAACTGGCAGAGACTCTCTTTTTATCCAACAGACTTTAGGGCTTTGTTGACATAGTAGCCTTTGGACTTCCTATATGCTTTCAAAGTGTTACTGATCCTTGCTCATCAAGGCAGACTGGAGAGGACGTAGTATTTAAAGGTAGAAGTAGGTTCAGAAATAAAGTGTACTCCTGGTGCTGTATCTCTTGAGAATGTATGGATGATAGCTAACCAGAACCCCTGGAAAGTGGAGGGAGGCAGGGAAACAACTTTATTTCAATGACTAGCTTTATTTTTCTGGATTATTATTCATAAAAATTACCATTTAGTCTATTTTTTAATTTGTTGTTGTTGTTTTGTTTTTGTTGTTATTTTGGAGATGGAGTCTCGCTCTGTCACCCAGGCTGCAGTGCAGTGGCACAAGCTAAGCTCACTGCAAACTCAGTCTCCTAGGTTCAAGCAATTATCCTGCCTCAGCCTCCCAAGTAGCTGGGACTACAGGTGCATGCCAACAAGCCCAGCTAATTTTTCTATTTTTAGTAGGGTTTCACCATGTTGGCTGGTGTCAAACTACTGACCTCAAGTGATCTGCCCGCTTCTGCCTCCCAAAGTGCTGGAATTACAGGCATGAGCCACCAAACCTGGCCTATTTTTTAATGTGATATTTTCTTAGAAGAAATATTTAAAGTGAAAACTTTAGTGAAATCCATAGAATAAAACATGAACCATAATGCACAGAACTTATTCTTAGTAATGTTCTGTTATTTTTTATGTTCTAGGAGCCCATATGCTATAATCTTATGTTTTAACATAAAGTGTTGTCTGTGGAATGCTGCCCACTTGACGGCTTGTTTATATTTGAAAATCACATTAACTTTTTCTGTAATTCTAAACTCAAGAGAATTAAAACCTTGCCTTAATGAAAGTAAATTTCCTAAATACTTTAAGTAACAGAAAACTAGACGTATATTTCAGAAATACAATCTTTAAAAATGAAAGAAATATTTAGTTTCAAACTTCATGTTATATGTAAAATTTATTTTCCATCATTCATACTAATGCTTGCATACAATTATACACTAAGATATTTGAAAATATATAAGGAATTTCAGATAATTATGAAAATATCTCATTTTTAAAAATCATGTCCTTCTTTTTACATGGCTCTTATTTCCATTTTATTTTGAATACACATGCAATTGCATTTTTCTAATACATTCACATGTATTATTTAGGAGCCCTGAAAAACCAGAAGACATACTCATAAACAATTTGTGGAGGGTTTGATAAAAAGGCTGCCTACAAAGATGTGATCAAACAAAAGCCACATTATATAGAATTGTACCCAAAAGGTAATAATAGCAGGATTTCATTAAGACACTGAGTCTTCAAGAGATGAGACTAAGGATATTATTTATTGGCAAGTCAAGACACATTATTATATTGTAAATAACAAAAATGGCTATAAGGAGGGGGTCATCTGACAGCTGAAATCTGTCTCTGAAGAGATGCTGCCAAACTGAAGCAGACCTATGGGGAGGAACGGAGTGGGGACTGGGGTAATCAATGCCTTGAATTAACTCCTCTTCCTCCTTCCTATCTAGTGTCAAGACTTCCTTTGGCCCAAAGCTTCATGAAACCAATGGACAAGTAAACTCTGATGCAGTGTGTACATTTCAGCCTCTCAGGGCACAGAGCAAGGAGTAGGAACATGAAAAGTGGATCTACAGAGGCAAACAGGAGATACTCAGCATGTATAGATATATTTGTGTCATTTTATGTATTTCTATCTGGAATCTTCCAACTTTTTAACCGAAAAGATAAAATATTCTGTAACTATGAAAAAGAAGAAGGAGAAAGTGTTACGGTTTTTACTCATGAATTATAGGTCAAGCATTGTGTTAAGCACTTTACAAATGAAATCAGTAACATTATTCACATTTCACATAGGGAAATAAGACAGAGACAATACATATCTTGCTTGGGTCCATAAAGTTAGTTAGCATATAAATTCAATTCCAATCTTTACTTAATTCTGAAGTACCTGCTTTTAAAACCTGCATGATAAAATTCTAGTCTTTGCGGCATCCCTGCTTCTTCCTTTGGTTTCAGCCAAATTTGATCACTGTTTCCTAGACCCTTCCTGACAGTTCCAGTCTTTGTGTCTCGGTGTGTGTGTGTATTTTTCGTAATATTATATGTGGTATATATACATATTTTTTGCATGGAATGCTGTTCTTCTTTATATCCAAATATTTTAAAGTTCTATCATTTATTATAAATTTATCAACAAGAATTTCCCAGGACAAAGACAGTCTCTTCCTTCCTAGCCCCCAAATGACTTTCCTTTTATATATATTTCATGGCACAAATTTTGGTCACATTATATAAGTTATTGTTTATACCTTCTTCTTATTCCCAATGCAAAGTGTGCTTCTGGAGTGCAAGCCCCAGATGTGAACTTATGAGCAAGACTGAATCTAATGTGCTGGGTACCTGCTTTTGTATAATTGCAAGGGGTAGATACAAATGGCTTGCTCTTCATGATCAATAACTATATTTCAGGCGGTAGTAAAGAATGAATGCCATTGTTGCCCCAACTTTACAAGTGAGTAAATTGAGACTCAGAATGTTAAACCTTCCCAAGTTCATATTGTTGGCACATGACAGGGCAGCATTACAACCCAGCTAACTGGTTTAGATACCATGCTTAACCACCACGCTATACCACATCTTAGAATACAAACAAGTCCAAGAAACAGAGAGTAACAGTGCTGTAGAAGAGCCAGGCTACCTAATATCTATAGGAAGTTGTACCGTTTGATGTGGCAGCTTCAGAAACACTTCCCTATCATAAAAACTCAAGGGTCAGTTCATGAGCAGTGAGCTGAGATCCGGTCACTGCGCTCCGGCCTGGGCAACAGAGTGAGACTCCGTCTCAAAAAAAAAAAAAAGAAAAAAGAAAGGTCTTTCAATATCAAGGAGTTGCTTGGTCCACTGCAACCGACTTTTTCCGTGATCGCTTGCAACAAAAGGCAACAAGTGAGTAAGCCCTAAAGTAACCTAATTTGCACAGAGAGTATTTCAACTTTGAGAGAAGTCATTTTTGGTAAGGAAAAATTATGTCCTACCTTAGAAAGGTAAATATTTGCTCTTTCTAGCAGTTTGTTTCGGGGCATAGTATTAAATTAAAATGTACCTCAGTTTCTGCTTCGTTGAGGTAGATGGGGCTCTGACGGTTGTAAAATGAATTAATGATGACTCACCACAGGAGATCACTCTTTCTTTCTTTTTTGGAGATGGAGTCTCACTCTGTCACCCAGGCTGGAGTGCATTGGCTCTATCTTGGCTCACTGCAACCTCCGCCTCTGGGGTTCAAGCAATTCTCCTGCCTCAGCCTCCCAAGTAGCTGGGATTACAGGTACCTGCCACCGCGCCCTGCTAATTGTTGTATTTTTAGTAGAGACAGGGTTTCACCATCTTGGCCAGGCTGGCCTCGAACTCCTGACCTCATGATCCACCCACCTCAGCCTCCCAAAGTGCTGGAATTATAGGCATGAGCCACCATGCCAGCCCTTCTTTCTATCCCTTCAGTCAACAATATTTATCAGTTGCTGCATGCCCTGCACTGACCTGGATGATGACAAGTTAAACATTTTAGAAACTAAATTTGCTATGGGTGGAATATAAGGTGTATGTGTGTCATAAAAGCAGGTAAATTTGAACAGATAGGAAAGGGACAGGTGATCTCACCAGAGTGATGAGACTTTATTCTGTAGACAAGTGGGCGGGATGGGGGGATCTTTCTGTTATATTTTTAAGTTATAAGCTAATGTGAACAGGTTTACATTTTAGGAACTTCACCCTGGCTGTGCTGAATGAGAGGGGTCCATAGCTGCAACCAGGATAATTTGAAAATTTATGAAATGATACAAGTATGAGATAACAGTAATGTGTGAGCCGTGCTGGCCAAAAGAGATGTGCGTGATTGAAACACTGGAGTGAACTGGGTGAAATGACATAATATGAGAGTGTACCACTTCGAAAAATGACCACTCAGGCAGCATTTATTCAATTACTTCACTAATTAGAATATTTTGTCTTGCTACTTCTGTTATCAAAAATATCATCTCTGACTACTTAATGACACAGAGACACTGGGTTATTTATTTTTTTATCTATAGGCTGAAAAACTATTAAGTCTGATGTTTTATTTAACATAATTTTGTGTACTCTGCTGAAACATAAACCCCGAACCCAAGGGCCATCCAAGCCCCAGTGAAAAACAATTTAATCCCTATGTGTTCTGTGCTCCCAAAACACCTTGTGAATGTACTCTTAGTATAGTTATCATACTGCACAATTATTTACTTTTCTATTTTACCCTGCAGAAGACTGATGCTTCTAGGATTTTATCTTACTAACCCTTGACTAAGATTCAGTGGGGGGCATATCATTATCTTAATTTGGATTTAAAACTCACAAAACCCTGGTTTGAATATTTGCTGTCTGATTAGTTTTCCCATGTCTCAGTTCACTTCTAAATGAAAATAACAATGCCTCCCACTCTATTATGGATGAAGTAAACTAATGTATGTGAAGAACTAGGCAAACTGTCTAATTAGCTAATTAACTCATGTAATTAATTAATAGATTATGATAATTACTATTAGCCTTTTCACCTAGAATATGAAGACATATAACAGATATATAATGAATATTTTAACAGGTGAATAATATTAGTACTTACTATATGCCAGACACAAATCTAGGCACTTTACATGCATCGACTCATTCAGTCCTTACAGAAAAACCTAGATGTCACTATTATTTTGGTTTTTATTTTCCCCTGTGTGTGTGTGTGTCACTACAATTCAAGAGGGCTGAAATTACTACTATTTTTATGCCAGTTTTACAATGAGAAAAGTGAGACCAAAAGTGGTTTTATAATTTACCCAAGGTTTACATTACCTGTTAACTGGCAGAGGAAAGTTGAGAATAATGCTCTTTATTGCCTCTGCGGATGGATGCATGGAATGAATAAATCGCTTTTCCTTTTTTCCCCTAGCTCTTAAAAATCAAACTGTTTTATCAAAAAGTGAAACAAAACATAATTGATACAATTAATGAACGAATGCAGTCAAGAAAGGGTCTATTTTCTTCAATAAAGTGTTCATTTACCCAGCACTTTGCCTGATGCATAGTGAGACTAATCAACTATTGAATGAATGAGTGCCTTTTTATAACTGACACAAACAATGAATTCCTTTCTAGTAGTTTTGAATGATCATTATAAATAATAATAGCAACAACAAAAGCAAACCATCTGTCAAAAGGATGTGATTAAGTGTCATGAATGGAGACTAGCATGAAGGTTAGGAAGATGGTGAAAATGCAGTAACAGCAATGTGGAAATATAAACATCTCCCCTGCCTCTTTGATTACTTACCTTATATCCAGATCTGCCACTTGGATCCAAGTACAGTAAAATGCTCGTGTTCTTGAATGTTCATGGCAAGCACTCAGCATCACTAGCCTCCTTTGGAGGAAAAAAATAGTGGAGATATTTATTAAGATTTTCACAGCTGTGACTTTTTAGCAAGAGCAAGCAGATAAATTATGCTTAACACAAAAATCTCAATTTTTCTTACACATACTTGTATTTTTCAATAGTGAGAGCCAATTTGGGGAATTTTAAATTATTTTTGAGCCAAGAAAATAAGAATGATGAATTTTTATCTATTCTTTTCTCCTTTGTATGAATCCAATTAAGATTATTAACAGAATATATGTCTGAGCACACTTTCAAACTGCGAGCGTTCGGCGGCATTGTCAGGTCTACATTTCCAACTTGTTAGAAATCAGTATTCAGGACAGGAACATTCTAAACCTCTGTAAGAGACACAAATGGACAATGTTTAATTTATGCCACTTAGACATAAAGGAGATCACATCAAGCACTGATTATACTGCTGTTTCCAGAATCCAGACAGACAGTGTTTTTTTTCTTTTTGCTGGTGTTTTCATTCAGAAAGGTTAAAACACTGTTAATACTTTTTGCTTTAGATTGAAGAACCAATATTTATCTTGGATCTGGGCGAACAGCTCAATTTTTATTGTCAATAAATATTCGTTGTCCAATTTCCTCAAAGCAAAATTGGAAGAAATTTTTTTTCAGTTTGTTTTTGACAGTTTTCCTGCGTTCTGAACACAGTGGATAAAGATGTGTTCCACTTATCCTTTGCTCCCATCATTCACTACACCAGATACACACATAGTAGGGTTCTAATTCATAATCAATCTCACCTGAATAGTTACTTGGTCTGAAAGATGCTCTGCGGTCAGAATTATAAACACGAGTGATTTCTGAATCAAAATAAAACTGACTAAACAACTCCAAGTGATCAAATTCACTAATTTTCAGGTTAGTAAATATGAGAACTTGGCCTAATTTCAAAGCTGCTGTATCTTGGTTTATTACCAAAATGATGAATAAGTTAGTATCAAGGATATATAAAAGACATAAGAGAGTGGACGTAGCTACTCACTGACTGTTTCCCCATGGAGGTAGGCCACAATTTTGGTGATTCTTATAGCCCTTGCAATGTTGGCATCTATACATATTAAAGATACTTAGAAATGTGAGCTTGCTGCCTTTTACACTATTAGGCTATGAGAGATTCTGTATCAGTTCTCAAGTGTAATCAATGCTCTAAAGTCTGTATCTTGTGGCATCATAGGAATATGTTTGTATTCTATTTCTTTCTGTACCGTTACACCTAGAGCAAACTTTTACCAGTGTTCTACAACTCACCCATTTAATATACTGTCTTACTTTCTTCACCAACTTTAGGTAAGACATTTGAAAATTAGGATACTCAGTGAATTTTTCTTAAAATTTTTAAAGGGAAGGTGTGGTTTCACAATGAGACGTGTAGGAAAGTGCAAGGGATGTGAATCAGAAGACAGCTCTCTGCTCCTTGCTAATTGTGTATTTTGAGGAAGCTGATTAGACTGTCAGAGCACTGGGTTTGTCTGCAGCAGGAATAACTATAAAGCCTACTTCCATATTCTTCAGCACAGTGTTTTCAAGGTTTATCTGCATAATAGCATATATCTAGACTACATTCCATTTTATGAGTGAATAATGTCCCATTGTATATGACAGATTTTATCTACCCACTGGGTCAGTTTGGAGACTCATCTGGTTTGAATGCTTTCCCCCTCGAAATCTCGTGTTGAAATGTAATCCCCAGCTGGGCACAGTGGCTCATGCCTCTAATCCCAGCACTTTGAGAGGCCGAAGTGGAGGGATCACGAGGTCGGGAATTTGAGACCAGCCTGACCACATGATAAGACACCATCTCTACTGAAAATACAAAAATTAGCCAGGCGTGGTGACAGGCACTTGTGACCTCAGTTACTTGGGAGGCTGAGGCAGGAGAGCTGCTTGAACCTAGGAAGTGGAGGCTGCAGTGAGCTGAGATCATGCCATTGTACTGCAGCCTGGGCAACAGAGTGAGACTCTGTCCAAAAAAAAGAAAAGAAAAGGAAAAAAAAAAAAAGGGAAGGGAAGGGAGGAGAGGGGAGGAGAGAGGAGGGGAGGGGAGGGGAAGGGAGGGGAGGCAAGGGGGAAGGAATCCTCAGTGTTGAAGATGAGGCCTGGTGGGAAATGTTTGAGTCATGGAGGTGGTTTCCTCATGAATGAATGGCTTGGTGCCCTCCTCATGGCACTGAGTGAGTTATTGCTCTGAGTTCACCAGAGGGCTGGTTGTTTAAAGGAGCCTGGCTACTCTGCATATCTCTCTTGCTCCTTCTCTCTCTGTGTAATATGCCTAGTCCCACTTCACCTTTTGCCATCAGTCAAAGTTCCTTGAGGCCTCACTAGAAGCCGAGCAGATGCCGGTGCCATGCTTACGCTGCTTGCAGAAACATGAGCCAATTAAACCTCTTTTCTTTATAAAATTACCCAGCCTCAAGTGTTTTCTTACAGAGATAAAACAATGGGTTAATATAGTGACAATCGGTTATTTTTACTGTAAACTATTATGAATAATTCTAATATGAACATTCATATACAAGTTTTGGTGTAGATATGTGAGTTTTTTCTGTCATTGATAGTCTCCTTGGAGTTGAGTTTTATTCATTTTATTTTATTTTATTTATTTTATTTTATTTATTTATTTATTTTTTTGAGACGGAGTCTCGCTCTGCTGCCCAGGCTGGAGTGCTGTGGCCGGATCTCAGCTCACTGCAAGCTCCGCCTCCCGGGTTCACGCCATTCTCCTGCCTCAGCCTCCCGAGTAGCTGGGACTACAGGCGACTGCCACCTTGCCCGGCTAATTTTTTTTTTTGTATTTTTTAGTAGAGACGGGGTTTCACCGTGTTAGCCAGGATGGTCTCGATCTCCTGACCTCGTGATCCGCCCGTCTCGGCCTCCCAAAGTGCTGGGATTACAGGCTTGAGCCACTGCGCCCGGCCTATTTTATTTTTTTTTAATATTATTTTAAATTGACAATTTATAACTGTTTACATTATGGGGAACAATGTGATATTTTGATATACACATCTACAATGTGGTTATAAGATTTTATTTCTCTTGGGTATTCATCTAGAAATTGAACTGCTCCAGGTTTAGGCCTTTGAAGGAACTCCCAGACTATTTTTCAAAATATCTTCACTATTTCACAACCATGCCAGCAGTATATGTAGGAATTGTTCCATTTCTCCACATCTTTACAAACACTTGATATCATCTTTCTCTTGTATTATAGTCATCATAGTAAGTATGCAGTGATGTCTCATTCTTATTTCTGTTTGTTTTTCACCACTAACTAATGATTTCTAGCATATTTTGATGTTCTTATTGATCATTTGTAATTCTTAGGAAAAGGATCTATTAAGATCCTTTGTCCACATTTTAGTTGGGGAATTTGTCCTTTTATTATTGAGTTGTAACAGTTCTTTATATAGTCTAGATACAAGTTCTTATCAGACAGATAATTTATAAATATTTTATCTCAATCTGTGCAATGATTTTATATATCGTGATGGCATCCTTTAAAACACAAAGGTTTTCTGTTTTACATTAATTTTAACCTATCTTTTTTTTTGTCATTTCAAAATTTGTTGTCATAGCTGGGAGGGCTTTGTTTAACCCAGAATCTCAAAGATTTACTCCTTTATTTTCTTCCAAGAGTATTAAATTTGTATCCCATTTTTGTTATATTTTATTTTATTATTTATTTTCTTAAATTAAAAGATAAAACTGTATTTCTTCACTGTAGACTACATATCGTCTTGAAGTATATATACATTGTGGAATGACTAAATCTAGCTAATTCATATATGCATTACCTCACATGGCTCTATTTTTTTGTGGTGAGAACATTTTACATCCACTCTCTTAGCATTTCTTAAGAGTATTGTGTATTGGTAACTATAGTTTGTGTGTTTCATTTAAAGTTTGTTTTTGTGTGTAGTGCAGAGGAGTCCAAATTTATTCATTTGTATATGGATATCCAGTTGTTCCACCACTATTTGTTTAAAAGATTATTTATTATTCTATTGAATTGTCTTGACACCCTTGTTGAAAATCAATTGACTACATGCATATACAGCTTTATTTCTGGATTCAACTTTTTTTCATTGATCTATTATGTTAATGCCACCCTGTCTTTTCTTTTAACTTTTCTTTTAAGTTCTGGGGTACATATGCAGGATGTGCAGGTTTGTTACATAGGTAAACATGGGGGTTTGTTGTACAGATTATTTCATTATCCAGTAATTAAGCCTAGTACCCACTAGTTATTTTTCCTAATCCTCTCCCTCCCTCAACCCTCCACCCTGCGGTACGTCCCAGTATGGATTCGTTGTTCCCCTCTATGTGTCCGTCAGTTCTCATCATTTAGTTCCCACTTATAAGTGAGAACATGTGGTATTTGGTTCTCTGTTCCTGTGTTAGTTTGCTAAGGATGAGGGTCTCTAGCTCCATCCACACCCCTCAGAGGACATGATCTCATTCTTTTTTATGGCTGCATAACATTACATAATGTACATGTAGCAGATTTTCTTTATCCAATCTATCACTGACGGGCATTTAGGTTGATTCCATGTTTTTGCTATTGTGAATAGTGCTGCAGTGAACATATGCGTGCATGTGTCTTTAAACTAGAATGATTTATATTCTTTTGGGTATATATCAAGTAAGGAATTGCTGGGTCAAATGGTATTTGAGTCTCTAGGTCTTTGAGGAATCACTGCACTGTCTTCCATAATAGTTGAACTAATTCACTATCCTACCAAGAGATTAAAAGTATTTCTTTTCCATAACCTTGCCAGCACCAGTTCTTTTGACTTTTTAATAATAATCATGCTGACTGTTGTGAGATGCTGTATCATTGTGGTTTTGATTTGCATTTCTCTAATAATCAGTGGTGTTGAGCTTTTTTAAATGATTGTTGGCTGCATGTATGTATTCTTTTGATAAGTATCTTTTCATGTCTTTTGCACACTTTTTAATGAGGTTGTTTGTTTTTTCTTGTAAATTTTTTATAAATGCTGGATATTAGACTTTTATCCAGAAGCATACGTTGCAAAAAATTTTCTCCCATTCTGTAAGTTGTCTGTTTACTCTATTGATGTTGATGGTTTCCTTTTTATTTTTTTAAATTAATTTTTTATTTCAATTGGTTTTTGGAAAATAGCTGGTGTTTGGTTACATGAAAAAGTTGTTTTTGTTTGTTTGTTTGTTTTTTCCTTGAGATAGAGTCTCATTCCATAACCCAGGCTGGACTGCAGTGGTATGATCTTGGCTCACTGCAACCTCCATGTCCCAGATTCAAGCAATTCTCCTGCCACAGCCTCCTGAGTAGGTGGGATTGCAGGCAGAAGCCACCATGCCCAACAAATTTTTTTTGCATTTTTAGTAAAGACAGGGTTTCGCCATGTTGGCCAGGCTGGTCTTGAACTCCTGACCTCAAGTGATCCACATACCTCAGCCTCCCAAAGTGCTGGGTTTAGAGGCATGAGCCACTGCGCCTGGAGGGTTACATGAATAAGTTCTTTAGTGGTGATTTCTGAGATGTTGTTGCCCCCATCACCTGAGCAATGTACACTTTACCCAGTGTGTAGTGTTTTACCCCTTGCCAACCCGCACCCTTTTCCCTGAGTCCCCAAAGTCCAATGCATCATTCTTATGCCTTGTCATCCTCACAGCTCAGCTTCCACATATGAGTGAGAACATATGATGTTTGGTTTTTCATTCCTGAGTTACTTCACTTAGAATAATAGTCTTCAGTTCCACCCAGGTTTCAGTGAATGCCATTATTTCATTTCTTTTTATGGTGAGTAGTATTCTACGGGGTGTGTGTGTGTGCGCGCGCGTGTATTTTTTCTTTATCTACTCATTGATTGATGAGCATTTGGGCTAGTTTCATACTTCTGCAATTGCAAATTGTGTTGCTATAAACATGTTTGTGCAAGTGTCTCGTATAATGACTTTTTTTCGTCTGGGTAGATACCTAGTAGTGGGACTGCTGGATCAAACAAGATCTACTTTTAGTTCTTTAGGGACTTCCCACACTACTTTCCACAGTGGTTGTACTAGTTTGCATTCCCATCAATAGTGTAAAAGTGTTCCCTTGTCAACATATCCCCACCAATATGTATTTTTTTTTTTTTGATTTTTTGATTATGGCCATTCTTGCAGGAATAAGGTGATATCCCATTGTGGTTTTGATTTGCATTTCCCTGATAATAAGTGATGTTGAATATTTTTCCAAATCTTTGTTGGCCATATATGTATTTTCTTTTGAGAATTATCTATTCATGTCCTTAGCCCGATTTTGATGAGATTATTTGTTTTTTTCTTGATGATTTGCATGAGTTCTTTGTAGATTCTGGATATTATTCCTATGTTGGATGTATAGATTGTGAAGGTTTTCTTCCACTCTGTGGGTTGTCTGTTAACTCTGATCGTTATTTCTTTTTCTGTGCAAAAGCTTTTTAGTTTAATTGAGTCTCATCTATTTATCTTCGTTTTTGTTGCATTTGCTTTGGGGCTCTTGGTCATGAAGTCTTTGCCTAAGCCAATGTCTAGAAGGGTTTTTCCAAGTTATCTTCAAGAATTTGTATGATTTCAGGTCTTAGATTTAAATCTTAGACCCGTCTTGAGTTGACATTTGTATAATGTGAAAGATGAGGATCCAATTTATTCTTCTACAAGTGGCTTGCTGATTTCCCAGCATCATTTGCTGAATAGGGTGTCCTTTCCTCACTTTATGTTTTTGTTTGCTGTGTCAAAAAATCAGTTGGCTGCAGGTATTTGGCTTTATTTCTGGGTTATCTGTTGTGTTCCACTGGTTTATGCACCTATTTTTTATACTAGTACCATGCTGTATTGGTGACTATGGCCTTCTGTTATAGTTTGAAGTCAGATAATGTGATACCTCCAGATTTATTATTTATTATTTTTGCTTAGTCTTGCTTTGTCTATGCAGGCTCCTTCTTGGTTCCATATGAATTTTAGGATTTTTTTTCTAATTATATGAAAAAGAATGGTAGTATTTTGATGGGAATTGCATTGAATTTATAGATTGTTTTTGGCAATATGGTAATTTTCACAATATTGATTCTACCCATCCATGAGTATGGGATGTGTTTCAATTTTTTGTGTCATCTATGATTCCTTTCAGCAGTGTTTTGTAGTTTTTCTTGTGGAAGTCTTTCATGTCCTTGGTTAGGTATGTTCCTAAGTATTTTATTTATTCTTTTTTTGCATCTATTGTGAAAGGGGTTGAATTATTGATTTGATTCTCATCTTGGTTGCTGTTGGCATATAGCGGAGCTACTGACTTGTGTACACTAGTTTTGTATCCTGAAACTTTACTGAATTCATTTGCCAGTTCTAGGAGCTTTTTGGATGAGGTTTTAGGGATTTCTAAGTATACAATCATCTCATCAGCAGTGACAGTTTGAATTTTTTACCATTTTGGATGCCCTTTATTTCTTTCTCTTGTATGATTGCTCTGGCTAGGACTTCCAGTGCTATGTTGAATAGAAGTGGTGAAAGTGGGCATCCTTGTCTTGTTCCAGTTCTCAGGGGAAATGCTTTCAGCTTTTCCCCATTCAGTATAATATTGAGTGTGGGTTTATCGTAGATGGCTTTTATGACTTTACATATGTCTTTTTTATGTTGATTTTGCTCAGAGTTTTTATGATAAAAGAATGCCAGATTTTGTAAAATGTTTTTTTTCTTCATGTATTGAGATGATCCTGTGATTTTTGTTTCTAGTTCTGTTTATGTGGTGAATTTCATTTATTGATTTCTGGATACATATCACACCATCCCTGCATCCCTGGCATGAAACTCACTTGATCATGATGGATTTTCTTTTTGATATGCTGTTAAGTTTGATAAGCTGTTAGTATTTTGTTGAGGATTTTTGTATCTATGTTCATCAGGGATATTGGTCTGTACTTTTTTTTTCTTTTTTTTTTTATTTTTTGTTATGTCCTTTCTTGGTTGTGGCATTAGGGTGATACTGGCTTCGTGGAATGATTTAAGGAGGATTCCATCTTTCTGTATCTTGTGGAATAGTGTCAATGAAATTGGTACCAATTCTTCTTTGAATGTCTGATAGAATACAGTTGTGAATCCATCTGCTCCTGGACTTAATTTGTTGGCAGTTTTTAAATTACTATTTCAATCTCACTGCTTGTTATCGGTCTGTTGGGAGATTCTATCTTTTCCTGGTTTAGTCCAGGATGGTTGTATATTTTCATGAATTTATCCATCTCCTCTAGGTTTCCTCATCTATGTATGTAAAGGTGTTCATAGTAGCCTTGAATAATTGTATTTCTGTGGTATTGGTTGTAATATCTCCCATTTCATTTCTAATTGAGCTTATTTGTATCTTCTCTCTTCTTTTCTTGATTAGTCTCTCTAATGGTCTATCAATTTTATTTATCTTTTCGTATAACCAAATTTTTGTTTTATTTATGTTTTTTTTTTTTTTTTTTTTTTTTTTTGAGACGGAGTCTCTCTCTGTTGCCCAGGCTGGAGTGCAGTAGCCGAATCTCAGCTCACTGCAAGCTCCGCCTCCCGGGTTTACGCTATTCTCCTGCCTCAGCCTCCCGAGGAGTAGCTGAGACTACAGGTGCCCGCCACCTTGCCTGGCTAGTTTTTCGTATTTTTTTTAGTAGAGATGGAGTTTCACCATGTTAGCCAGGATGGTCTCGATCTCCTGACCTTGTGATCCACCCGTCTCAGCCTCCCAAAGTGCTGGGATTACAGGCTTGAGCCACCGCGCCTGGCCGTATTTTTTTGTTTGTTTGTTTGTTTCGATTTCATTTAGTTCTGCTCTGATCTTCATTATTTACTTTCTTCTACTGGGTTTGGGTTGTCCTTGTTTCTGCAGTTCTGTGAAGTGTGTCCTTAGATTGTCTATTTGTGTTCTTTCAGACTTTTTTGTTAGTTTTTTGTTTTTTGGTTTTTTGGTTTTTTTTTTTAGATGGAGTTTCACTTTTATTCCCAGACTGGGGTGCAATGATGTGATCTTGGTTCACTGCAGCCTCTGTCTCCCAGGTTCAAACAATTCTCCTGCCTCAGGCTCCCAAGTAGCTGGGATAACCAGTGCCTACCACCATGCCCAGCTAATTTTTTGTACTTTTAGTAGAGACGTGGTTTTGCCATGTTGGCCAGGCTGCTCTCAAACTCCTGGCCTTAGGTGATCCACCCTCCTCTACCTCCCAAAGTGCTAGTATTACAGGCATGAGCTGCTGCTTCCAGCCTCAGACTTTTTAATGTAAGCATTTAATGCTATCAACTTTCCCATCAGCACTGCTTTTGCTGTATTTCAGAGGTTTTGATATGTTGTGCTACTATTACTGTTCGGTTCAAATAACTTTTTAATTTTCATCTTGATTTTATTGTTACCCCAACAGTCATTCAGAAGCAGATTATTTAATTTCCATGTGTTTGCATGGTTTTGAGGGTTTCTTTTGCAGTTGATTTTCAATTGTATCCCACTCTGGTCTGAGAGAGTACTTGCTATACTTTTGATTTTCTTAGATTGACTGAGACTTATTGTGTGACCTATCATATGGTCTACTTCAGAGAATGTTCCATGTGCTCATGTATATTCTGTACTTGTTGGGTAGAATGTTCTGTAAATTTCTGTTAAGTCCATTTGTTGCAGGGTTCATTGTTTAACTTAACTTCATTCATTAAGTTCATTGTTTCTTTGTTGACTTTCTGTCTTGATGACCTCTCTAGAGCTGTCATTGGAGTATTCAAGTTCCCCACTATTATTGTGTTGCTGTCTATCACATTTCATAAGTCTAGTACTAACTGTTTTATAAATTTGGGAACTCAAGTGTTAGATACACATATATCTAGGCTTGTAGTAGTTTCCTGTTGGCCTACTCCTTTTATCTTTATGTAATTCCCCCTTTGTCTTTTTCAACTATTGTTGCTTTAAAGTTTGTTTTGTCTGAAATAACTACTCCTGCTCACTTTTGGTGTCCATTTGCAAGGAATATTTTTTCCACACCTTTACCTTAGGTTTATGTGAGTCTTTATGTGTTAAGTGAGTCTCCTGAAAACAGCAGAAACTTGGCTGATGAATTATTATTCATTCTGCCATTCTATATCTTTTAAGTGTAGTCTTGGTAGTGACAAATTCTCTCAGCATATTTTTGTTTGTAAAAGACTATTTTTACTTCATGTATGAAGCTTAATTTCACTGGGTACGAAATTCTTAGCTGATAATTCTTTCGTTTAAGGAAGCTAAAAATAGGCCACAAATCCCTTCTAGCTTGTAGGGTTTCTGCAGAGAAATCTGCTGTTAATATGATTGGTTTTGGTTTATAGGTTATCTGGTGCTTTTGCTTCGCAGCTCTTTAAGATTCTTTCCTTTGTTTTGACTTTAGATAACCTGATAACTGTGTGCCTAGGTGATGATCTTTTTTTGATTAATTTTCCGGGTGTCATTTGAACTTCATGTGTGTGGATGTCTAGATCTCTAGCAAGGCCAGGGAAGTTTTTTTTGATTATTCCCTCAAGTATGGTTTCCAAACTTTGTATTTCTCTTCTTCTTTGGGAACAATTTTTCTTAGGTTTGGAGGTTTAACACAGTCCCAAAGTTCTTAGAAGCTTTGTTCATTTTTTTAATTCTCTTTTTCTTTGCCTTTGATGTATTGGGTTAATTCAAAATCCTTGTCTTTGAGCTCTGAAGTTCTTCTGCTTGTTCAATTCTATTCCTGAGACTTTCCAGGGGATTTTGAATTTCTCTAAGTATGTCCTTGATATATGGAAATTGTGACTATTTATATTTAGGCTATTTCACTGAAGAATTTTCCTTTCATATTCTGCATCATGTTTTTGATTTCTTTAAGTTGGACTTTATCTTTCTCTTGTGTCTCCTTGATTAGCTTAATAATCCACCATCTGACTTCTTTTTCTGCCAATTCAGAAATTTCTTCTTGGTTTGCCTCCGTTGCTGGTAAGCTGGTATGATCTTTTGGGGGTGTTAAGGAATCTTGTTTTGTCATATTACCAGAATTGTGTTTCTGGTTGCTTCTCATTTGGGTAGACTCTATCAAAAGGAAGATCTGAGATTCAAGGGCTGCTGTTCATCTTTGGTCCCACAGAGTGATCCCTTAATATGGTGTTTTCTCCCTTCTCCCTAGGGACTGGGCTTTCTGAGAGCTGAACTGTAGTGACTGTTTTTTCTCTTCTGGGTCTAGCCACCCAGCGGAGCTACCGGGCTTCAGGCTGGTGCTGGAAAGTGTCTGCAAAGAGTCCTGTGATGTGATCCGTCTTCAGGTCTTGCAGCCATGGCTACCAGCACGTGCTCCAGTTAAGGTAGCAGGGGAGTGAAGTGGGCTCTGTGAGGGTCTTTGGTTGTATTTTTGTTTACTGTGCTGGTTTTGTATTGGTTGGCCTCCAGCCAGTAGGTGGTACTTTCAAGAATGCATCAGCTATGGTCTTATATGGAGGATGCGTACTTGCCCTAGGGACACCTGGTTAAGTATTCAGTTTTCTCAGGCAGTGGGAAGGACCATAGAGCTCCCAAGGGAATATGACCACTGTCTTGGCTTCCAGGACTGATGAAGACCACCTTGTGGCGGCAAGAATAGGTGTGTCTGAGCTCAGCCTCTTCTTGGGTGGTGCTTGCCGTGGCTGTGGTTTCCAGTCCAGTGGAGTTATATTCCCAGGGGAATTAGCTTGCCTCTGCTGAGTCATACAAGTTGCCAGGGAAGTGGAGGAAAGCTGTCAGTCACAGGCCTCACCCCACTCCCACACAGCCAGCAGTCCTAAAGACTGGTCTCACTCCCACCATTCCACGCCCCCACCTCCCATCCTCCCCCAGCAACAGCAACAAGTGTATTTCCAGGCAGTGATGACCAAGGCTGAGAACCTGCTGCAGACCAGAAGCCTCCCTGTTGAGAAAGCAAGCCGACCCACAGTGTTTTGGCATCTCAGGGAGCCTGCTGGGATTAACCAGGTCCTTCAAAGGGGCTATGGATTCTTTTGACTTTCCTGGTATGTTCCTGTGGTAGTTCTTGGAGCAAAAATTCATGATGTTAGTCTCCACACACTGCTGTGTCTGTTTGAGCAGGCGCTGCAAGCTAGTCCTGCCTCCTATCTGCCATCTTAACCATGATGATAGTTTCTTTTGCTGTGCAGAAGCTCTTTAGTTCAATTAGATTCCATTTGTCAAGTTCTGCTTTTGTTTCATTTGTTTTTGGAATCTTCGTCATGAAATCTTTGCCAGCGCCTATGTCCTGAATAATATTGCCCAGGTTTTCTTCTAGAGTTTTTTTATAATTTTGGGTTTTACATTTAAGTCTTTAATCCATGTTGAGTTGATTTTTGTATATGATGTAAGGAAGGGTTCCACTTTCAATTTTCTGCATATGGCTTGCCAGTTATCTCAGCACCACCTGTTAGAGGATCATTTACCCATTGCTTGTTTTTGTTAGGGTTGTCAAAGATCAGATAGTTGTAGGTGTACAGT
Organism: Colobus angolensis palliatus; assembly: GCF_000951035.1. Taxonomy (NCBI): domain Eukaryota; kingdom Metazoa; phylum Chordata; class Mammalia; order Primates; family Cercopithecidae; genus Colobus; species Colobus angolensis. The sequence goes on from NW_012116411.1 coordinate 2,040,244, forward strand.
CTTATTTCTAGGTTTTCAATGCTGTTCCATTTGTCTATGTGTCTGTTCTTTTACCAGTGCAATGCTGTTTGGGTTACTGTAGCCCTGTAGCATACTTTGAAGTTGGGTAACATTATGCCTCCAGTTCTATTCTTTTTGCTTAGTATTGCCTTGGTTATTTGGGCTCTGTTTTGGTTCCATATGAATTTTAAAATAGTTTTTTCTAGTTCCGTGAAAAATGTCAGTGGTTGTTTAATAGGAACACCATTGAATCTATATATTGCTTTGGGCAGTATGGCCATTTTAATGATATTGATTCTTCCTATCCATGTGTATGGAATGTTTTTCCATTTGTTTGCATGATCTCTAATTTCTTTGAGCAGTGGTTTGTAGTTCTCTTTGTAGTGATCCTTCACTTCCTTTGTTAGCTGTATTTCTAGGTATTTTATTTTTTTTGTGGCAGTTGTGAATAGGAGTTCATTTATAATTTGACTCTCAGCTTGACTGTCATTGGCATACAGGATTGCTAGCAATTTTTGCACATTGATTTTGTTTTCTGATACTTTGCTGAAGTTGCTTATCAGCTTAAGAAGGTTTTGGGCTGAGACGATGAGGTTTTCTAAATATACAATCAGGTCATCTGCAAACAGAGGCAATCTGACTTCCTCTTTTCCTGTGTGAATAACCTTTATTTCTTGCTGTTGCCTGATTGCCCTGGCCAGAACTTCCAATACTATGTTGAACAGGAGTGGTGAGAGAGGGCATTTTTGTCTTGTGCCAGTTATCAAGGGGAATGCTTCCATCTTTTGCCCTTTCATGTTGTCTGTGAGTTTGTCATAGATGACTTATATTATTTTGAGGTATGTTCTTTCAATACTTAGTTTAGTCAGAGCCCGAATAGCCATGTTACCTGACTTAAAACTATACTACAGGGATACAGTAACCAAACCAGCATGGTACTGGTACAAAAACAAACACATAGACCAATGGAACAGAATAGAGGACCCAGAAATGAGACCACTCACCTACAACTATCTGATCTTTGACAAACCTGACAAAAACAAGCAATGGGGAAAGGATTCCCTATTCAATAAATAGTGCTGGGATAGCTAGCTAGCCATATCCTGAAGATTAAAATGGGACCCATTTCTTACACATATGCAAAAATTAACTCAACATGAATTAAACACTTAAATATAAAACCCAAAACTATAAAATCCCTGGAAGACAACATAGACAATACCATTCAGGACATAGGCATGGGCAAAGATTCAATGGTGAAGATGCTAAAAGCAATTGCAACAAAAGCAAAAATTGACAAGTGAGATCTAATTAAACTAATTAAACTTCTTCACAGCAAAAGAAACTATCAACAGAGTAAACAGACAATCTACAGAATGGAGGAAAATGTTTGCAAAGTATGCATCTGGCAAAGGTCTTATATCCCTCTAATATTCCCTTTCTCCACATCACTGTCAACAGTTATCATTTGTCTTTTTGGTGGTAGCCATTTGAACAGGAGTGAGGTGATTTTATTGAGATTTCAATTTAAAATTTCCTTTTGGTTAGTGATGTTGAGAATTGGAACTGGAGAAAATATTTGCAAATCAGACATCTAATAAGAGGTTAATATCCAAAAATATTTAAGGACCTCAAACAATAGCAAATAATGAAATTATAAAATGGGCAAATATCCTGAATATACATTTTTCATTTTTAGAGACAGGGTCTCACTCTGTTGCACGGGCTGGAGTGCAGTAGGGCAATTATAACTGACTGCAGCCTCAAATTCCTGGGCTCAAACCATCCTGCTGTTTCAACCTCCCAAGTAGGTAGGACTATGGCACGTGTTGGCATGTCTAGCTACATTTTAAATTTTCGTAGAGGCAAGATCTCTCATTATTTTGCCCAGACTCGTCTCAAACTCTTCAGCTCAAGCCATCCTCCCCACTTAGCATCCCAAAGGACCAGGATTACAGGTGTGAGCCACTGTGCCCAGCCCATATATTTTGTTTTTAGAATTTAGTATTTTGATACGACCTTCATAATTTTGATTCTCAGTATCCATAGCATAATATACTTATTAACATTAAAATTTTCCACATTGTGGTTGTTATATTTAATTTTAAAATAAATATCCATTCAAATAACTTTTTCTTTAGGTTGAATTATGTTTTCTTTATTTTAAAATTCATTCATTTATTTTAATTGATCAGTAAAATTTATGTATATTTATGGTGGGAAACAAAGTTTTAGTACATGAATACATTGAAGAATGGCTAAATCAAACTATTTAGCATAAACATTACCTCACAAACTTCTTTTTTTTTTGTATGTGGATACTTAAAATCCATTCTCTTAGCTATTTTTAAGTATAAAATATATGGTTATCAACTGCAATCACCATGATGTATAAATATTCACACCCATTGACCCAGCTATGTGTTCCCTAACAATTTAGCGTAAGAACACAAACTTATTTCTTTACGGTAAATTATTAGAGGAAGCATAACTGATTTAATAGGCATAAATATTTATATACTTTATAATATTTCCATATGGTTTTTCAAAAATGGTTTTCAGAATTACAGTGCCACCAGTAGTTTATAAATTTTTTATTCAAAAATCTCACATTTGCTGCTAAACCTCTAAATATTTATTGATTTAATAATATGAACAATTTTAGCTTTAAATTTTATTAGAAACTGTACTCAACAAAATTTCAAAATAATTTCATCATATTTAAATGATTGAATCATAAGATTATTGCTGATGCTATTTTTAATTTTCATATTTTTGTACAATACATGAATTATGTTTATAATCAAAACATAAAGTCATTCTGTAAAAATTGCTTTACTCTTTTCTAACAACATTGTATCACTTTCTCTGTTTACAATTTATTAAACTAGTTACTATTGATTTTATTAGACTGCATATTGCCATATAACAAAAAATAATAATATTTTTTAAACCATGGGAAAGAGTAAAGAGAATACCTTGAAAAACCACTTCTAACAATATAAATTTCAGTTAATTTCCAGAGAATAATTCTTTTATTCACGAATCTGGAGCAGATACCTCCTTCAATTTTATTTTTATAGAAAATGCCTTTTGTCAGCAGATGTGCTTGTTTATTGCAAAGCTTATAATGCAAAGCAGCTTATCTTCCTGTAGAAATAAGCATATTTAGTTTACCACACCATACAGAACAATAAAACTTTCTACTGTTCATCCCTGGAGGAACAAGTTGGAATGTATAATATTTTAAATTCAGTGAAGACAACAAAGCATCACAGTAAGCATGTTTTTTTAGGCAACATACATAGCTCACAATTAAAGTTTTAAATGTATGATTTGAAATCTGTAAGCTTTTTTATATGTAATTTAGGTCCATTTTCCCTGCTAGTGAAAATATGGATTTATAATTACCCATATTTTCAATGTATTTACATTTTTCAGAATTACTGCAAGAAATATTTCAGATGTAATCTGGCCTCAAAATCTCTGATTAAATAAATGACTTCTGAAAATTTGTTTTATATGCAATTGATATGTACAGGAGATCACTAAAATAACAATCACTATACTATACTGCACTTAGCTTGTATGGTCTACTCAACCCTGAGATCTCTGAAGGCGAGAACCATAGCTTTTTAATGATCTGTTCCCACCAATTAACAGAGTACTTTTCACAGCATGTGTCCCATGAATAATTATTGAATCATTGAAAGAATTACAACTAGAGGGTAAATTCCACTGTGCAATATCTTTCACTGGAATTTATCTTCTGGGAGATCAGAAGCCTTGCTTTTCTTAAAGCTGCATATGAGTTTGTACTTTTTCAAGACATATTCAGTCTTCAGACTCCATTACAGCTATGTCAGCTCTTGCTAACTCCTTTTATCAAATAGTATGAAGCCAACACATTTTCTGTATGATAGAAGTTTTCTTAATGATCTTAATCATAATTATATCAATTTTAAAAATCAACATGGTTCCTATATGAGAGAGAAGTGTGCTACAATACCCAACCATTAACAAAGACAAAAAAAAATGACATTTTCCCCACCAGATAACAATAAAAGACAATAAAAGATTTTTGAAGGTTAGTTTTTGTTATTAATTCTTTGTACCTCCCAAAGTCCCAAATGCCGGCACTCACACACTGGTTCTGGGAATTTTTTGTACTGTCCCAGAACATGCAGAGAGGAGACTCAATATCAAAAGTGAAAAATGTACATCTAAGAAATGCAAATTTAAGAGTGCACACAGCCGATGGCCGAATAGGAACAGCTCCAGTCTCCAACTCCCAGCGCGAAGGACACAGAAGACCGGTGATTTCTGCATTTTGAACTGAGGTACTGGG
>NW_012116411.1:2050481-2065915 GCF_000951035.1 Colobus angolensis palliatus
GGGTGCTGACGAGTTGATGGGTGCAGCACACCAACATGGCACAAGTATACATATGTAACAAACCTGCACGTTATGCACATGTACCCTAGAACTTAAAGTACAATAATAAAAAATAAAAATAAAAAAATAAAAAATAAAAAAATAAAAAAAATGCAAATTTGAACAATAATGAGATACTCTTACATGTCTATTAGAATGGGCAAAATTTGGAAGACTGACAATGTCTAATGCTGGCAGAGATGAGGAACAACAAAAATTCTCATCCCTTGCTGGTAAGAATCCAAAATGGAACAGCCACTTTGAAAGTTAGTTTAGCAGTTGCTTATAAAACTAAACATATGACAGTTATGCCCCTCAGTATCTTCCCAGATTTGTTGAAAACCTATGTCCACATGAAAACCTGCACATGGATGCTTATAGCAGCTTTTTTCATAATTAACAAAACTTGGAAATACGCAAGGTATCCTTCAGTAGGCAAATGGGTAAATAAATTACAGTATATCCACACAATAGAATGTTATTTATTGTTAAAAAGAACTGGCTATCAAGCCGTGAAAAGACAAGAAGAAAACGTAAACGTATATTACTAAGTGATAGACGCCAGTCTGAGGATGCTAGATACTGTAGAATTCTAACTATGACATTCTGAGAAAGTCAAAACTGTGGAAATAGTAAAAGGATGAGTGGTTGCTAAGAGGCAAGGGTAATGTATAATGTATAATGACATATATCCATCATTATTTGAATAGATTCCAACAGAGGAGTTTCACAGACCTAAAAATCTCCTATGCTTTGCCTGCTCATTCCTCCCTTACCCTCAACAGCTTTAGAAGTACAATTGGCCGTAACTGCTACTTAGGCTTACAGACAGGCTTTGAATTGGACAATATCTGATTTGATCTAAAGAACAATCCTGGATCAGAATGAAATAAAATAAGCCAAATTTCTACCTGTAAATAGATTGTGGCTCAAATACAAACTTGTTAACATCAAAAATCTAAAGTAATTTCCATTTTATATACATGATCTTAGAAAATACAGTTTTTGTCATTTACAGCAGCTCAAACTAAAGATAGCCAGTTCAGCTGGAGAGAAGTTAACCATAATCTAAGGTAATGGAATGAGAGAAAGAGAAGAAGGTACAGTTATGGCAGATATTTAGTAAGTGGAATAAGAAGTGGTCAACGTTTGGGCACAAAAAGTGAGTTAAAGGCAGAAGTGTAAAATTTAACACAATGAATTTGATCTGTCTTCTACAATTTTATGAAAAAAAATATTTCATGCAATGTTAAAACTAGAAGGGAACTTTGAAAACATCTATCTAATTCAGAATGTTCATTTTGCAGATGAACAGGAAATTTTCCATGGTCACACAGCTAATTACTAAGTAATGGTCTTTAATTTATGAACCCAAATCAAGACAAAACTCACTTCTCAGTAAACCTTCAGCCTTCTATTTACCCATCTCATGGTCTTTTGTTACAATTTCTTATTGTTCTCAAGTTAATGGACATAATTTCTTTTGTGTTATTCTTTGAAGGCACAGGGTGAGTGAAAAGAGGTTGAACAGATTTAAAGGGATAGAATATCAACTTTATAGTAAACAGTCTATATGATTTACATGTCATTTGTACAAAAGCAACACAAGCATCTTTAGATGAGAAAATGCTAATTTTAAGGTTTTATGTATAAATTTTAGTTAAAAAACTGGGAATCCACATTCACTTGGAAAAATATTCTCAATAAATCATATTTTTGTCATTTCCTATGGCTTGCTAAGAAAAGCTAATGAATTTATTTAGAAGTTTTTAAAATATTTTATTCCATTTGGTTTTCTCTAAAAATATAATAATAACATAATTCTTTGAAAGTCAGTGTTATGCCTTTAATTCATTTTAGTTCCCCAAATTCTGTATTATGTTTCTCTACTCGCTATTCAGGAATACCTGAGTCACCTTGTTCACTAGGAAATAATGCATTAGAAGGAGTTTGCTTTCTTATTCATTATTGAATGCACATAAGTTTTCCTTTTGGGGGCACATTAGTATAAAGATCAATACAGTGCTTAAATTAGTTGCCCAATAAGCATCATCGATTGAGATTATGAAGGTGCTACCTGTGTCTTATGGGAAAAATACTAACCAAAATTAATCTGAGTCCAATTATAGTCCATTGAATAAAGGTTTCTCACTTATCACTAGATTAAGAGCCTGATTAGGCCCAGTCTATGATACAATATTGAAACAAATAGGTCCTTCCAACTGGATTCACGCAGCCCTAGATGCCAGCCACTTAGAATGAAAAAAAAATTCAACACTTGGTTAGTGTATTAAAAGACAAATGTTCCTTCTGACAGAAAAGAATTATAGACTTTCAGGTTTAAAAGGGACTTGAGAATTTGTTTAGTGTAGACACACAATGCTTCAGTCTTGTGCATGTGTCCTATGTTCTTGCCTACTGTGCTAAATAATATTCCTTGATTATTTCTTTTCAGTTTTCAGCACGTCCCTTGCAAGATTACATGTGTAAGCCTCCCCAACAGTTTAGAAAAGCTAGAAATTAATAAACTATGCAGTCTGTGTATATTAATAAATGCAAACTAAATTTTACGTTTTTATTGCTGAAAACACACAAGCATGCATACAATAAAAACAATTAAAAGTCTCCCTTAATCTCACAACATTTTGATTAAAAGCCTTTACTCAGGCTTTTTCAGTTTCACCTTATTTCCTTTTCTTTTTTCTTCTTCTTTTTTTTTTTTTTTTTTTTTTTAGAGACAAAGTCTTGCTCTGTCATCTAGGCTGGAGTGCAGTGGTACAATCATAGTTCACTGTAACCTTGAACTCTTGGACTCAAGTGATGCTCCTACCTCAGCTTCCCAGATAGCTGGGACTATAAGTGTGCACCACTACCCTCAGCTAACTTTTTTTAAATTTAATTTTTTTGTAGAGACAGTCTTGCTATGTTGCCCAGGATGGTCTCTAATTCCTAGCCTCAAACAATCCTCCCACTTCAGCCTCTCAATGTGCTGAGATTACAGCCATGAGCTACTACAACTGACCTCATCCTGCACATCTCTTAACAAGCATATAATGTGTCCAAACAAGCTTGACAATTTCATTTTCTTACTTCTGAAATCAATTTAACTGTTAAAAAATTTTCATCTCTAATACAACCATCTATAGGTCTGTCAAATAAAATAATGACAATGGATAAAACTAGAATTAGATTTTAACCTGTAACTAATTACTAATATACACCTTATATTTTTAGGTTACTCAGACAAAGTAGCCAAGGCAAGTTTTCACTTTGGACTAAGAAGCCTATTGACTACTGAAACCATTCAACTGTTAAGGTGTTTCCAGTGTTGATAAAGTAGTCTGGTGTAATGCAATATATTATAACAAATTACTGTCAGTTATATCTGACCATTTTCTTACTGCTTTTCTTGATTTTTTCTGTTCCTTTTTCATTCTATGACCCATATTTTCATTCTTCTATTGTCAATTAATTACAGTTCAATCTGTCACAGCTGTCTCTACCTTCTCCTGTTATCCATTTTTTCACACAGCTACTGTCACCTCTATGCAGGCAAAGTAGAAAATCTACAAGAAATTTATAAATTCCTGGACACACACACCCTCCCAAGCCTAAACCAGGAAGAAGTCAAATCCCTGAATGGACCAGTAACAAATTCTGAATTGAGGCAGTAATGAATAGCCTACCAACCACATCTTCTCCAGCATTTATTGCCTGTCTTTTGGATATAAGCCATTTCATAACTGGGATGAGATGATATCTCATTGTAGTTTTGATTTGCATTTCTCTGATCAATGATGCTGACCACCTTTTAATATAACTGTTTCCCATTTGTGTGTCTCCTTTTGAGAAATGTCTGTTCAGATCTTTTATGCATTTTTAAATCAGACTATTATTTTTTTTTTCTTATTGAGTTGTTTGAGCTGCTTATATATTCTGGTTATTAATCTCTTGTCAGATGGGTAGTTTGCCAATATTTTCTTCCCTTCTGTGGGCTTTTTCTTCACTTTGTTGATTGCTTCCTTTTCTGTGCAGAAACATTTTAACTTGATGTGATCCCATTTGCCCATTTTTGCATTGGTTGCCTGTACTTGTGGGGTCTTACTCAAAAACTTATTTGCCCGGTCCAAGGTCCTGGAGAGCTTCCCCAATGTTTTCTTTAGTAGTTTCATAGTTTGTGAACTTAGCTTTAAGTCTTTAATACATTTTGATTTGATTTTTGTATATGGTGGAAAATAGAGGTCTAGTTTCATTCCTTCACATATTAATTTCCAGTTTCCCCAGCACCATTTATTGAAGAGACTGTCCTTTCCCTGATGTATGGTTTTGGCCCCTTTGTTAAAAGTGAGTTCACTATAAATGTATGACTTTATCTCTGACTTCTCTATTCTGTTCCACTATTGAAATTTCTGTTATTATGCCACTACCATGCTGTTTTGATCACTATAACTCTGTAATATAATCTGAAGTTAGGTAATGTGATTCCTCCAGTTTTGTTCTTTGTGCTTAGGATAGTCTTGGCTATTCTGAGTCTTTTAAAATTGTGGTTCCATAAAAATTTTAGGATTCTTTTTTCATTTCCATGAAGGTCATTTTTGATAGGGACTACATTAAATATATATATTGCTTTGAATAGTATGGACATTTTAACAGTATTAGTTTTTCCAATCCATAAACATGAAATATCATTTCATATTTTGGTATCCTCTTTAATTTCTTTCATCACTGTTTTATAGTTTTCATTGTAGAGATCTTTCACTTTTTGAATCAGTTAATTCCTAAGTATTTTATTTTATTTGTAATTGTTGTAAATGGAATTGTTTTCTTGACATATTTTTCAGTTTGTTCACTATTGGCACATACAGATGCTACTGATTTTTGTATGTTGATTATGTATCCTGTGATTTTACTAAATTTGTTTTTCAGTTGTAAGACTTATTTTGTGAAGTATTTATGGTTTTACAAATATAAGATCATATAATCTGCAAACAAGAATAATTTGACTAATTCCTTCCCAATTTGGATGACCTTTTTTTCTTTCTCTTTTCTGATTGCTCTAGCTAGGACTTCCAGTACTATGCTGAGAAATGATGGGGAAAGTAGCTATCCTTTCTGTGTTCCGGAAGCTAGAGGTAAGGCTTTCTGTTTTTTCTCAGTATGATACTAGCTAGGAGTCTGTTGTATATGGCTTATGTTATGTTGAGGTATGTTCCTTTTATACCAAATTTTTTAAAGGTTTTTATCATGAAAGAATGTTGATTTATCAAATGCTTTTTTAAGATCGATTGAAAAGATCATATGGTTTTGTCCTTCATTTTGTCAATATGGTGTACTACATTGATTGATTTGCATATGTTGAATGACTTTGCATTTCTGGAATAAATCACACCTGATCATAATGAATAATCTTTTTAATGTATTGCCAACTTTGGTTTGCTAGTATTTTATTGAGGAATTTTACATGAATATTCATTAATGATATTGGCCTATAGTTTCTTTCTGATTAAAGTACTCCCTTTAGCATTTCTTGTAGGACTTGTCTGGTGTTGATGAAATCCCTCAGGTTTCTTTTTTTTTGGTCTGGGGAAGTCTATTTCTGCTTCATGTTTGAAGGATATTTTTACTGGATTTATTCTAGGGTAAAAGTTTTCATTTATTTTATTTTAGCACTTTAAATATGTCATGCAACTCTGTTTTGGCCTATAAGATTTCCACTGAAAATCTGATTCCAGATGTATTGGAGCTCCTTTGTATGTTATTTGTGTCTTTTGTCTTGCTGCTTTTAGGATCCTTTCTGCATCCTTGACCTTTGGGAATTTAATTATTAAATGCCTTGAGGTACTTTTTGGGGGGTTATCTGCTTAGTGTTGTATAACCTTCCTATACAAGGATATTGATATCTTTCTCTAGGTTTGGGAAGCTCTCTGTTATTATCCCTTTGAATGGATTTTCTACACCTATCTCTTTCTCTACCTGTTCTTTAGGGCCAATAACTTTTACATTCGCCCATTTTATGCTATTTTTTTAGATCATTTAGGTGTCTACAGCTTACTTCAATTTTTTATTCTTATTTTTTTTGTGTCCTCCAACTGTATATTCCCCTATAGCCTGTCTTCAAGCTCCTAATTCATTTTTTTGCTTGATCAATTCTGCTATTAAAGGACTTTGATGCATTCTTCAGTATGCTGATTGCATTTTTCAACTCCAGAATTTTTGCTTGATTTTAAAACCTTATTTCAATGAGTGTTAAATTTTTCTGATATAATTCTGAATTCCTTCTCTGTGTAATCTTGAATTTCTTTTAGTTTCCTTAAAATAGCTATTTTAAATTATCCATCTGAAACGTCACATATCTCTGTTTCTCCAGGATTGGTCCCTGGTGCCTCATTTATTTCATCTGATGAGGTCATATTTTCCTGGATAGTCTTGGTACTTACGAATGTTCGTCTGTGACTGACCATTCACAGAAGAGTTAGGTTTATTTTTTGTAATCTTCTCAGTCTGAGCTTGTTTTTACCCATCCTTCTTGAGAAGGCTTTTTAGGTGTTCAAAAGGACTTAGGTGTTGTCATCTAAGTCTGCTTTAGGGGGCACCCCAAGCCCAGTAATGTTGGGCTTTGCAAATTCATAGAGGTACTGCCTTGATGGTCTTCGACAAGATCCAGAAGAAATATCTGAATTACCAGGCAGAAACTCTTGTTCTCCTCCCTGACTTTCTCCCAAATAAATGAAGTCTTTGTTTTAAGCCACCTGAATCTGGATTTGTGGTGACACAAGCACTTCTGTGGCCACCATCATTGGGTTTGTGCTAGGTCAGACCTGCAGCCAGCAGAGCACTGGGTCTCATCAAATGCTCACTGCAACCAATGCCTGGCTACCACCTACATTTGCTCAAAGTACTGAGGTTCTACATTTAGCAAGTGGCAGTGCCAGCCAAGCTTGTGTCTTTCCCTTCATGGTGGCAAATTACCCCAGACTCCTGGTGAATCCAGAGGTACCATCTGGAAAGCAAGGACTAGAGTCAAAAACTTTAGATGCCTGCCTGATATTCTGTTGTACTGTAACTGAGCTGGCACTCAAACCACAAGAGGCAGTCCTTGCCATTTCTCTCCCACCCACCCCCACCCCCACTTTCCACAAGCAGAGGAGGCTTACTCCATTGCCAGCATCACCATAGGCTCATTGGGAGTACTGCCAGGCTACCATCAATTGCCCTTTATTCAACTTGTGGTGAATGCTACCTAGCCTGGGACTCACCTTTCTGGGCAGTGAGCTCCTCTCTGCCCCAGAGCAGGTCTAGAAATGCCATTCAAGTGCCAAGGCTTGTAATTGAGGATACCAAGGGCCTTCCTGGTGGTGCTCTACCACCCTGTGGCTAAGCTGGTGCCTAAGGTGCAACACAAAGTCCCCTTTACTTTTCTCTCTGCTTTTCTCAAGCAGAAAGAATTTTGCCCCACTGTTACCACAGCTGGTAATATGCTGAGTCTCATCAGAAGCCAGCAAGTCTCAGAACCTCACCTAAGGCCCACAGTGTGCTACCTCAGAATTGCTGTTGGTTATTCAGGGCCCAAAGGCTCTTTTGTCAGGAGGTGATGGGTCCTGCCAGGACTAGGTTCTTCCCTTCAAAGCAATGGGTTCTTTTCTGGTACAGGATATGTCTAGAAATATTGACCAGGAGGTAGGACCTGGAAAGAGGTCCTCATGACTTTGACTCATACCCTGTCCAAATGCGGCTGAGCTAGTATCCAAGATGCAAGGCAAATTCCTCTTTATTTGTCACTCTCCTCCCCTCGAGTGGAAGGAAGGAGTCTCTTTTGGAGTCTTCAGCTGTGCAGCCTGGGGTTGAGGGAGGGGGATGAAAGCACTTCTTTAGCCACACCCTCTGGTCTCTCAGTAGGTCATGTGATCCCTAAATCCACCGGATCCGAGCTCATTTCAGCACTAGGACTTGCCTAAGAGTTGCAATCCTTGTGGCCCAGAATGCCTTTCAAGCTTATTTAGTTCCCCTGAGCACTTTAGCCCATGATGGTGAGAATTGCTGGAACTCAAGGTCTGACCACTAGAATGTGCAATTTCCCTCTGGCTAGAGCTGGTTTAAATACTCTATCTCCATGGTTGGGCATTAGCTGAGTTCAGTCCAATTTTGCTTTCTGCTGTGACAGGGGAGCAATGGTTTTAATCCAGTGTCTCACAATTACTGCACTCTCCCTCTCTCCAAAGCACTGATTCTCTCTCTGTGCCATGGGTCCACTGCCAAGAGATAGTGGAGGAGTGGTGTCAGCCGTTCAAGACTGTCTTTTCTGTCCTCTTCAATGCCTTTTTCAGTGATGAAGTCAAAACTAGGTGCTATAAGTGTTTACTTGATTTTTGATTCATATAAATTTGATTGTTTTATATAGATAGTTGTTAAATTGGTGTACTTACAGGGGCGGGGCAATCAGTGGATACTTCTATTCAGCCATCTTGCTCTGCCCCTTTAAAGTTCTTTTTACTTGGACTGGACTCTTTACCAGTCTTCAAAAAAGTATATAATAACCACCTGTCCTACTATTCTTTCAAAATGTCAACTTTATTACATAATTCAATTTCCACTATAATCATATTTACATCAGATTATATTTTCCAATTATGAATGGGACAATGGTTCATTCCTTTGTACCCACTTTTACTTCTGATTATTGTCATCTATTCTTCATATCATATTATGAAATCTGTTTTTGGTAAAAATGCATTTTTTTATAACACTCCTGACAGGAACATTATCTTCCTATTCAGAACTTCTGTAATTCCTTGAGCTGAAAATATGTGTCTATGTCTCTTTCTCTTTACAATGAAAATGCCTCGAGAACAGATACACATCCATCATTGTTTCTGCTTCATCCTTTAAAATAATATATGCTCATTTAACCCTGACCTCTCTATAGCAAGGTTAAAGTAAGGTCTTATTAAAGCATATGGAATGTATTTATTGTAGCAGTTCAGTTCTTCTCACTCCAAGTTAAAAATTAACCCCAGTTATAAAAATTATCACTTGTGGGCCAGGCGCAGTGGCTCTAGTCTGTAATCCCAGCACTTTGGGAGGCCGAGACGGGCCGATCACGAGGTCAGGAGATCAAGACCATCCTGGCTAACATGGTGTAACCCCGTCTCTACTAAAAAAATACAAAAAACTATCCAGGCGAGGTGGCGGGCGCCTGTAGTCCCAGCTACTCGGGAGGCTGAGGCTGGAGAATGGAGTGAACCCGGGAGGCGGAGCTTGCAGTAAGCCGAGATCACACCACTGCACTCCAGCCTGGGCGATGGAGTGAGACTCTGTCTCAAAAAAAAAAAAAAAAAATTATCACTTGTGGTCTTCTGTTCCTAAATAAAATATGTAATAACTCTGTCAGTACCCAGAGCAGAGATGCCTATCAAGCAGCATATTTACTGAATATTTGTTGCATTTAAATGGAGGTTTGCATTTCTGAACAATTTATTTCCGTATCATTCTAACCTAATCATGTAATTAAATGTTTTTCTTTCCATTTTTGTTTTTGTAAAAACAGTTTAATCTTATCGTATTGAAAATAGCCTTCTTAGAGTTCTCAAACAGCTTGTGGGATTAAAAGATGAAAGTTCTTGGTTTCAGACATCTGACTTGCTTTTTCAGGGTCTAGATCTTGAAGATTTAATGACTGAATTCCTCAGTCACAAGTTCTTGTTCAGAATGACTTGCTAGTTCATTTCCATGTGTATGCTTTGAGGCCATATGTCTAAGGAAAGGAGAAATTTTTTGCCATTTGTAAAACTAAATCTTAGATAAGAGCCAAGATAGACACATGCTGGGATTCATACCTTAAGGGAACCACAATGGAAGAGTGAATGCCTGTGAATCAGTGTTTCCTCTGAATGTCAAAAGTTTGATGAAAAGTTGTGAGGTGAGGAGCAGTCTTCATGGTGAGCCTAATGAAAATAAGAATTTAACTAAATTAGCAAAGCAATGACATTGATTTCCAAGATGTGCTCTAATAGAATCTAACACTGCACTGGCATATATGACAGAAGAAATATTATTTTAACCTTCAGTAATTTTATTAATTATAACTATGTAATTAAATATGCGGTCCTCATTGCAGTTACATTTTTCTTGAGGAGCTCAACTGCAAACTTCAGCAAAGCTGCTGACCTTCAGTTCAGAAAAGATTGTGTGAATTTCATTATGAATAGTATTGAAAATGTTTGTCAGATGTGAATTGAAAGCAGCATCTATTTATAACACAAAAAACTGATGCAACTTAGTAAGCTGAATGTTCTTTAAAAAGTAGATTTTGAAAGTGTTTTGTTTTGTTTAAATTATATTACAAGAGCTTCCTTGGCATATAACAACCTTGAATCTATTAAGGGGATGGTTACAGGAGTTCAGTAGAAACTCTCCAGTATGCATTCCACTATTAAAGCATTTACTGTAAATACTGTGGCTGTATAACTCTGTGTGCCTATGACATTGTCTTGGAAATGAAGTTCTTGTTATTTAAATATATTTTTTAAATGTTGACAATTATGTACTTAGAATAATGGAACTAACTTCTAATAATTAAAACATTGAAATTATTATCTATGCTTTTCAGTGTTTGATAGATATGTTGTCCCAAAAAAAAGTAAATTTGCATTATTTTCTTGAGAAAACACTAGTTTCTGACTCCGTGTGATCCACTGTTGGCTACAAATAGAGGTATATGGCTGATCCCTTTAAGAGGATTCTAGATCAGGTCAAAATACAGTAGACATTCAAAAAGCAAATGTTAAATTACTGTTTCAAATTATAATGTATATTAATTTTATTTAGAATGCGGCAAATATATATATTAATTACTTATATCTTCTTTTACATTTTGTATTCTGTATTCAAAAAGGAAATAGATATCATGTGTAGTCCAGCATATGCATCTTTTAGTATCACCCATACTATGAAACCACTGGGAAATAGCTTTAAAGGAGTTTTAGTAGCTGAACTTGGCATTTGGGGAACATATTTTGTGTTTAATGAGATGAACATAAGCCAAGATTTCAGGTAAACAATGAGCAAGAAATTTCCCTTCATTTTGGAAGTTTATTGCAAATCCATTGAGCAGTCTAGAGTGTGTGGAATCGGAGAGCAAGAATCAAGAAAAATGGTTGAACAGCAAAACTTAGGAATCTGGCTACTGATCCAAGTTTACCCTTAAGAGAAATACCACAGTATCAAGCAAGAGTAAAATTACAAAGTGGACAACAATGAGTTTTGAAATATTTAAGGCAAAATGTAGATTTTAATTCAGAGGTCTAATTTTTTAGATTGTGAATACATTGACTGAATGCATGTTTATTATGTTATAATTGAAATTTTGTTTGTACTGTCAAAAATAAAGAGGTTCTCCTAAAAACACAAAAAGGAAATATGAAATGTTATATTACTCAGTTTAAAAGCTCTAGAATAGGCTCCCTTGTAGAATAAATCAGAATCAACAAAATTTCAGAAAGAATGTTAAGTACATTTTTGTTTCTAGAGACTTAGAGATTGCTGATCAATACAATTTCTGTTGCTACCCTTTCCCTAGACTCTCACAGCCACCTTCAACAGAAGTAGCCCAGTTTTAATACACACTGAGCTTTTCAAACAAATAAATTAAAAGTTGTACTATTTTAGATAATGTTATTCAGGCCTTTTTTGGGAGTTGTTCACTATTGTAGAAAATATCATCGATGACAGTGTTACTTGTTTATTAGTATACTTGTGAACTATTTACTTGTACACTAGAGCTGCCAATTTAATATAAACACCAATATCAGTCTGCATTCATAATTGTTCAATTCCAAGTGAGTCTGCTTATATATTAGCATCTGACTGCTCCACTGTCTTTTCCAGAATAGTAATGTTGAGCATTTATGTATTAAAATACAAATTATTTTATTCTATCTTTATTTCCTTATATTTCTCTTCTGCATTAAAGTTAAAACACTACATTAATTTTTTTATGAGACAGGGAAGCTGTATTGCCTATGGATTTTATCTCAAGACGTAAAATTTAAAAAAAGGTGTTGTCTCTCTGATAAAGCTAAAAATCAATGGTATAGGAGATTCAAAAAAGGTCATATTAGCCTGTTTTATTTTCTATGCTATTGTATATTCCCCCAAAGATGGAATTTACCAAATACATTGAATTTGCTGCAGGAAGTTAAACATTATTCAGATTGTAATAGGTACAATAAATATTAAATGTTTAACAAATGGATGCAGTGCTCAAAGTTGCAGAAGGATAAATTTTGATCTGAAATTATGGAAATAAGGATTGGTGAATATGAGTCCATTAGAAAGTGCATCAGAGTTTGTAAGCTCCATGAAATCACGATGATGACAAACAAAGTAAGTGTGAGTTAAGGGGGCAAATAATGAGAGAAGTACTGAAAGTGGAACGAGGGGTGAATTGGAATGCCGAAGACACATATGCTTGTGTATGTGTTGGCACGAGTTTGCCCAAGTTTAGGAAAATTAAGATGAGTTATTCTTTATATCAATAACACTGGGATAAACAAATGATCTAAGCAAGAGAAAAAGAATTAGAAGTGTCGACTTCCATTACATTATATCATTCATGTAATGGCTATGAAGTCACAACTAGTGTAATATGATTTTTTGTCGTTGTTAAGAATTCCAGAAAACAGAACTCAGCTCTTAATAGTAGCAGCCAATTGTTTTTCATCTGGTTTTTGTTTGATGGAAGAGAACAAGAGGTAATGATTTCCTTTTATATGTCAATGATATATTAGTAAACTGTTTTTAAAAGGAAACAATGATTTTCTAGGATACAACTTTTTTTTGCTTGGAGAATAAAATAGTAAGATTTTTACAAATATATGTTAGTGATACTGAAAAAGGTGCTGAGGCAAAACTTTGATGTGGATATTATGCTGAGTTCCAAATAAAATAAAAGAGTTCAGATTCCAGCCGAGGGTTGATTTTCAGAACACAGTACTTTATGACTAATGATGTTTCATTTATCAAAGAACTGGGACATTAGATATTAGCAGAGCATATAGCAGAAGCTTCAGATAGGCTACAAGACTAAAATTATTCCAGTGTATCCAGAGACATGATTGATGAAAATGGATATTTTAAAGAGTAAAATTGTAAGTTTTATTTCCTTATAAATCGACTGCTATTATAGGAAGTAATGTGTGATCATTTAGTTTACTTATGTTAATAAACTCTCATTTTGTTGTGTTATGACTGAACATAAGAGTGGGAGAAACTCAAATGTACACATGTACACACACAGTTGTTTAATCAGCTGATCTGCAATGTGGAAGCAAATAATGTGAGAAAATTTACAACTTCTAAGAAAACCAAAGATCTGTAAAACCTGTCATTCATTCATTAATATCTACAGTGTTGAATGGGTTTCACACACTACATCTCACACAATGCTAGTAAGTTGGAACTCATCTATTTGGCTCTATATGCTATGTTGTTTATTTTTTGTTATGAACCAAGTTTTTATGAAATGTTTATACCTGAACAAAAATTCCAGAGTCTTCAAATATTATATCTAAGCAATTGAAATGATTTATGGAAAGACTCAAACTGCAAAATGAACACATCAACATATGTACTTATGTACATATCAATATGTACTTATAACACATTCTATCATAGTCACAGAAAAGCTATACAGTATACAGTTGTCTCTTGGTATCTGCAGGGGATTGG
Organism: Colobus angolensis palliatus; assembly: GCF_000951035.1. Classification (NCBI taxonomy): domain Eukaryota; kingdom Metazoa; phylum Chordata; class Mammalia; order Primates; family Cercopithecidae; genus Colobus; species Colobus angolensis. Next base: position 2,064,246 of record NW_012116411.1, read on the forward strand.
TTCCAGGACCCCTGTGGGTACAAAAATCTGTGATATTCAAGTCCTTTACCCAAAATGAAATAGTATTTGGATATAATCTATTCACATATTATCTGTATATTTCAAGTCATGTCTAGGGTACTTCCTATATCTGATACAATGTAAGTGTTATAGAAATTGTTGTTATACCGTATCATTTTATTTGTTATTTTTTATTGTTGTATTGATATTTTTCTCATTTTTTGACTTGCATATTTTCAATCCCCCATTGATTGAATCCATGAATATGTAACTCACAGACAAAGAGGGCTGAATGTACATTTCCAATACAGTTTTTAGTTATATATATGTTTTTATTCAAAAGTTAATTGAGTTGAGTTTTTCTCAGCTAATAATCTCCTCATATGATCTCCCAGTGAAAGCATAAAAGTTTCTGAATTGAAGTGAACTGTCCATGTATCCTATATATTCTCTAGCTTAGACTTTTTGGACTATTATTTCTTTCTCTATTTATAAAGCCCCTCTCCACCACCAATACTTGTACACCATTTCTGGGTTGTGAGAATTAGCTATTCTTCTTCCTTACAAAGAAATAGACCATTAAATGTATATTAGTTAACTTACTGGAGTTTGAACCTCTGCAAGATAATGATACTTTCCAGTGCACACTCCTTCCCTCATAAGCTCAATTATCTGGAAAAATAAAATCTAACAAAGATTCTGCCATATGATTGATTACCTCATGTTGCATTTGATTTTTCCCCTTACTCTTTAGTTGATGCCTCAATAATTTGGATGATTTCGTTATGAGACATAGCAGTTCCATTCCTAAATCTGAGTTTCTTAAAAATTTTCCCCTAGCTCCTAGACCATCTTAAATGTATAAAGCTATGGTGCTATGATATTGAAATACTAATCAGAGAATAGTATTAATAGTTAGGCTAACACAATAAGGAAAAAGAAATTGAACTGAAATGAATTTAAAAACCAGAGAAAGATGGAAAAAGAACAGGAGTGTGATATTTCCTAGCGTCAGTTTTCATAGATCTTCGTTTTGGATAAGAGTACAACAGGGGCACCGATTTTTTTTTTCTGTAATACAAAGCTATCTATATCTATATCTATATATATAGCTATATATCTAGATCTAGATATATAGCTATATATCTAGATATAGATATATATATATAGAGAGAGAATAGCTAATTCTCACAACCCAGAAATGGTGTAAAGGTAGTGGTGGTGGAAAGGGGCTTAGTAAATAGAGGAAGAAAGAAATAATATCCAAAAAGTCAAAGCTAGAGTATATATATACACGAAATTAGGTATGAGAAAATTAGACATGAGATAATCAATGAGAAACTGATCCAGACTTGCATGCCTAATTTCATATATATATGAAGCTTCATATATATATATGAACCAAAGACAAAACCACATGATTATCTCAATAGATGCAGAAAAGGCCTTTGACAAAATTCAACAGCCCTTCATGATGAAAACTCTAAGTAAATTCTGTTTTGATGGAATGTATCTCAAAATAATAAGAGCTATTTATAGCAAACTCACAGCCAATATCATACTGAATGGGAAAAGACTGGAAGCATTCCCTTTGAAAACTGGCACAAGGCAGGGATGCCCTCTCTCACCACTCCTATTCAACATAGTGTTGGAAGTTCTGGCTAGGGCAA
>NW_012116411.1:2066695-2075547 GCF_000951035.1 Colobus angolensis palliatus
CCTAATACCATAAAAACCCTAGAAGAAAACCTAGGTAATACCATTCAGGACATAGGCATGGGCAAGGACTTCATGTCTAAAATACCAAAAGCAACAGCAACAAAAGTTATAATTGATAAATGGGATTTAATTAAACTAAAGAGCTTCTGCACAGCAAAAGAAACTACCACCAGAGTGAATAGACAACCTATAGAATGGGAGAAAATTTTTGCAATCTACTCATCTGACAAAGGGCTAATATCCAGAACCTACAAAGAACTCAAAGAAATTTACAAGAAAAGAACAAACAACCCCATCAAAAAGTGGGCAAGGGATATGAACAGACATTTCTCAAAAGAAGACAGCCAACAGGCACATGAAAAAATGCTCATCATCATTGGCCATCAGAGAAATGCAAATCAAAACAACAATGAGATACCATCTCACACCAGTTAGAATGGCAATCAATAATATCTATTTCTTTATCAAACAGGATAAAGAAAATCAATACCTATATAAGAAAAACATTCAGTAAAATTGAAATTGAGACTTCACAAAGTAATTTATTTTTTCAAATTTGGCTTAATAAGTTAGCCAGAATAAAGGAAACAAAATTATATTGTTTTCAAAATTCATTTTAGTCAAGCTTAATTTTTAAAAATTGCCAAATGGGAAAAATGCTTACAAATCATGATTTATTCAGATTTGTCACTAAATATTACATACAAACAAAAAATTATACAGACATAATTTTATATATATATGTATGTGCTAGATTTGATTAGAAAACTAGCACGATTGAAAACAGATAATTGACTTAAAACTTCCCCAAAGCTATTCTTTTCCATAGAGAAATGAAATAAAGGGTAGATAACAAAATGAAATAGACTTTTTCTGTTGTTTGCTTTTTTTAATGTAAAGCTCTACATAAAGTCAATGTTTTACCTTACAATGTATGCATTATGCTAATTGCTATATAATAATGTGACACCTAGTTAAAATATTAGTTATTTATGTACTATATGTATTACTCCAAGTGAATTCTTCTAAATTGGTTCAACATTATTAAACCCCTTAATCTATTTCAGACTAATTAGAACAAAGATCTAAGAAGCATCTGTGATAATATAGTCAGAAACATTTTTGTAGTGTTTAAATGTAAATCATGTTGGGTAATAAAAGGAAAAATGAGAAAAATTCATCAATTTTTAATAAAGAACTATAGATAATCTGGTAGTTCTTAAGGTAATTATCTTGTTTAGCTCCATAGTATGTAATACGCACAGCATGATATAGTAGAAAAAATATAGAGTCATTGATCAAATAGTTCTCAGTCAGAATTCCAGCATCAAATATTAGCATTTTGATAAATAATTTCTTTCCTGCTGTAAAACTCAGTTTTATTATTTGTAAAAACAAACAAAACTAGAATTATGAATATTACATAGATATTAAATGTAAAAGATTTCACAGAGATTTGCTTCAGCAATGATAGAAATACTGTAGCTTTGCTCTACCTATTATAATTACGTGTCCTCTTAGAAACATACCTTTTTCCACACAATTCAATTGAAATAGGTTCTTAGTCTACCCATTCACAAAAATACTACATTGATACCAAATTATTTTTGAAAAATTATCATGACTAATAGTGCATAGAAATAACACATAATATTCATATAAATGATAAGAAATTGCAATAATTGATACTGACCCATAACAGATATAATGGTATAGATAACACATTTTCAAATATATTTTCATATCATTTATTTATTTGTTCACTTGCATGGAGTTCAAAAAGGTAGACATATACACTTAAAACCATCACTATTTACATTTAAGCATAGATAATTCCAGGTTTGCCTTTTCTTTGTATGTGTCTATGTGTGTATGTATATGCATACATCATGTATATGTACCTGCATGCACCTATCTATGTAAATATACATACACTTTGGATTACATAGAGTATGTTCTGTTATCTGCTATTAATATATGACTAATACGTTTCCATGTAACCAGCCAAATATTATTATAAAATATGTAGAGTTTAAACAAGTTTCCTGAAGATAATCTGACTCCAGGTTGGAAAATACTCATATTCCCTTACCTACCAGAATGAATATTAGCTATGGTTGACAATTAGTATCAGTTTGGGGAAACTGAATTTAAAAATAAAAAAAATTGTTTGTATTACTCAAGTAAAAGATTGTCAAGACAAGATATCCCGAAGAATAAGATGTTTTTATTAAGGCAATTGCAATAGGGAAAATGTTCATTACTAAGTGACAACTCAAAAAAAGGGAGGAATCAGAGGAAGACTGGATGCAGTCTAATGTAAGTCAGAAGGTAAAGGGTGAAAGAGGGTTTTCATAGAGTCCAGCTGGTTCTGGAGGATGAAAAGGTGGAGAGATGTCTTAACTATCACTCTTTTCCCAAAGTACAGGACTTAACTAAAATTACACATTGTTAAGCCTTATAAACATAGTCATACAAAGGAAGAACCTGTAAATTTGTGGCAGTGACAATAGCTAATCTGGATGATTTTGGTCAAAATAGGTGTTTGTCTTAATTCAGCACTAATAGTATAGGGAATCAATTAATATCAACTGCATTCATAGCCCAACTCACAACTACAATGCATAGATGCAAATGTAGCCAGAACTCGACTAAGAGGTATAAGTCTTGTTATCATTTAAACTTGAAATCTATAGCATTAATCTCTCTAATAGGATAGCACAATTTAGTGCCAATTTCTAAATTTCTATTCCTGTGTAATATTTCAAAGGAATTACAGAGATGTAATCAAGTAAATACATGAGTCTATACTGTGGTTTTGACCCAGAGTCCCCTGACTCTGCATGTCACCCTGCTTTTCTGTGGATTATTGACCAGAACACTCCCAGTTTTGGTCCCACATTTGTGAAACTACAATTAAACTTTCCAATCTATTGCTACCATTGTGACCACTCGTGACAAATACAGAACTATGTCCCAATTTATTTCTATGGATCTAAATATACTGAAACATTTAACGAGATCATACTGAATCTTAGGGGGAAGTAAAATGTCTTTACACTGGGGAGTAACTTCAAAGTGTTAGACTGAGGCTATTTCCTCTTTACTGAAGTCACCTCCATTACATTTGCGATTCCTTTGGTGTTGTTAAATAGCTTGAGTACCTATTCCAATATGTGTCTGGTTCTATTTCTTGCTTTCTGATCAAACTTCTCAAGCAAATTTGCCTGCAAAATAATGTCATATGAAGTGTTTCTTTTCTAAAAACAACACTCAGCCTTCAATAGATGTTTCAAACAAACCAGGTGAGGCACACTTAAAACAGATACTGGGCTAATTACTCTGATATAGTCCATATAGGATCCAAATGGCTCGACTTTCTCCATGACAAGGACACCTTAGTCTATTTTTGTGCTACTATAAGAATACCCGAGGCTGCGTAATTTATAAAGAAAAGAGGTTTTTTTGTCTCACAGTTCTGAAGACTTCACAAGAAGCATGACACTGGCATCTGCATCTGGAGAGGGCTTCAGGCTGTTTCCACTCATGACGGAAGGTTAAGGGGAGCTAGTATGCAGAGATCGCATGGCACGTGAGGAAGCAAGAGAGAGGGAGATGCCAGGCTATTTTTAAAACTCAGCTCTTGCAGGAACTAATAGAGCAAGAACTCACTCACCCCCAGAGAGGGCATTAATCTATTTATGAGGGATCTGCCCCATGACCCAAATACATCCCATTATGCCCCACCTCCAACATCAGGGATCAAATTTCAACATGAGGTTTGGAGGGGTACAGTCTGAACCATAGCAAAGAGTTATACAAAACTACAGCAATGACGATATGGAAAGGTACATGGTATGGTATCACAACCCTTAAATCTCGGTGCCTTCACATATAATTTATGCGTCACTTAAAACACCTGTTCTTTGTCATCACCTAAGGATTCTGTTCTACATCATCCTCATCATACGACCCAGGCTGATGGAATTGTCATCAACTAGAACAATGTTAATTCAGAGGGAAAGAATGAAAAATCTGAAGTTTTTATACAGAAGAGAACCAGATTAATTCTGCTCAACTTGCATTCTCTAAACCAAATCACAATGCTCTACTTATGTGAAGGGGTCTGTCAAAGCAAAGATTGCACTGAGCCAGTTAAACAGGCAAAGGAGACTTTATTCATGGCCATTGCGGTGAAGAAAGAAGCCAGATTCAGTCTGAGCTCAACTCCACTGAAACAAAAGTTTAACGGGGATTTCTTTTTTTTTTTTTTTGAGACGGAGTCTCGCTGTGTCGCCCGGGCTGGAGTGCAGTGGCCGGATCTCATCTCACTGCAAGCTCCGCCTCCCGGGTTTACGCCATTCTCCTGCCTCAGCCTCCCGAGTAGCTGGGACTGCAGGCGCCCGCCACCTCGCCCGGCTAGTTTTTTGTATTTTTTAGTAGAGACGGGGTTTCACCGTGTTAGCCAGGATGGTCTCGATCTCCTGACCTCGTGATCCGCCCGTCTCGGCCTCCCAAAGTGCTGGGATTACAGGCTTGAGCCACCGCGCCCGGCTAAAGGGGATTTCTTTAAGAGTAGGGTAGACGAACATTAGGCCACCTGTGTTTGCTAACTGTCTTTGCCCAAAGGAAAAGCAAACTTTCTCTGATCTTCTTGGCAGGAGACAGTTTTACACATTGCAGCAAGGCACCTGCCCAAGATAGAAGTTAAGACTCCTACCTTTCCATAGAAACTGAGACATAGAGGAACTATCTTCCTTAATGATTGCATTTGAAAGGAACAGATGCCAGGTCCTTGAGAAAGCTATTCCTGCCTTGTAAAATGCAAGAACCTTTTAAAAAAGACTTGCATCTCAGAGGGGAAGAGATACAAATCTTTTTTCACAATGAAAAGTTTTCTAAAGTATGTGTTCTAAGAAAAGGAAGGGCAGGACCCTAGAGGCAGGAAAAAGCATGTGTGAAGTTTATTCAAGCTGAGAATGTCTTAGGTCAGGGAGCTTGCATTCCCAATGTGGGTCTGAGAGGGTTTCTGTACGTTTTAGGTGGACAACATCAGAGGCTACTGCCAATACAAAACATTTTTACTCTTAGTTGGTGACTCACCTGGCAGTGTGGGCTTATATTGAGCCTCTTTTAAATTTCCGTTTCTTCCATTCCTAGTGAAGAGCTTCTGTTGGCTTCAGTGGTAATAAAACCACTAAAAGAAGGATACATTACACATATAGAACTCTAACCAACTTCACCTACCCACTGGCAGAACGTGGGTAAGTCCGTCCTCTGCTAGTTGTACATAGTATAGAATCCTTCTTGACTTTGACCTGGAGTAACCTGGCTCTGTGTTACTAATACTCAGCTCAAAGCCAGTCAGTGAAGTTTCATCTCTTTCTGAAAGAAACAATTCATAGACTCCAATTTAAGAACTTGGGGGAACAGACCTACCAATGCAAAACAACACAAATATCTCAGCTATAGTGACAGAGGGAACCCCTGGAATTATTTATGCCAGATTCTCTGCTGATGTCACCATCCCTATCTGGACAGTTTTAATCCAAATTCAGTATGCCACCTTTAATAATTTTGGGCTTAACAAGAAAAAGACCCTAATTTTCATGTGTAACCCCAAAGATCCTAGCAAGGGAGAAGGCATTAGGCTTACCAAGAGTGCTAAAGGCTAATTAAGAACTTGTTAACTCTGTTTATGCTTAGGCAAACCTGCAAGCGTAAGACTGGGGATTGTTGACTACATGATAAAACCTGCTGAAAAGTGCTAAGGAATCAGACAACTGCAGCAACAGTGGCAGTTCACTCTGAACTGGTAGGACATCTGTCATTCAGCCTCAGGGATGTCTCAACAAGCGACCTAAATTTCCTCCCTGGGATCTCCATTGGCAAGTCCCATATATTACCTGTTGGTCACATTTAATGAAACTCATCTCTGCAAATAGGATGTGAATGGGATGGGATGTGTCATGCCATGTAATTCTCTGAGGTTACTCATCTTTCATAGTCCTTCCAAAATTAGAGAATGACTTAATACAGCCAGAGATGTTAGTAACTCTGGAGGTACAGTCACTCTGATATCTTTAAGACTGTGATCAGGTCTTTAGCCTTATTACCTTCTTAGGAGTTATTACTCCTTTAAGGGAAATTTTTACTGTATATATTCTCTTAATATACAGTACCACATATACTTAAAGTTAAGTTAAAAAACAAAACAGGAGCTTTATGGTCAAGAAAATGGTCAATAATTATTATAACTGTTGCCTGGTGGTTTTAAAAGGAAACTTGACAAATCAGTCTAACTTCTTTAGGTGGGCAACAGAAACATATTTTTGCCTTTCAAAAAGTATACTAATAAAAAGTACCTTACTCTTCTTAACAGTATTAAAGTTTCTATTGCACATTGAATATGAGTTAGATAGAGCTGAGCCTCACTTAACAACTGGAATATTATCTAATAAATGTGGCCGGGCGCGGTGGCTCAAGCCTGTAATCCCAGCACTTTGGGAGGCCGAGATGGGTGGATCACGAGGTCAGGAGATCGAGACCATCCTGGCTAACACGGTGAAACCCCGTCTCTACTAAAAAATACAAAAAACTAGCCGGGCGAGGTGGCGGGCGCCTGTGGTCCCAGCTACTCTGGAGGCTGAGGCAGGAGAATGGCGTGAACCCGAAAGGTGGAGCTTGTAGTGAGCTGAGATCCGGCCACTGCACTCCAGCCCGGGCGACAGAGTGAGACTCCATCTCAAAATAAATAAATAAATAAATAAATAAATGTGTTAGGTGATTTCATTGTTTTGCAAAGATCATAAAGGGTATTTTTACTCAAACCTATGTGTAGCCTACTACACACCCAGCTATATGGTAAAGCCTAGTGCCTCTAGATTCTAAGTATGTATAGCATGTCACTATACTGAATATTGTATGCAGTTATAACACAATTACACCAGGTATTTGTGCATATGCGTATTTGTGTGTCTAAATATAGAAAAGATACAGTAAAAATATAGAATCATAATTTCATGGGACTACTGTCACATATGGGGTCCATTGTTGATAGAAATGTCATTGCGTATACATGAATGTACATACATTGAATGCATAAATACTCAGCTGAATTGGAAAACTACATTCTCTCTCTAACTTTTTCTCTAATTAAGCAAACCATGGCATGTTCACCACAAAAGTTGAATACTGCTAATCTGATTCTTTTATCTTTTTGATAATAGTCAATGTAATAGGTATGAGGTGATATCGTTTTGTCATTTTAGTTTGCATTTCTCTAATTTACATAGCATCAAAAGATACTTAGGAGCAAGAGGACATGAATTAAAAAAAAATCATGTGTTCATGGACTAGAAGAATTAATACTGTTAAAAGTTTCACAATACGTAAAGAAATATATAGATTTCATGCAATGCCTATAAAAATTTCAACATCATTCTTCCCAGAAATAGGAAAAAAAATTCTAAAATTTATATTCTAAAACAATTCCCCCAGAATATCCAAAGAAACCTTGGCCAAAAAGAACAAAGCTGGAGGCATTACACTACCAGATTTTAAAGTACATTATGAAGCTATAGTAATCAAAATATGACACTGACATAAAAACAGACACATCGACTATATTAGTTAATTTTATATTGCTTATATCAGAATACTATTAACAGAAATTTATTTAAAAAGGAATTTATTTCTTACAGTTCTGGAAGCTTAGAAGTATAAGATTAAATAATGTGGTCTAATGAGAGCATTTTTTGCTGGTGGGGATTGTCTACGGGGTCCAGAGGTGGTGCAGAGTATCTCATGGCAAGGAGGCTGAGTATGCTAATGTGCTATCCTCAGATCTCTTCTTTCTATAAAGATACCAGTTTTACCTCCATGATAATCCATTAATCCATTAATCCATGAATGGATCAATTCATTCATGAAGACGGAGCCCACATGATCCTATTATCTCTTAAAGGCCTCTTCTTCTCAATTTTGACACATTGAGGATTACATTTCAACATGAATTTTGGAGGAGAAAAATATTCAAGCCACAGTATCAACCAATGGAATAAGATAGAAAGGCCAGAAAAAAACTATACATCTACAGTCAAATGGTTTTGGATCAAGGTGCCAAGAATACCCAATGAGAAAAGAGCAGTGCCTTCAATAAATGAAGCTGGGAAAACTGGAAAATCACAAACAGAAGAATAAAAATGGAACCTTATCTTACCTCTTTTATACGAATCAACTCAAAATGAGTTAAAGATTTAACTGTATGACTTGGAACTGTAAAACTTCTAGTAGTTTTACAGTTTCAGGTCCTACATACAGATAAAAGGCTTCTGTAAACTGCTAGAAGTCTTACAGTTTCAGGTCTTACATCTAGGGAAAAGGCTCCATGACATTGGTGTTGGTGAACATTTCTCGACTGTGAGCCAGGCATTGGTTTCTGAAGACATCTAGTCTTCATCTTCCACTGACTGCTACAGACGAACGTATAAGGAAGCCACAGAGTTAACATCCTTGCACCACTGTTTTATTTCACGGCAATGAATTACATGCTCCCATGAAGGGGTCCAAATGCCCCGTCAATAACTGTAATTGCTTATCTAGTCGTCTAGATAATGGTCTAGCCACTTGTGCTCATCCTCCTTGTCAAATGTAAGACTTACTTTAAATGATAGTTCAAAGAGCAAAAAGCCATTCTAACTGGTGTGAGATGGTATCTCATTGTGGTTTTGATTTGCATTTCTCTGATGGCGAGTGATGGCCATCATTAAAAAATCAGGAAACAACAAGTGTTGGAGAGGATGTGGAGAAATAGGAACACTTTTACACTGTTGGTGGGATTGTAAACTAGT
>NW_012116411.1:2076246-2121521 GCF_000951035.1 Colobus angolensis palliatus
CACTTTATTCCATAAAAAGTATAGCAAAAGTAGCCCTCGGGACTGTCAAAAAAGAAGCAAAAGCCCACTATTGTACATTAAGTTTAATAATGTAGGTTCATTAAAAAAAAAAAAAATCACTCTTGGCTGAGTGCAGCGGCTTACACCTGTAATCCTAGCAATTTTGGAAGACCAAGGTGGGTGGATCTCTTGAGGCCAAGAGTTCGAGACCAGCCTGACCAACATGGTAAAACCCTGTTTCTACTAAAAATGCAAAAATTAGCCAGATGTTATAGTGTGTGCGTGTAGCCGCAGCTACTCAGGAGGCTGAGGCAAAACCGTTGGTCTAACATCAGTGAGAACATTCTACCAACGTGATATTCCTTTTCTTAATAGACAAGAAAGATTCAATACTCCTTGATGTGACCTACCTGGGGCCTACTAATACAACATCTATGAATGCTTATAGAAAAATGCAGAATATTCCCCTCTCAAAATAGCTAACAAACTTTTTGGAATAATCAAATAATTCAGAAATTTCAAGATAAAATATCAACATATTAAAATTTATCATCGAAATTAGTAACTACTAACTAAAATATTTAATTGAAAATAATATTAGTTAGCAACCTACTGTGTAGACAAACGTAAATTTCTCAAAATTTTAATTGTAATTATAATTTCATTTTATACTTCAAAGGCAAAAGAGTTGTGTTTCATTTCCTAGAAAAACTAAAATATTCTGCACAAAAATATATTGAGGATTTCACTTTCTGCAAATCAAAGTTTCCATCTGCTCTTCAATAATACTGGTCGTCAGTATCTATAATTCCTATTAAGGGTTTAAAAATCAAAAAGGCAAAATGTTCATGCTGAAATTCAGTGTGATCCCTGGTTTAAACTAACACACATTCCTGTATTTTAAAGTCATTTCGGAAATCTCTAACCAATGAAATAGGAAGAAGAACTCAACATTGAGATTGGGAAAACAGAGCACATTAGGAAGTCAGTGGTACTCTGGGTGTTCTGCTTACAGAGACATAGTGGGATTGTATGTTTCATTTGTTTGTGAGACAGGGTCTTGCTCTGTTGCCCAGACTGGAGTGCAGTGACTGGATCTCTGCTCACTGCCACCTCCACCTCCCAGGCTCAAGCAATCCTCCCACCTCAGCTCCCGAAGAGTTGGGACTATAGGCACATGCCATGGTGCCAGGTTATTTTTTTGTATTTTTGAAGAGATAGGGTTCTCCATGTTGCCCAACCTGGTGGTATTCTCTTCTTGAAGTTGAATGTGATTATATAACTTGCTTTGGCCAATGAAATATAAGAGGAATTTATACCTATCATAAATTCACCGTGCACGATTCATTGCTCTCTCTGTTTTCGCCTTGTAAACTGTAGGGATGTACGTCAAGAAGGAGCCTCCATCAGCCTCAATTCCTCTATGACTATGATTAGCAGAGAAACATGCTTGGGGTTGCCAGATGTAGCATACATCTAACACACCCAGTTATATTTAAATTTCATGGAAGCAAAATAATATGTTTTATTATAAATATTTCCTATGCAATATCTGAGACAAACTGAAGCCAAAAATATACTCATTATTTATCTGAAATTCAAACTTAGCTACAGGTCCTATCTTTTATCTGATAACTATCCTTCTCATCTCACCCTCGTCCCCATACATGTAGATTTTGTAAGAATAAATAAATAAATGTATATATTGAGTTCAGCTATTGAGATTTATGCTGTTGTATTTTACCTAGTCTATTTTACTAATTACATTGCTCCATTAGTTTGTCTTTCTTCATGAGTTACTAAATTGTGTGTATGTGTAGCTGATTACTTTTCTTACAAATTCATACAAAATCCTTGCTCATCATTTGAAAATATATTTTAAAGTTTTCTTTTAAATGAAAAAAAAGGAAAGTCCCATGCCTTTTACTTCTCAGAAGGTGCCTATGCGCTTCCATTTCAGTAAAAATAATGGCTTTGCAGATGGAAGAAATGATATTTCTAATCTGTGGATGACAAATGGATACTGAAAAAAGTCATGGAGAGTCATTCAGGTCTTCTGGGGATGGAAATAGGATTCACAAAAAATAGTAGCAACAATAGCTTCAGATAGAATAAAGAGAAAGATCACCAAGTCCAGACCTTGCCCAAGTATAGCTTAAATATATACTGAATCGATAGAAAAGACTGGCTCACCCAAAAGAAACAACTAGAACTACCAGTATTTGATTAAATTCAATGCTCTAATCTGTTAATACCATATCTCATGCCTATAGATTTCAAACATGCAAGACAAACAATGACATCTGATCCTCACTTGTATTATTTTGTATTTCTGACACTAAAGAATTTTAAAATATGATTTCATTTAACTGCTTTGCATGTATCTGAGAAGCAAAGATCCTGCTGTATATCTGATACATGGAGCACTTTGGTCTCTCATATGTTTTTCCCATTTAATAGAGACAGCATTTTTCATTTCTTCCACCCACAATAAATTATTTCCTCCTTCTGCAAAAGTAAACAGCACACTCCAGTGGGGAGAAATATTTAAGGCTTTAACAAAATATTGCAGATATTTTTTAAAATGTGAAATAAGAAGTTCTTAGAGTCTCAGACAGATTCTTAGTAATTACTAAATTCCATCACCTGGTCCTGAAAATTCCATCACCCAGTCCTGAAAAAACACTGCTAAATTAGAGTGTTTTTCAAAATTTTGATGGTTGGCCGGGTGCAGTGGCCCATGCCTGAAATCCCAGCATTTTCAGAGGCCAAGACAGGTGGATCACGTGACGTCAGAAGTTTGAGACCAGCCTGGCCAACATGGTGAAACCTCTTCTCTACTAAACATACAAAAATTAGCTGGGCATGGTGGTACACGCCTGTAATCCCAGCTACTCAGTAAGCTGAGGCACGAGAATCGCTTGAACCCAGGTGGTGGAGGCTGCTTATCAGTATGTTTCCTATATGTATGTGTTTTCTACAATGTGCTTCTTAGTGGCTGATTTCCATTTTGTAGAGAAACTATAACATTTCACACTGCAGGACATTTACAGAGTTGCCAAGTTAATGAAATAAGCTAATTAGCTAAAGATATTCTTGTAAAGAAACGGTTTTCGTGTGCATAATTATATCATAAGGACCAACACAAAGAAATTCAATAGCTTTGTCTATGGGCATGCATAATTTAAGATTTTGATTCATATTCCATATTAACTTCTAAGATATTTTTAACTAATTTAAAATGAGGGTATCCATTTATCCCCAATGCCTGCAAAGCTGTTTTTTTAACTTTCCATTTCATCTTTGTTGATAGTTTATGGTAAAACGTATTGATTGTAATTTCAAATGTTTGATTATTTGTGAGGATGAAAAATTTTATGTTTATGTGTAACCTGTATTTGTTTTCAGAATTCCCTAAGTATATCTTTGCTATTTTCCTTATTGGTTGGTAAGAATTTTTTCATAGGTTGAGAATATTAATATGTTTTTTCTCATATGCTGTACATTATTTTCAATTTATTGCTTATGTGTTATTTCTATTTATGGTGTTTTTATTTATACTATTTTAGTATAAGTAATTCATAAAAGTGGTAACAAATCAAGTAATTGGATAAAATCTAATGATTAAACATGATTTTGATTCTGATTTTTACCTCCCTAGCACTACATAAACTAATTATTCCTTTATTTATTTATCAAGTTTAGATGATAACTAATGTTTTCCCGCTATGCTTTGTGACAGTTTAGATCACATATTTTCTCTTTTCTTCTGCCTTCTTCTTCTTAATTATTATTATATTACTATTTTTGTTTCCTCCATTGTTGACCTTTGTTCCTTCAAATAATCACCTTTCTACTTCTATTTATGTTTCCATCCATTTTATTCACTATCTAAACTCCCCTCCAGGTCAAATGAGAATATTAGGAATCTCATGCTTTATTCCATTTATTACTGCCCTTTTATCTCTTACCTTCTGACAACTACATTCTTACTTTCACAAATTTATCAAGAATGTTGGCCTACACATGTGTTGTTTCATCTTGTATTTTACAATCACAATTGTGTCTTCCATGCCTCCATGGAAACCAATAAGCAACGTCTGTATTATTTTACCTATGGATAAGCATAATTGAAAACCTACAATGCCAAGCCAAACATTGTGCTAAGAACATTTCCTTCATCCTGGATACATCTGGATACAGAAGGTTTGCATTGTCAAGGTCATGATTTTACTTGCTGAAAACTCTGCTACTTAAAAAAAAATTAAGTTTGTTTAAATTTGTGTCATAACTTTTCATATAGATTTTTGTGTTTCCTAGCATTTATATTGTTTTTAGTTAAATAAAGAATTAGACGTTTTTGAAATATCTCATGTGTTATTTCTGTCTTATCAGTCATAACATATACTATGTTGAATACGTTCTTTCTTAATGACTTCTCTGGAATAGCTTTCCATTATTGGATGCAATTTAAACTAATTGTTCTTTAGACCTGCTATAGTGCTGCTGTTAGGAGTACTCCCTTCACTGCTTTTTCAAACTATGTCCACTTTTTCCTAAATTGTGTACCTTTCTCATTTAAAAATATATGTACATTAAGATATATATTTACATATATATATCTTAATTCTGTCATTTATTTTAAATCGACTTCCATTATTGCCACATTAGTTGAAAATATATACTCTGAAAGAAGGCTATACAATACTTCCTAGCTATATGACCATAAACAATTTTCTCTTTTTTTTTTGGTATGTAAAAGGGGGTTTCTAGTTTTTAGCAATACCATTTCATATGGTTGTAATGAGAATTAAGTGTGCTAATACATATACTTAAAGGAGTATGTGGCACGGCAATATTTTTCACATAAGAATTTATTGAATAGAGTTTAAAATAAAATATATTATTCTCTCATAGCATTAAATAGAATATCAGAAATACTTTCTCAAATGATAATGATAAAGTTGCTCTTCTTTTCCTCAACTCTTGTGGAAATGCTTCCATTGAGTTTTCAGAAGATTTGATGCTGATGTTGCTTCAAAGTAAATATATATTATTCTATTAAAAATTATTCAATTTATAATGAGCCTCTTTTAAATCAGGCATGATTGTCAAATTGAAGCAAATATATTTTGACATTTATGAAGATAATCATTTTTCCTAAAACTATAAAATTAACATTAATAAAAAGCTGTAATTCTGAAGATTCTTTCATTATTCTATATTCCTGTATTTTACTAGACTTTCAAATGATATATTTGTATAATATTTGGTTAATACTTTACATAATTGCATTTGGTTGCTTAAAAAATCTATCTTTGTTATGTTTTTATTTTAGTGATTGGCTATTTTAATAAAAACCATTGGGAGGTGAATTACATATCTGTTGCAAAATATTGAATCACCTCAACTTTTATCATCTGAAATAAATACACATTACTTATCTCACATGGTTTCTGAGGGTCAGGAATCCGGGATTGGCTTAGCTGATTAGTTCTGGGGCAGACTCTCCCATGAAATTGCAGTAAAGTTGTCAGCCAGCACTTATATTCTTCTAAGACTCAACTTGAGCTGGAATAAGGGCTTCCAGGCTCAGTTTAATGGTTGTTGGTAGTCTTCAGTTCCTCTATGGCTATTGGCCAGATGATTTAATTTGTCACTACAGTGGCCTTTTTATTGGATTGCTTAAAACACAGCAGCTTACTGACAGATCCAAGAGAGAGAACAAAAGCCAATGAGAGTGACAGAGAGTGAGACAGGAAGAGAGCAATGAGAGACACACGCAGAGAAAGATCAAAGAGCTCATCTTTCATGAGAGATTGAGAGATAGCAAGCCCAAAATGGAAGCTAAAGTCTTTTTATTAACTAATCTCACAAATGACTGATCATATCTATCATATACTATGGATCATATAAATAAACCCTGGTGAAATGTGGAAGGAGGCTATAAAAGAGTGTCAATATCAACAGATGGGGCTTATTAAAAGACACTTTGGATGCTGACTACCATAAGAAGCCTGTTATGCTCTATAGCATTAAAAGTGAACAGATTTTAACCATTTCCTTGTATCCATTCTTCTGTCGATCCACTGTTTCTTCCTAAACCTTTAATTTTCAACCTTTGTTTAAATTTAATTTGCACATCTTTTTACTTTACACATTTTAAAATATATTTTTTCACAATTGTTTTCATATTCATTGTTCTGGAACCCAATAAGCCATTTAAGTCTGTGGCCTTGAAAACATATTAGCTTAGATTTTCTAGAAAGTTTATATTTATTACTACTAAAACATGCCTACAGTTTATTATGTACTTTAAGTACATGAATCCTTCTTCAAATATGTTATTTTCCATCTTAGAATGTATGTCACTTTGCCCTTTTTTTGTAAGGGAATTTTCGCAGTTTGTGTTGTACATCAATGATCCAACATTCAACAGTGCCAATTTTTATATATCATGGATTTTAATTCATTTATTTTAGTTTTATAGTTTAGTTTTATTTTATTTTCATTCATCTTATTTTATACATTTTGTAGTCTATTTAATTCAATCTACTTCATCTTTCTAATTCTCTGCTTTTATTCTAGAAAAGTCCTATATATTTCCATACTTATTTAAAAATCAATCTCATTCTTAAAAATTCTAGATCATATAAGACCTTATGTTTGAACTGTTTTCTCTCTTATTCTGAGTCTTCTGTGTGATATATATTCCCATTTTTCTGCAATTACCCTGAATGCCCAGACTTAGGCTCAATGGCCAATTTTCTTTCTGTTATATTAAATAAATACATTCCTATCCAGACTCAATGTTTGGGGATTGAGGTATATGAGTTTCTTTTGGTTCAATTCACTTTTCTCTGGAATAATCACTGATATTTCTCTTCAACCTCAAGTCAGAGATCAGCAAAAGGTGTTTGAAGCCACATTTAATTTCTAACAGTCATTTCTTTAGTGTAGCTCTGGAGTAGAATAGCAAACATCTTTTCACCTATTCTGTAATGCAGTACCAATTCTACTCAAGAAAAACTAAAATTACAATGATATATTGCTAACATGGCTCTTCTTTTGTCTATTCCCAACATTTTGTTGTTTTGTTTTTCCACTGCCAGCTTCTTCCCATCTAGTACACACACACACACACACACACACACACACACACACACACACTCATGTTCTCTCTCTCTCATATAATTTCTATCAGTTATCATCCATAAAGGTACTCTTCCAGAAGAGGTGGGTAGGTAAATACATCACTAATGATTATCAACAAAATAGAAGGATGGCTAGATGGATGGATGGATGATGGGTGAGATAAATTTTGAGTCTTTGAGACATGAATGCCTAGTTATAGAAATAAAAATAAATAAATAATAGATTTTTTTCCCATCAGGGTCTCTTGGGTGAGTTTAATCCAACATCATTTGAATTCTTAATGGTAATAGTTGTGTGGTTCATTTTATTCAGCTCTAGCTACCATTCGTTGTTAGGAGCTTCTATCCAGATACCAATGATATGCATGAGCAATTAGTCTCAGTTTTGATAGTGTTGTAAGATAATATTCATGCTTTATTCCTACATTTTCTTAAATTAATCCTATCTCCTTTATTCTTACAGATTATTGACCTCAATTTTAGATCCCAAAGCACTATAGTCTAATAATTCTCATTAGCTCTTTCATCAATATATTCCAATACTTTCTACTAATTTCGTGATTCTTCTAAAGTAAGTTTCTTTATCCATAATCCCTGAAAACTACCACATTGTTCTCAGATTTTATAATTTTGTTATTCAAGAACATTATGTAAATAAAGTCAAACAATATATAATCTTTATGGATTGAAGTTTTCAATCGGCATAGTTATCTGGAGATTCATCCAGTTGTTGCATGTGCCAATAACTCATTAACTTTTACTGATGAATGGTGCTCCACGGTGTGGATGTACCACAGTTTTTTTTAACCATTTATCTGCTGAAGGATGTCTGGGTTGTTTTTAATTTTGAGCTATTACAAATTTTTAAAAGCTGCTATAAATATCCACACATTGGTTTTTATTTGAACAAGAGCCTTCAGTTATCTGCAATGAATGTCGTAAATATGGCAATTTGATGTTTCATATTTTAAGATTAACATGTTTAATTTTCCAGAGTGACTGGAGCATTTGGCATTCCCATCAGTGACATATATGACTGATCTACTTTTCCACATCCTAGTCATCATCTGTTGTTGTTACTTAAAAAAAAAATAAATAAGCATTTTGGTAGACATATAGTGATATCTCACTATGGTTTTACTTTGCATTTACCTAATTGCTAATGATTACAAATATATATTTATTTGCTTATTTGCTGTTTGTGTATATTCTTTAGTGAACTGTTTATCTCTTTTTCTCATGTTCTCGTTGGATTTTTTTGGATTGTTTCCTTTCTTTTATTGTTGAGTATTGAAATTTCTTTAAATATCTTAGAAACGAGTCTACTTTTGATGTGTGATGTTTGAATATCATCTATCATTCTGAGCTTATCTTTTCATTTTTTTAACTGGGTCTTTCAGAAAGCAAAATTTTAAAATTTTCATGAAGTACTGTATATCAGCATTTCCTTTTATGGGTTGTTCTTTTGATGTCAAGTGTAAAAACACTTTGTGTAGTCCTAAATCAAAATGTTTTCTGCTATTTTTTCTAAAAGTTTTATAGTTCTGTTTTACAGTTAAGTCAAGGACTTGTTTTGTGTTAATTTTTGCAAAAGGTGAGATACTTATTTCTACGTTCATTTTTTTGTTTGGATTGCATTTAAACTTGATGTTCACTTTTTTTTTTTTTTTTTTCTATCACAGCTCTACCTCATCATTACTGCCAGGTAGAAGTAAAAGTTTAGATTCCCCATTTGCCCATTTGGCCTCCATTGAGATCTAAGGGTTTTTGCTCCTTAAATAAGGTTAGGGTGGCAATCTGGCTCCGCACATAGTCTCTGCGAACACGAGGGTGAGGTTTCTTTTGCTATTGTTTGGAAACTGTAAACGTTCCAAATCTTCACCTGACAGCATCCCTGGATAAGGGGGAGGGGTATCTTGCTACTGTTCAGTGGGAGTGAAAGTCCTGTATCTCTACTTGGTGTTCACCGATGCCATAGGAAGGAATAAGCTTCTTACCTGCCAGAAGGTACTAAAGTCCCAGCTGCAAACTTGGTCTCCTCTGATATCACACTGGTGTAGGTGTTGGGGCCTTGCAAGAGTGGACATCTAGGTGTCCTACTTGGCCACTGCTGCTGTGGGTGGAAATGATGCCATAGTTTGTGTGTATGTGTGTATATTTGTCTGGAGTATAGTGGTGATATCTAACACATTTCTGTCTTGCTAGCCTGCCCATTTCCTAGTCCTTTGCCTGGAAAGAAAAGGCTGTTTGTTTGTTTGTTTGTATTTATCTGGGCCCATTGGTGTTTCTGGGTTGCCGGTGTTTATCTCCAAGTCTGGGATATATGAGGCGAAGATAAAACCCAGAAAACTCAGTGCAATGGACTGCATTTTTAGTTGTACTTAACAGGAGAAATAGAAGGAAATTAATTTACTCTAACATTACTTTTATGTTTTTAAAAATGTTAAGCTTCTTCATTCAAATCCTACCTCCAACCTTAACTCCTCCTATTTTAATCAACTGCTGAACTATTGGTATTTATTTTTTAGCTATAGCAAACTCTCTTGATTATATTCAAGTATTTAACTTCCCATTATTTTTTTTCCAACAGTACTTCATTTTGTTCAGGGTTTTTTGGTTTTGCTTTTGCTTGTAATAGGGATGGAGTCTCCCTATGTTATCCAGGCTTGTCATGATCTTCTAGCCTCAAGTGATCCTCCTGTTTTGACCTTTCAGAATCCTGGGATTATAATATTCAGGTATTTTCTCTCTTCTTCAGGTGCATGTGCTATACTGAAGCAGATTCTATCCCCAGCCTGTGAGAAAATAAGAAGTATAGATGGGGCTAGCCAACAGATATGGTAGTTCTTTCCCTTGTCAATTATTATTTTAGGTACAAGCTGTGACTAAGTCTGGTAAATGTGACATAAGGGGAAATCAATGAAAGCCCTTTAGAAAAGGTTTTCTCAATCCTAAAGCAGACAAAGAGGATATTATCAGGTGTGGGTGTGATCCTACAACTGCTGAATCTAATTTGCATTGACAGAAAAGGAATAAAAAATGATAGCATTAGGAAATTACTATGAACCTAGGATTTTGACAACTGCATTCAGGTATGAAATTAGCCATCACGTTTTGTGACATAAATGTATTAAATTTTAAAGCCACTCTGAATTAATATTTTTCTTTGCCACAGCCAATGTTCTAATTGCGTTGAACACTGTGTCATTATCTTTTGAGTAAACGCAATAATAATCATACACAAAACCTATAATTAATGACCTCAACATTGTTAGAATATATAGTTTAGAGAGTAAACAAAAATTTATTTATTGAATTAATTGTACTTTCGTAATGTATATGTATGCATAACATCAGATTACCCCTATTATAGAAGAGGAAAACTAGGGTTCAGGGAATAACTAGTTTGTTTAAATGCACACAGATTTGAGTGGCATACCAAAATTCAAGTCAGGGCTTGTGGTCTGAATCTGGCGATGATAGTTTCTAAATGTACAAATTCTATTCAATGGCAAATGCCACCAGTGCGCCAGTGCACTTCGTGTTTGAGACATTTTTCTATGTAATATATGACCTAAGGAATTGGGAGCTAGTCAATATTCTCCAGGGAGCCAAAATTCATTTTTCTCTGTAGATAGATTTGTCTTTAATTGTTCTATATGTACAGCAAATAACCTTGGGGAACTACTGGCTGTTCTTGGGGGGTACACTAACAGAAGAACAGCTGGAAGACAGTGTGACTCGGCAAGCAGAACAGCAGGCTGGGGAGCAAGGGACCAAAATTACAAATCCCATTTCTCGTTCCTATGGAGGAGTGACCTTGAACAAATTCCTGTGTCGGGTTTGCCTCTGCCCCAGCAAATATCAACATAAAAATTGGGGCAAAGTTTCATGTACATTTAATGTATCTAGTCTATAGACCTTAAGGCTGTTTCCATGGAAACCTGAATTCATTTGGAAACTTAAATGTGTCGGCTCATGGCAGATGCTTGTGGCATCTTATTTTAGCACAATGATATCCTAACCTTCTTTTTGTGGCGTCAGGAAAAGGCACTCTCAAAGGCTACAAAAATCTTCTAAAATTACAAAAACAAAAGTTATTTTAATTAACTTTAAAATGTGTAATTATGGAGTTGAGAGTGTGTTGAAGAAATAGCAGCTCCTGATTCAACCCGTCTAATTTCTCATTGAAATTCAAAAAAAATAAATAAATAAATAAAAGAAAGAAAGTCAATGCATCAACCATAAAGAAAGCAAAAATATTTTATAATAATATGACTTCTTTAAAAAAGAATTTCCAAGGACCAAAATGCAGAGGAGGTGTGTATTAGTCCGTTTTCATGCTGCTGATAAAGACATACCCAAGACTGGGAAACTTACATGGGCAAAAGATTTATTGGTCTTACCATTCCACATGGCTGGGGAGGCATCACAATCATGGCAGTAGGTGAAAGGCATGTCTCATATGGCAGCAGACAAGAGAAAAGAATTTGTGCAGGGAAACTTCCCATTTTTTAAAATCATCAGAGCTTGTGAGACTCATTCACTATTATGAGAACAGCACTGGAAAGACCCACACCCGTAATTTAATCACCTCCCACTGGGTTCCTCCCAAAATATGTAGGAATTGTGGGAGTTACAACTCAAGATGAGATTTGGGTGGAGACACAGCCAAACAACATCGTTCCACTTCTGGCCCCTCCCAAATCTCATGTCCTCATATTTCAAAACAAATCATGCCTTTCCAACAGTCCCCCAAAGTCTTAACTCATTTCAGCATTAACTTAAAAGTCCACAGTCCAACATCTCATCTGAGACAAGGCAAGTCCCTTCCACCTGTAAAATCAAAAGCAAGTTAGTTACTTCCTAGATACAATGGGGTACAGGTATGAGGTAAATACGGTCATTCCAAATGGGAGAAATTGGCCAAAACAAAGGGGCTACAGGCCCCAAGCAAGTCTGAAATCCATCAGTTAAATCTTAAAGGTCCAAAATGATCTTTGACTTTATGTCTCCCATCCAGGTCACGCTGATGCAAGAGGTGGGTTCCCAGGGTCTTGGGTGGCATTGCCCCCATGACTTTGCAGGATAGTCTTCCTCTTGGCTGTTTTCACAGGCTATCAATGAGTGTCTGCAGCTTTTCCAGGTGCATGGTGCAAGCTGTTGATGGATCTACCATTCCGGGGTCTGGAGGATGGTGTCCTCTTCTCACAGCTCCACTAGGCAGTGCCCCAGTAGGGACTCTGTGTGGGGGCTCTGACCTCACATTTCCCTTTCATACTTCCCTAGCAGAGGTTCTCCATGAGAGCCCTACCCCTCACCAAACTTCTGCCTGGGCATCCAGGCATCCATACATCTTCTGAAATCTAGGCAGAGGGTCCAAAACCTCAATTCTTGACATCTGTGCACTTGCAGGCTCAACACCACATAGAAGCTGCCAAGGCTTGAGGTTTGCACCCTCTGAAGCCATGGCTTGAACTCCACATTGGCCCCTTTCAGCCATGGCTGGAGTGGATTGGATGCAGGGCACCAAGTTCCTAGGCTGAACACAGCACAGGGACCCTGGGCCTGACCCAATAAACCATGTTTTCCTTCTAGGCCTCCAGGCCTGTGATGAGAGGGACTGCTGTGAAGATCTCTGAGGTGCCCTGGAGACATTTTCCCCATTATCTATGGGATTCACATTTGGCTCCTCATTACTTATACAAATTTCTGTAGCTGGCTTGAATTGGTTCTCACAAAATGGAATTTTCTTTTCTCTTGCATTGATTGTCAGGCTGCAAATTTTCCAAACTTTTATGCTCTACTTTCGTTATAAAACTAAATGCCTTTAACAGTACCCAAGTCACATCTTCAATGCTTTGCTGGTTAGAAATTTATTCTTCCAGATACCCTACATCTCCCTCAAGTTCAAAGTTCCACAAATCTCTAGGGCGGGGCAAAAACCCACTAGTCTCTTTGCTGAAACCTAACAAGCATCACCTTTGCTCCAGTTCCCAAAAAGTTCCTCATCTTTATCTTAGACCACCTTATCCTGGACCTTATAGTTCATATCACTATCAGCATTTTGTCAAAGCCATTCAACAAGTCTCTAGGAAGTTCCAAACTTTTCTACATTTTCCTATCTTTTTGGAGGCCTCCAAACTGTTCCAACCTCTGCCTGTTACCCAGTCCCAAAGTAGCTTCCACATTTTCAGGTATCTTTTCAGCAACACCCCACTCCTGGTACCAATTTATTGTGTTAGTCCATTTTCATGCTGTTGATAAAGACATACCCAAGACTGGGAAATTTATACAGGAAAAAGAGTTGTCGGACTTACAGTTCCATGTGGCTGGGGAGGCTTCACAACCATGGCATAAGGTTAAAGGCATGTCTCACATGGCAGCAGACAAGAGAAAAGAGTTTGCACAGGGAAACTTCCATTTTTTAAAACCATCTGATCTTGTGAGACTCATTCACTATCATTAGAACAGCACAGGAAAGACCTGTCCCCATGATTTAATCACCTCCCACCAGGTTCCTCCCAAGACATGTGGGAATTGTGGGAGTTAAAATTGAAGATAAGATTTCGGTTGGGTCACTGCCAAACCATATCAAGGTATCAATGCAGAGAAATAAGAAGAATTTGTCTTCTAACTTCTATCATATACAGTTGACACAAGGATACAGATTATTTTCCTATGAGAGAGGAAAAAGTTCTCTGTACCCTAAACAAGATGACTTCTAAATGTTTTTTGTTTTTTGAATAGATAAAGAAGAATATTACCTGTTCCATAGTCCAGACTTTAAAGTCAGACTGAAATTTAGGGCTGCACAATTTACAAGACCATCAAGTTACTCAAACTTTCTCTGCTCTTTTTTCCGTATCTGTAAAATGACAATGGTGATCAGTACCCACTTGAGGAGCAATATAGCACAGTGGCTACGACAGCAGACTTTGATTTTAAACTGCGTAATCTCAAATCCTGCTGTTACCACTTACTAGCCATGTGACATTGAGTTATTACTTCCACTTTTTGTTCCTAATAATGATGTGCTATAGTCTGAATGTTTCTGTCCTTGCTGACAATTTGTATCATCACTGATGTGATGGAATTAAAAAGTGTACTTTTAGGAATTAACTAGAGAATGAAAGTGGTGTCCTCATGAATGAGATTAGGGCCTATTAAAAAATAAATAAATAAAAGCCCAGAGAGCTTCATGCTTCTTCTTTTATATGAGGTCACAGCTAGAAGTTCATAGATAGGTGAACCAGGAAATGGGTCTACACCAGACATCAAATCTGACAGTGCCTTGATCTTAGACTTACTTCCAAGCCTCCAAAACTATAAAAAATACATTTTGGGTTTTTTTTTTTTTTTTTTTTTTTTAAGGTGGAGTGTCACTCTAGCACCCAGGCTGGAGTACAGTGGTGTGATCGTGGCTCACTGTAACCTCCGCCTCCCAGGTTCAAGCTATTCTCCTGCCTCAGCCTCCTGAGTAGCTGAGCCTACAGTCATGGGCCACCACGCCTGGCTAATTTTTTGTATTTTTTGTAGAGATGAGGATTTAGCATGTTAGCCAGGATGGTCTTGATCTTCTGACCTTGTGATTGGCCTGTCTCAGCCTCCCAAAGTGCTGGGATTACAGGCATGAGCCACTACGCCCAGCCAATTTCTGTTAAGCCACTCAGCTGATGGTATTTTTATATAGCAGCCCAAACAGACTGAAACAGGGTGGTAATAATGCCTACATCAGAGAATTTTGGTGAGGATTAAATAAATTAACACTGTGTTCCTAAAACAGTAACTTACACATAGCATATAAAATCTATTAATATAAATTTTTTGTTATTAGTTGTTATTATTATCTCATGCTGTTTTAGATAATAAATGAGACAATTCAGGTAAAATACTTATACCTGTTGTTGTTCCCAATAAATACACATTCAACATTAGAAATGACTATTAGTGGTCTACATGTCTCTTACTAAAATTTCTCTACTTATATTTTAGAGATTAAATTTTAATTGATGATGACATTGAGTCTGAAAGGGCAGTGTGAGTGCTTTACAAGGGAGGTTAATTAAGCAAACAACTAACGTCTGGCTACCAAAGGCTTATGCAAATAATGAAGAATCAAGTTTCTTTGCATAGCAAGAAGTTCGAGATAATGAGACCTTAGGCCCTTACTAGGCCATCTTACACATATGACTGCTAGACTGAAAAATCCACCAGGGCTTACAGAATTGCTCACTTCTTTATTGCCAAATCATAGCATGCTACCTACTATATGGACTACACAAAATAAATATTTGGTAAATACATGCGTGAATAAATGTTAACAAAACCACAGAACATTTATAAGGCTTATAAATATTAGTCTCTTATAGCACTGTAAGAAGCATCTACAAGAATGATCTATGAAAAAGCTTTACTATTAAGAAACTGAAGAAAAATAACAGATTTACTCTTAACACAAGCAAACACTGTGTCTATGTTTAGAAGTAAGCAGTGATTCATAGGCCCTGGGATAATATTAGTATGCAATTTCAAGAAGAAAAACTGAACATTTGTATTTTAGACAAACTAATTACATTTGAAAAACAAGATATCACAGAAAACAAATGAAATGCTAAAAAAAGTTTTTGTATTTTCAGTGAAGCCAAAAATAACCATCATAGAAATGATAGTGTGAGGGTTAATACTGAATGGCAAATTCATTGAATTGAAGATGCAAAGTATTGTTCCTGGGTGTGTCTGTGAGTGTGTTGCCAAAGGAGATTGACATTTGAGTCAGTGGACTGGGAAAGGCAGACCCATGCTCAATCCAGGTGGGCACTATCTAATCAGCTGCCAGCACAGCCAGAATAAAAAGCAGGCAGAAGAAAGTGGAGAGAATAGACTGGTTTAGCCCCTCGGCCTACATGTTTCTCCCATGCTGGATGCTTCTGGCCCTCAAACGTTGGACTCAAAGTTCTTCAGCTTTGGCACTTGAACTGGCTTCCTCGTCCTTCAGCTTGCAAATGGCCTATTGTGGGACCCTGTGATCACGTGAGTTAATACTTAATAAACTCCTTTTTATATGTACATCTAACCTATTAGTTCTGTTCCACTAGAAATCTCTGACTAAACACAGCTAGCAAATTAGTAAAAACACATGCAGTACAGTCATTGGTTAAGATAAAGACAGAAGTCTGGTGAGGATCCGTCATCTTTTCTCACTGCCACCGGAGACACAGACAGAGCTTCTGTTCATAAGATGCTATTAAATATTTCTTTCTAAGTAACTGGATTTGTCTACCTCTTTCTTCAGCCTTTTAGCTTCCTCAGACTTTGAGACAGGTTTGCATAGACCTGCTTACATCAAAAGGTGAGCCAGGCCAGGAGCTGACAGCCCAAGACATGGACAAAAGGAATGAAGCATCTGTGGAAATCCCAGGTGGCACCCACTTCCATGTGGCATGGTATGGCTCATCTTTTAGATGCTTGTGCATGAGTCCAGGGATGCCTTGAAAACATCAGCATGTTTAGAGCAATTCAAAGCAGAGAGCTGTGCATCACACTACATGGCGTAAGGAAGAGCAGCCAGCAGTGGCTGTAGTAAGATGGCCTCTTCTGTGGGCTGCCTGTTTGACAATGGGAGCCCAGCTAGCAGCAGAAGCAAAGTAAAATGATTTCAGTAGGAATTATAATTAGAAAAACAATTTTTAAGAACTGTATTGTGAAAAGTTAACTTAGTTAGAACTGATATTTGGACTATATACATACCTGTATGTGTTGTTTTAAATCCTCTGCTCTCTCTCTGTAAAACTTTTCAGTTGACTGATTCTTGTCTGTTTCTCCATTTATTTCTCTCTATACCTCTTTTCCCTTGCTACCTCTGATGACAAATGAGGGCCCTAATAGAGGAAATGTCTGACAGGCTGGGATTCCTTGTGGAAAACAGAAAGGTGCCAAAGACACTGTTTTTTGGGAGGAATCTGTTTTTCTTCATGAAATCCCAAGAGCTTTAAGCAGAGAGACTCCTCTCAGGTCTAAGACTGTGCTCTCCTTTGTACTGTATTACGCGATCTTTTGAACTTTTGGGGGAATACCAGAAACTGCTTGGTACTGTGAGAGAACTTGACTTTGGTGTGTACTGGCTGTAAGTCATGGTGAGAGCTATAGTGTTAAAGGTGGCTAATGGTGGTTTGCAGTAAATGATTATTACTGCGGTGGGCTACTTGTTTCTTTGGGTGTTTGGATAAGAAAAGCATGGTGCTTTCTTGGCTCTGTTCTTGAAGGTGCTCCACAATGAAGCCAGTAATCTACTGAAGAAACAAGATAGGTTGAAAAGAAGACACTTTTCCTGGTAATCTTCTTTGTAGATAAATGTGTTTAGGTCTAAGTTCAGTGGCTTTGAGAGGGAAATGTTCTACCTTGTTCCACCTAAACATCATGTCTTTGAAAACGATTAACAGTATAGGATGGAAAGAGAAACTGTTTAAAAACTGGCAAGCAAAGATCTTATAAATCTATAAGATCTGTCTCTGCCTGGGTGTGTGTCTATATGTTTATATATCATGTGTAAGTTATATGTCACTACTAAAATATATGAAAGAGCTTTAATCAATTGGCTTAAAGAAAAGTAAGTGCTTAAATCAACCATTTTTCAGAAAAGCATATGTTAACTCAAATGCGTTTTAGTTCACAGGACTTTAATGCTCTTTGGTAAATAAAAGTAGTTTCAAATTAGATTTAGTAATTTAAAACCTTAAAGTCATGTTATGTTAAATTAAGTAATCCTAGGTTTCTCACTGGAAATTGGAGTTAATAAGAGTCCCAGCACTTTGGGAGGCCGAGACGGGCGGATCACGAGGTCAGGAGATCGAGACCATCCTGGCTAACATGGTGAAACCCCGTCTCTACTAAAAAAATACAAAAAAAAAACTAGCGGGGCAAGGTGGTGGGCGCCTGTAGTCCCAGCTACTCGGGAGGCTGAGGCAGGAGAATGGCGTAAACCCGGGAGGCGGAGCTTGCAGTGAGCTGAGATCCAGCCACTGCACTCCAACCCGGGAGACAGAGTGAGACTCCATCTCAAAAAAAACAAAAAAAAAAGAAAAGAAAAAACACAGTAGTTAATATATGTAAATAAAATACTAGAATTCTTTAAATGGTTATTAAGAAATTGAATGAATAAAATGGAAATTGATGGCATTAAAACAATAGTTTTAACACAACACTATTGCAAGTTGTTGGTCCAAAGGGAGCCCCTGCTGGCCCCCTAACATTAATGGATCCAAAACAGTTTTCTATATTTACCCTAGATTAGAAAAATTTATAAAAACAAAAAAATACAAGGCAAAAGTTTCAATGAGAAAACCAGCCAACAATTGCCTAAGGCAATGCGGAAGCAGGTTAGTCCAGATAAAGATTAAACAAAAGTACTAGAGTCCCGTGGTTCACCCTCCTGCTGGAAACCCAAATCCTTTTCCACAAGAGAGAGTAAAATGGTCTGAGTATGGAAAAAAGAAGTTCCTGAGACCATAACATAAAAATGTAAAGGTAGATAAGATTATGAAAATTAAAATATTTCAATAGGCTTTATTTGAAGTAATTGTGACTCTTTTAAATGTCTATAAAAATGAATATTGTATCTAACTGGAGGCATTTCTTCTACCTAGTACTATCAGACCAAATGTAGATACATGCACCCTTTCAGCAATGTTGGTTGGACCCACTAATGAGAACTAGTAAGATTACTGGAGCCCACAGAGTGTAGAATAGAAGCTAAAGTGCTGGTCTGGACAAATGCTTCACCTAATAGCCTTTTGTAAAGCATTTACTGGGATTTAAGGTAAAAGCCTATGACCACCTCACAATGATGCCTGCTGGGACTGTGGATTAGAGAATTTTCCCTTGAGGGGTATTTCCTGCCTTGCTGTGGGACATTAACTGAAGCACTCCTATGCTAATGGAGATAGCAGTGCCCAAGAGTTCCATGCTAATAGATATGGTTTATATAGGATCATGCTACCTGGAGATCATGAAGTGGAGGTACTCACAAGCAGGGAGCCACTTTTTCCCCCAGGACTAACTCTGGCACTGTATGGGGAGCTTCTGGATTCCACAGTGGCTTATCAACAGTTCTTTGACTTAAAAAGTACTTCTTGGTTAATGGATGGCAGTTCCATAGTAAACGGACAACATCTTGTTTAGAAGGCTGCTACTCTGATTGAAGAAGAGTAAATAAAACCTCTTTTCCTTTCTAGCCATTTATAGCATAGAAAAGATGGGTAAAGTATTTTTTTGTGTGTGTGAGTAAAATTTACCTTTCCCTCTCAGTTCTCCACAATTTGTAAACTATTTATGAGTATTCTTATTTTATGGCAATATGGTTATTTGCCTAAGTTCAGTAAGAATCTGTTCCCTTTTGTAACAGGTTACAATTGGAAATATTGGTTGATTTGCCAAGGCTTTGTCTGGAATATTGTAAACTGGAATATTGTAAACTGGAATATTATCTTTTGCAATATGACCATATTGCTGTGAAAAATTGAAGTCAGCTTTATAGAGTCTATAAAAAGCCCTTTGGAAAGACTGGCCTAGCATGTTGTCTAAATGGGTGACTTATAAGGGTGCTGACCAGTGGTAATTAAAGAATGTCACTTTCTAGCAGGCCCAGGAACCTCAAGACATTTTGTGACCTTGAGAAGAGATGGATTTGTAGAGGGAATACAAACAGTCTAATGGTAAATCATTGGCTTGGTTTCTAGCCTTGAGGCTTTTAAAAAGTCAAATATGAAATTATTTATAAAAGTTCCAGTGGTCACGAGCAGTGGCTCACACCTGTAATCCCAGCACTTAGGGAGGCTGAGGCGAGTGGATCACAAGTTCGAGACCAGCCTGGTCAATATGGTAAAACCCTGTTTCTACTAAAAATACAAAAATTAGCTGTGCATGGTGGCACGTGCCTGTAGTCCCAACTGCTCTGGATGCTGAGGCAGGAGAATTGCTTGAACCCAAGAGGTGGAGGCTACAGTGAGCCAAGATCACACCACTGCACTCCAGCCTGGGCAACAGAGCGAGACTCCAACAATAACAACAACAACAACAACAACAAAGTTCCAGGAAAGCTGACTTAAAAGGAACCTATAAAGCTAATCACTATTATTGCTATACTTCATGCAAATAATCAGGCCAAGCACAGTGAGACCAAAATTTATTTTGCTAACAAATTATTCCTACTGTGATTTACCCTTGGTGGAAATGGGAAACCTAAAGAGAGAAATAATTGGATTCTAGCCCTGACCATTGTTTTTGAATTTTTATTACTTGCCTACAATTTGGGCTTAATCATGAATTATTTACTGGCTATAAGACATATTTAATAATAACTGGATTTTAACTTTCTTCAAGATAATTTTAATTGGCTACCTAATGGAATATATTAGGTGTATTCCTTTTCTGTTGGTGATATGCTGGCATACAAATTCTCTTTTGATTATAATCCTCATATGCATTATATTTCTACTATACAAATAATTCATGTTATGTATCTTTCATTGTTTTACTTCTTCCAAGAAAACCAAAGTCATGGTATTCTGGAGACTAGAGATGATTCAACAGAATCTGTGAATCTCTCTCATTTGGAATCCCAGTGGGCACTGTCTGTTTTGCATTGCCAATGCACTACTGCTAAAGCTGTACAATAATCAGGCACTCTCCCTAAAGGCTCAGGAACCATTGAGGAAAATGGATGACACGTGAGATTGTAAAAGTTGGATTGATGGTGACAGGTGGAGGCTAAAGCAACTCTATCTGGGAAGCTAATCTGTCAGTGTTGGCTTATGATTAACCCCTGTTCTAGGAGGTCCTCTAAGATTTCCAGTTCATCTATTGTTCTTTGTTTAGGAGGAGGTACTTATCATAAATCTTGCCCTTAGGTCAAACGACCTTGATGTCATGCTTAATTGTACTTAAATTGTCCCACATATCCCTTATGAACAACCCCTACCCTATAGTAAAGTGGTCCTCAACCTTTTTGCCACCAGGGACCAGTTTCAGGGAAGACAATTTTTCTACAGACCAGAGAAAGGGGCATGTTTTCGGGATGAAAACATGTGCATTACGTTTGTCATGCACTTGATTTCTGTAATTATTACATTGTAATACATAATAAAAATTATACAACTCACTATAATGTAGAATCAGTTGGAACCCTGAGCTTGCTTTCCCGCAACTAAATGGTCCCATCTGGAAGTGCGGGGGGTCAGTGACACCTGAAGTGTCCTGCTTATGTCCAATCTACTTCATAATCTCATTTTGGTTGCTGTCACTGCAGAAAACTCTGCATCACAAAGATTGGATTTTGGAAATGGAAGCAGACTTTTCAGTGCTTTTGTGGCAATCTCAGGATATTGCGCCTTGACTTCAATCCAGAATGTATGGAGGTTTGAATTTGTGTCAAACTTACTTTTAAGGCCACCATCATTTGTGATCTCAAGCAGTTAATCATCCTCTAGCACAGACTAAGTGGATTCACTTGGGTTATTCACAAAATGAATCATAAATCCATTCCTTCCCAGCTCAGGGGTCTTTTGTGGCTGGAAACTGTATTAGTCAGGGTTCTCTAGAGGGACAGAACTGATAGGATGTGTGTGTGTGTGTGTGTGTGTGTGTGTGTGTGTATACAATAGGATGTACATATAATATATATAATAATAAGATGTAT
The DNA here is from genome assembly GCF_000951035.1 of Colobus angolensis palliatus. Taxonomy (NCBI): domain Eukaryota; kingdom Metazoa; phylum Chordata; class Mammalia; order Primates; family Cercopithecidae; genus Colobus; species Colobus angolensis. The sequence continues at coordinate 2,098,096 of NW_012116411.1, forward strand.
ATATGGAGTTTATTAAATATTAAATATATTCATATATAATATATTATGTATTTATATATGCAGTTTATTAAATATATATGTGGAGTTTATTAAATATTAGCTCACATGATCACAAGGTCCCACAATAGGCCGACTGCCAGCTGAGGAGCAAGGAGAGCCAATCTGAGTCCCAAAACTGAAGAACTTGCAGTCTGATGTTCCAGGGCAGGAAGCATCCAGCATGGGAGAAAGATGTAGGCTGGGAGGCTAGGCCAGTCTAGTCTTTTCACGTTTTTCTACCTGCTTTATATGCTAGTCACACTGGCAGCTGATTAGATGGTGCCCACCCAGATTAAGGGTGGGTCTGACTTTCCCAGCCCACTGACTCAAATGTTAATCTCCTTTGGCAACACCCTCACAGACACACCCAAGATCAATACTTTGCATTCCTCAGTCCAATCAAATTTACACTCAGTATTAACCATCACAGAAAGTAAAGCTTAGACTCTTTTGAAACCTATGAATGGTGATCATGCAACTGCTGGGAGAAAGAAGGCCCTGGCTCTGTCTCTTTCAAAATATCTACTAATGTTTGAAACATGTCAAAAACGCCAATGTTCACTTGTTGGCCCCATAATGCCAATTTGGATTTGAAAGCAGGCACTTTATCTGCTGGCTGGAACACAGTTGTCAATCTCCCCCCGATTGATAGATTGAGTTTGTTGAGCAGGTTGAATACATCACACAAGTAAGCAAGTTTTGCGACCCATTCTATGTCACTGAAACGTGCTGCCAGTGGTGACTGTTTTTAAAAGGAATCCCTGGAGTGGGCTTCATCACTCAAAAACTCTTGCCAGTGATCTATCTTTAGAAAGCCATCTCACTTCTGTGTACAAGAGAAAACGTGTGCTCTGCATCCATCTCCTCACAGAGCTGCATGAACAGACATGAGTTAAGGGCATATACTTTAATGTGGTTGATAATTTTAATCACACCCTGCAAAACATTGTTAAGTTCAGATGACATTTTTTGGCCAGCCAGCATTTCTTTGTGGATGACACAATGCACAGACTCACATTCAGAAGCGACCTCTTCGACTGAGCCGAGTAGTGAAATCAAAACACCGTCCAGTCATGGCAGCCACTCCATCTGTGCATACACAGCACGAAATGATCACTTCAGTTTTCCTAATCATTCAAAGACTTGAATAGTTGTGCAGCTGTGGTGTTGATTGGCAACACAAGTGCACATAACTTATCCTCATGCACATCCTCCAAAAATATTATTTATGTATTTATGTGTTTATTTATTTATTTAGAGAGGGAATCTTGCTCTGTTGCCCAGGCTGGAGTACAGTGGCACAATCTTGGCTCACTACAACATCTGTCTCCTTAGTTCAAGTGATTTTCCTGCCTCAACCTCCCGAGTAGCTGAGATTACAGGCAGCCACCACCATGCCCAGCTAATATTTGTAGTTTAGTAGAGACAGGGTTTTACCGTATTGGTCAGACTGGTCTCAAACTCTGGACCTCAAATGATCTGACTGCCTCTGCCTCTCAAAGTGCTGGGATTACAGGCATGAGCCACATGCCTAGCCACAATGTCCTAAAAAATATATCTCAAAAAAACAAGAATTATCACCTTGTTGTCAACATTCGTAGACTTGTTAACCTGGATTGCTTACCACAGTGACTCATTAATCCTTTCTAACAATTGTGCCTCAATATTTGCTATTTAATCAGTTTGTCTAGTTATGCTGCTAGCCAAAAGAGGAACACATGCCACCTTTTGAACTGTAGCCTTTGCTAAATGTTCAGGACAAATGTCCTTAGCAGGAGGCAGGGTCAACTCTTCACCAATAGTAAAGGACTTCTTAGCTTTCGCAATGCAGTTAACCTCTAAGAGTGATGCTCTCAGTGTCTTTTCATACAGGGCACTTGGTCTCCATGTAGTGAAGCAGTTTTCAAGGTTTCATGACTATATTGGATAGCTGGTCACCACACATTATGCAGTTATATATATTTTCTTTTTTTTTTTTTTTTTTGAGACGGAGTCTTGCTCTGTCGCCCAGGCTGGAGTGCAGTGGCCGGATCTCAGCTCACTGCAAGCTCCGCCTCCCGGGTTTATGCCATTCTCCGGCCTCAGCCTCCCAAGTAGCTGGGACTACAGGCGCCCGCCACCTCGCCCATCTAGATTTTTTTTTGTATTTTTTAGTAGAGACGGGGTTTCACCGTGTTAGCCAGGATGGTCTCGATCTCCTGACCTCGTGATCCGCCCGTCTCGGCCTCCCAAAGTGCTGGGATTACAGGCTTGAGCCACCGCGCCCAGCCATATTTTCTTTTAAATGTAGTTTTCTTTTGTTGATGGCCTTAGCCTTCTGCTTTCTCATCATTAAGTCTTCCCCCTTTTCAAGTAAGTTCCTAAGTGATGTTTGGTTTTTACTCATTTTGGCTAGGGTTAGCCTGTGAGCTTACCAAAACTGTGATTGAGACAAATGCACCGTGCAGGAAAGAGCTGCAGACAGTAAATAAAATCATAGGTGGCCTATACACGGACGAAAATAATGTCAGATTCTGACTTAAAGCCTGAAACAGATGCAGCCGTACAACTGAAACACATCACCTCAGTTGCCACTATAAAGCCTGTCATCAGATGTAGCTTAATTATCACTTGACACTCACTGATAGGGTTTTGATAAGAGTCTGCAAGGAATTGCTTTATTATGGTCTTTTTGCAGTCAACCTCTCTGCTCATGTTAATCTGTATTTGCTGCCTCTCCCCAGCACTAGCATCACCGCCTCAGCTCTACCTCAGATCATCAGGCATTAGATTCTCATAAGAAGCATACAATCTAGAATCATAGTATGTGCAGTTCCCAATAGAATGTGTACTTCTATGAGAATCAAATGCTGCCACTACCCTGACAGAAGGTGGAACTCAGGTGGTAGTGTGAGTGATGGGGAGTGCCTGTAAATACAGTTGAACTTCACTTGCTTGCCTGCTGTCCATCTCCTGCTATGTGGCCCGGTTCCATTAATGGTCCGTGACCTGGTGGTTGCTGATCCCTGTTATCGAGAGACGGTGAAGAGGACTGGGGACTTTCTCAGTCTGTGGTTTCAGAGCAGCCCTGATCATCATTTTCATTCCCTGTATTTGGGCTTTTCTAATTGACTGTCTCTTACCTGCTTAAGGGGTATTAACTAAAGTCACATGTCAGGGCACACTGCATAATAGTTGTCATTCCTGACTGGTGCCTGTATTTCTTTCCTAGTTATTTTGGACATTTATCCCAACCAAATACAGTTGTAGTTCTACTTTGATTTCTAGAGTCTATCTTGATTTCAGAAGGAATACTTTCAAGTGCCAAACAGTGAAAACATTTTAGACCAATATTAACTTGCTTTTATAGCATATTGAGACTAACATATAACCTTATAGCTCTCCTGCTGTTTAAAATATTAGGATTCAAAAGGTTCTTCCACTTATTTCTCATGCTAGATACTGTATTTTAATAAACAGGTACAACTCTATTTCCTTCTGACAGAATTCTTTGAAGTCAATGTCTACCTGCCTGGATATTCAGGCATTGATGGATAGATGAACATGATAAAATAGCAGTGGAGAATGAAGGTTAATTTACAAAAGCATTTGGATCAAGTATACAAATAAAGTAAATTTTATATCCTTGCTCCTTATCTGAAAGACATAGTTTTTTTACCATTTTAATACAACCTGTATATGTGTATTAATATGCTAAATTTTTACTGGGAAAATATTGATAAATGTCACAAAAGTGGCTTCTTTCTCAGTCTAAAATGCTTTCTAGTTGTCTCCTCAAGACAGCTATGAAGCTTTGTTCTTTTCTACACTTTATTTCATAATTATCAGTTGAAACCCTCGGCCTGGCCATCCAGATTGACATGGGATGGCGTTGCACCAAACTTAGCTGTCTCTGAGAATCCATTTTCAAGCCCAGGAAAATGATCAAAGTGCCTGCCTTTCTAAGAAAGTACTGATAATCACCATCTTTTAAAAATAATGAGAGACTACCATAACTGAGAATATTGCATATTATTACTATCCCACAGTCTTTTCTAAAGTAATCATAGACAGTGTAGATACAATGGTAATAACTAAGCCTCAAATACTGATAACTATTCCCTTTTATGTTATAATCACACTACTCGATGTAAATTAAATCAAGTAAGAATTGATTAAAGACTCAGACAAAAAGAATAGTTACCTCAATAAGACAGTAGAGATTAAAGTATAGCAGAGCCACTGATGAATATTTATGAAACCCATATGGGGACTTAAATAGCATCAACTAATTTATGAAAGAAAATATGCCTGTATTAATTTATAATAAATGCTAAGATTCAGCAGTGTAATTTGAGTAAAAAACCCAACATTTAATTTAACATGGGCATTTCTAAAACATCTCAGTATTCTTTAAGAGATTTTTTTAAGTATATACAATCATGGGTATAATGAGCCAATAAAAGTTAATCCTGAATAAATAATGGAGAAATTGTCATACATTTTGTAATCTGGAAATAAGGACTGAAAGGAAAAGACCATTGAAATTTACAGGTCTCATTTTTAAGGTTATTTCAAAATCTTGTATTACGTTGATGATAATTATTATGATATTGCTGGGAAGCCATTTCCATAGCTCTCTCATGTTTCCACACATCCTACAAGCAGAGGCACTGACTGCCCTTTGTTCTAGATTAGCTTTCTGAGAATCTTTGTACAGTTATGCAGGTCGACTTTTATGTGGATTTTTTTCAATAAATATATTGGAAGAGTTTTTTGAGATTTGTGACAAATCTGAAAAAACTCACAAATGAATGGCATAACCTAGAAATACCAAAAAATTAAGACAAAGTTATGCCATGAATGTATAAAATATGTATACCTACTAGTCTATTTTATTATTTACTATCATAAAATACACACTGATCGATTATAAAAAGTTAAAATTTATCAAAACTTGTGCCTACGCTTACAGATTGTACATGGCACCATTTGCAATCAAGAGAAATGTAAACAAACCCAAAGATGCAGTTTAAAATCATAATTGCATAAAATCAGCTGCAGTAATACTGTACTATTGCAATAATTTTGTAGCCACCACCTGTTGCTATTGCAGTAAACTCAAGTGTTGCATCCACTTAAAATGCCATGTGACGCTAATCATCTGCACATGAGAAGTTTATCGCTCCAGTAAATTGTATATTGAAGTATAAAGTGGTCTCTCACAGTTCTAACTTATATTTCATTATGTTTAGTAAGTATATCATGTAACCCATCAACGTGCTAGTAGTGATGCTGGAAGTGCTCCTAAGAAGCAGGAAGAAGTCACGGCATTACAAGAAAGAGTTGAATTGCTTGATATATACTATAGATTTGGGTCTACAGCTCTGCTTAGCCACCATTACATGATAAATGAATTTAGGTTACGAACCATTGTAAAACCACAAAAAGGAAAATTAGTGAAGTGATCACTACAGTTATGCTATGACACATGAAAACATCTTTTTTCTTTTGTATTGAAAATAACTTTTAGGTAGGTGCAAGATTACTATTAGAAAGGCATAACCAGGACAGGTGCAGTGGCTCATGCCTGTAATCCCAGTGCTTTGAGAGGCCGAAGTGGGAAGATCTCTTAAGACCAGGAACTTGAGACTAGCTTGGGAAACATGACTAGATCTCATTTTTACAAGTTTTTTTTTTTTTTTTTTTTTTTTTTTAAATTGCCTGGACTGGTGATAAGTGCCTGTAGCTTAAAGCTGCAATGAGCCATGATCATGACACTGCCCTCTGGTCTGGAAAATGGAGAGATAATCTATCTCAAAAGTTTAAAAAAAAAAAAAAAGCATACCTATAGGTTCAAGTATAATTTAAGCAAAAGAAAAGTCATCATATGACAACTTAAAGCCAAAGGAAGGTAAAGGATCTAAAGCTGGAGCACTTAATGCTAGCAAAGGATAGATAGTTTGATGATTTTGCAAAGATGTTTGGGTTAGAAAAATGTCAGGATAATGGAAGAATCATCTTCTGCCAATCTAGAGGCAGCAGAAAAAATGACCAGGTTTCCATTGAGAAAATCTTTGAGGAAAAAAGGATATCTACCTGAAAAGGCTTTTAATGCAGACAAAACTATCTTACTCTGGAAAAGAAATTGCCACAAAGAGTATTTATTAGTAAAGAAGAGAAGTGAGCACAGAGGTTTAAGGCAGGAAGGAATAGGCTAGCTCTAATCTTCTGTGTAAATGGAGGCAGGTTTACAATCAGGACTGCCCTTATCTATATTCTGATCTTCAATTTTGATAGGGTAAGGTAAACACTAACCACAGTCCTTTGGGTTTTATAACAAGAAAGCCTAGGCAACAAACAAGAATCTGTTTTTCTGAATTGGTTTCATCAAGGCTTTGTTTTCTTTTTTATTTATTTATTTATTTATTTATTTTTTTAATTATACTTTAAGTTCTAGGGTACATGTGCATAACGTGCAGGTTTGTTACATATGTATACTTGTGCAATGTTGGTGTGCTGCACCCATCAACTCGTCAGCACCCATCAATTCATCATTTATATCAGGTATAACTCCCCAAGGCAACCCCTCCCCCCTCCCCTCCTCCCCATGATAAGCCCCAGTGTGTGATGTTCCCCTTCCCGAGTCCAAGTGATCTCATTGTTCAGTTCCCACCTATGAGTGAGAACATGCGGTGTTTGGTTTTCTCTTCTTGTGATAGTTTGCTAAGAATGATGGTTTCCAGCTGCATCCATGTCCCTACAAAGGACGCAAACTCATCCTTTTTTATGGCTGCATAGTATTCCATGGTGTATATGTGCCACATTTTCTTAATCCAGTCTGTCACAGATGGACATCTGGGTTGATTCCAAGTCTTTGCTATTGTGAATAGTGCCGCAATAAACATACGTGTGCATGTGTCTTTGTAGTAGAATAATTTATAATCCTTTGGGTATATACCCAGTAGTGGGATGGCTGGGTCATATGGTACATCTAGTTCTAGATCCTTGAGGAATCGCCATACTGTTTTCCATAATGGTTGAACTAGTTTACAATCCCACCAACAGTGTAAAAGTGTTCCTATTTCTCCACATCCTCTCCAACACCTGTTGTTTCCTGATTTTTTAATGATGGCCATTCTAACAGGTGTGAGATGGTATCTCATTGTGGTTTTGATTTGCATTTCTCTGATGGCGAGTGATGATGAGCATTTTTTCATGTGTCTGTTGGCTGTATGAATGTCTTCTTTTGAGAAATGTCTGTTCATATCCTTTGCCCACTTTTTGATGGGGTTGTTTGTTTTTTTCTTGTATATTTGTTTGAGTTCTTTGTAGATTCTGGATATTAGCCCTTTGTCAGATGAGTAGATTGCAACAATTTTCTCCCATTCTGTAGGTTGCCTGTTCACTCTGATGGTAGTTTCTTTTGCTGTGCAGAAGCTCTTTAGTTTAATGAGATCCCATTTGTCAATTTTGGCTTTTGCTGCCGTTGCTTTTGGTGTTTTAGACATGAAGTCCTTGCCCATGCCTATGTCCCGAATGGTACTACCTAGATTTTCTTCTAGGGTTTTTATGGTATTAGGTCTAACATTTAAGTCTCTAATCCATCTTGAATTAATCTTCGTATAAGGAGTAAGGAAAGGATCCAGTTTCAGCTTTCTACTTATGGCTAGCCAATTTTCCCAGCACCATTTATTAAATAGGGAATCCTTTCCCCATTTCTTGTTTCTCTCAGGTTTATCCAGAAATTCCTTGCCAGGAAGAGACTGTCTTTCCAAGTTCTCTTGATATTGGAACAATGCTTCTGGCCACCCAGAGGACTATGCATACAACACTGGAAGTGTTGATGTGGTGTAATTGCACCTAAACATAACATCCGTAATTCATCCTCTTGATTGGGGTTCATAAGAACCTTTAAGGCTCATTAAACATAGTACTCTATGAAAAGAATTATGAGTGCTATGGAAGAGAACCCCAATAGAGAGAACATTATGAATGCTTGGGAGGATGACACCATTTAAGATGCCATTGTTGTTACTAATAAAAAAGTTGTGAAAGCCTGAAACAATAAATTCTTGCTGAAGAAATCGTGTCCAGATGTTCTACATGACTACATAGGATGAATGACGGAGTCAATCAAGAAAATCATGAAAGAGATTGTGGATATGGAAAAAAAGGCAAGAGGTGAAATATTTCAAGATATGTGTCTTGGAGAAATTCAAGCAATAATAGACATCACACAAAAGGAAGCAACAGAACATAACCTGACAGAGATGAGTGCTTCCAAATCAGTCCCAGGTGATGAGAAGGAAGATGAAGAACAAGCGGTGCCAGAAAGCAGATGACATTGAGCCATCTGGCAGAAGGAGAAGGGTTCAGATTATTCATGACTGCTATTGGCCTATTTTACAAAATGGACCCTTCTATGATAACAGCACAGAAACTAAAACAAATGGAAGAAAAATTGGTACTGTATAGAAATATTTTTAGCAAAATAAAGAAAGCAAACAGTGAGACAGAAATAATGATGTATTTCTGTAGAGTTTCACCAAGTGTTCTTGCCTCTCCTGCCCTCCTTCTGGCTCCTCCACTTCCTCCTCCTCTGCCACTCCCAATGTCAAGGCCAACCCCTTCCCCTTTCCTCCTCTTCAGCCTATTCCATGTGAAGTTGGTGAGGATGCAGACCTTCATAATGATCCACTTCCATTTAATAAATAGTAAATACATTTTCTCTTCCTTATGATTTTCTTAATAACCTTTTTTGTTTCTCTAGCTTGGTTTATTCTAAGAAAACAGTACATAAAATATATATATAAAACAGTTCATTATATATATATATAAAACACAGTAGTCTTGTGTCTTCTAGCAACATCCCTGAAACTGGGATATGCTAGCTCATTAGTTTGCAAGTAGGGTAAAATCTCAGATGCTTCATGATTCTTAACAATAATGGCCATGATATGAGCATAGGATGCTGTCAGAGATATGGCTTTCTGGAAAAAAAATATTAAAAGACAAGCTCTTAAAGACTATGAGAAGGATAAGAAAGACTCCTTGGCATCTGGTATGTCCTCACCCAAGTAAGCAAAAGTGGGGACTGAGAGTAAGACTCTCTCAATCTCATAGCTGTTCACTCAGGTGTAAAGGCTGAGCAGTGAGAGGTAGAACTGAAATAAGCAGCCAAACCAGTGTTTTGGTTGCCACCCACTCTCCCCTGGGCATGTGGATAAAGGACTGTTAACATGACAATGATGCAGCAGGCAGCATCAGCCAAAGATAATGGGATTATGGCTCTGGGCCAAGGAGTCCTTTAACCAGAAATAAATGGGGTCAGCAATAAGGACCTTACTATACAGTACAAAGCTTTATACAGACCAAAAGCATTAGGTTTTTATTTCTGGGTGAATGAATGGTTGCTGGTAATAAAGGTGTATGTGCATTATTCATGCAGTGTCACTCTCCTTCCACATCGTCCTCCCGCTTTCTCAACATTTCCCTCACCCTCTGCCTGGACCTCAGCTGCTCTTGTTTGAAATAAAAAAAAAACGCAGCTCACTGCCATTGCTCATTTAATTTTACATAAACACGCTATTTGAGACTGAAGCAAATCTGATTGATTTTCAATGTGAAAATAAAATATAAAAACTGTTCTTGGAGTTATTTCTGAACAAAACTAACATCAGAATCATCTGAATCATCAGAATTACCTATTTTGGAAAAATCAGATTCATCAAATGAATCTTCAGCCAACAACTGTTCAAGAACGATGTTAACATCATGTGTAGCAATGCTGCGTTTTCTAGGATTTGACATTCTCAGCGATCCAGAATTACTATATTTTGTAAATGTAAATACCATTACTAAAAACAGAATCATATAAATAGAATGATGTCTTTTGTTTCCAAAGTCGATATACTAGAGCAAAGCGAAAAAAAGATAATGAAAGCGAGACATTTCGTGGCAAAGTTATCTTGGGGTGAATGCTGCAGCTGCAAGCACTGCTGGCAAATATTCCTGGGGCAAACTAGAAAGGGGTTAAGAAAAGCAATGATTATGGGGAGAAAAAGATGACTGGAGTTGAGCAGTAGTTGCCCTATCCCAAGATGGGACCAATGGTCCGCTCAAGTATGCTGGGTAACTTCAGGAGACAGAGGGACTCAAATTGTTATGACTTTGATAGATATAGCCACCCTCGTCACCATCCTAAACCATGGGAGGAGGAATCACCTAATTTAAACTATATGTTCTGAGTAAAGTTTGCAGTGTATAAAGGAAAATTAAATAATCTTATAGGTGGAGCACTTTAGGTTGATTCTTCTGCAACCAAATATATCCAAGAAATTGACATGCTCTGCTTGTGTTTCCCAATGCCACAAGTGTCAAAGGGGATTCTCCTCATCAGAAAGAGCTAAATGTAGAGAAAGTGTTATTGTAACAAACTCTCCTGCTGTTGCCATCAGTTGATAGGTAAAAATTCAGTGCAAGTGGCTCTACATTTAGTCACTCAAAACTTTCCTGCATAGAAATACCTGCTTTAGTGTATCAACAATATCCTGTTGATTGGTAAGTCAGAAGCATGAGTCTCAGCAGCCATGACAACAATGCTATCTAACATCTACCAGCAAGAATAGCTGATAAATCCCAACAAAAAGCAGGGACAAGGAGCCAAAAATAATTTATTGGAACCATGTGGTCAGATTCATTATACTCAATATATCTTAAGTACAGGAAAACTTGCTATCTCTTCTGCTATAATCACTAAATGGTAAAGCATCTTATTGGACTCTTTCAATATTGAAAACATCATGTCCCTCACTTGGAGAGTGTACTTGCTCCTTTGTGTCAGCTAACATTCAAACCAGCATCCACTGGGTAGGGAACAAACCAACGGGCTGCAATAGAAGCTGTCCAGTAAGCTGTAGTATACTCTGTAGCCCCTTAAAACTACCAGCCTCTGAGATGGATGATTTGGCTGATTGGAGCTTCTGGGAAAGGGAGACAGTCTTCACCCAGTGGAGCCTCTTAGGGTTTTGGACTTGTTTCCTACCAGACCCATCTACCAGCTAAATCCATTTAAAATGTGACTGTTAGCTTGCTACTATGCTTTAGTTGAAACTTTACGCCTGATACATAGAGACTTGTGAATCTCTAGCTTGACATTCTATGCAGTAGGTCAACTTAGACTAACTGACTAACAAGATACAATTGTCAAATGGAAATAGTAAATTAGAATACAGTCAACCTGGCCCTGGCAGCGCCTTGTCATTATATTAAAAATATATATATAATCAGCTCTCACTCTGGGACAAACTTTATTTCCTGCTCCACCCACTAAACAAACAAAGATACTGGCTCAGTGAGGTTCTCAGTTTAGCAGTTCCTCTAAATGCCTAGATCGTTTGGTTGATATTCAGCTAAGATGAAACTCAGTGGTGTCTACAAGACTGCTGCAGTTCAACCTAATGCAAGCTATTCAGTGTTGACAATGGACCTGCTTGTTCTACTCAGTGGGAATAACTGAAGGTTTTCCTCATAGAACAATCCGAGTCACATCAATGGACTTTCCTTTTATTTTTACTGACTCTTGGACTGTTGGCAATGGCTTAGCTATTTGTTCTACCACTTGAAAAATTACTTACTGGCAGAATAAAGCAATCTTTTTGGGGCCATGAATGTTTGAAATGAATCATGGTGCTGATTGAACTGTCTATACCACACTCATGTAGAGGTCCACAGTAAGGCTGTGTTCACTGATTGAATCCAACAGAATCAAGTTGCTCATGAGGCCACACCATTCAGATCATCACTATTGCTGCATACGTCATCATACCAGTTGTGGAAACATATTTCCCTATTATAGACTGAACACAAAAGAAAAAAAAAAAAACAAAACTCTGTTTTTCAGAGGATACCATTGTATTGCCAAACTTATGACCCTTGCCAAAAGTGGAGTCATGTATATCACTTTGAAGGAGAGCACACTGCATAGGTACAACTCCAGGCCCTTCTTGGTAGACCATACAATGTGTCAGTTTTACAATGCAGGACTGCCTTTCTCAAAGACCTGGGAATTAGTCATTTTATATACAATCATTAAGAAAATAGCTCTCTGTCTCTCAGTCTCTTTGAGAAGCTATGACCCTAATTTCCACAGGTATCCTGCTCCAAGTTGAAAAACTACCTTCTGACATGAATATAAGACAAACTTTATTTTCTCTTGGGTAAGACCAATTGGCCAACACAAACAGCCTAGGATCTCCCAACTCCAACTTTCAAAAACGCTCTTGCGTTTTGTTTCGTTGGAGTTGATTCAGACTGTTCTGTGTCTCTTCCCATTATTGCAATAATTTTGAATAAAGTATTCCTTACCTGTTTAATTTTGTCCATTGCAATTTTTGCTTTGATAACACTGTTGACACTTTTTCTGGATAAAATGTGACACACTCCAATTTGATCAGCTGACTACAGCCACATTCTTGTGGTGCTTCAAACTAATCTGTGATATTTCTTTGGCCTTCCAGACCATTTGTGTTCTGATAATAGTGAGTAAAAGCACTGAACAATAGATTAATAGTCAAGCTATTCAATGGACCTTTACTATTCCTTATCATTCACAGACATCTGGTATTGTTTAGCATTGGAATTGCTACCTCAAAAATTTCCTGAAAAAATTAACAACTCCAGGTCACTTGCCTCCTCATAGTTTATACATATTAGTAAGGCAGTTTGGCCATTGAGTATGGCTGCCCCCAAGAAAGTATAATCCCCTAGAGTTCATTTCTTGGGTTATGATCAAGGTAAAAGGAATACTTTTTCTGTAGACTAACTTTAAAAATTGATAATTCTACTCTGACCATTCCTGGACATGATGCTTATTATGTTTAACCTCAATAGCAATCTTAGGTAGGTCTACCTGGAACATTCGCCAGGTAATAGCACAGCCAAAAAGAAGGGCTCAGAAATTCAAACCTAAGTCTGCTTTAGCCATTTGGATTCTTTGTTTGATTGACATAGTCCTCGATCTTAGTGATTGCTTGGTTGAGTGCACTGCTTGCTGATTTCCCCTACAGTGCTTTATGTAAGGCAAGGTAAAATCTAGTAGTTCTCTGTACATCTTATAAAAATGCCTTCATCTCACTCGCACCTACCTCCCTGGATTAAAAGACTGGTGAAGGTAGTGATGATTGGAGAAAGAGTAAAATTACAACTAATAGAATAAGGCCCATTAATATTTTTAGAAGTGAAAGAAGAGCAGCAATCCTAGAGCTTGGGGGAGAGAAACCTCAGATTCTGGAAGATACAGGGAAACAAGGATATTAATTATCTTTATCATTAGGAAAACCTCGGGAGATTTCCTCATGAAGAAATACACCCCAGTGGGGCACCCTAAAACAATTACAAACTCTTACTGTTTGCTGGGTCTGCCATTCTTCACAAGACAATTGTGACTATGATTTAATGGTCATTCCCCTTAACCATACCAAGAAGTCTTTGTGTAACTGCCAAAGATGGCTCTAGCTCCTACATTTTCTACTACAAAAACTTTTCAACACCGTTAGCAATATTTTAGTGGGATAAACAAGTAACACCCAACAAGTGGTATATAAAAACAGGACAGATTGGATTGACTGCTCTAAGCAATCCCTCCAAAACAAGAACTATACTCAAATATTCAGACTCAACTGGGAACCCAGTTCAACTCTCCCAATTGTCCAGGAGTGTCAATCTGTGATAGCCCAACTTATTTAGGCTCCACTTGTGTGTTTCAATAAGTGTAAATACTTTCTTTTCAGAAGTACCATGTGCCTCCTGAACTGTACTTTTTGTGTAGAATTAAGCATTAATTTTCTTTTCTTCTAAAAACATGGTGACCTATATCTCAAGTGTGGTCATAAGAGCACTTCAAATGTTGGAAACACCAGTAACAGGTCATCTAGCCCTTAGGTGACTGGAAAGGCTCTCCACAATGAAGCAGTGCTTGGGGATTTCTGGAGGGATAACTGGCTTATTTATGTGCACACTGTGGGCAGCTATCTTTATAATAAATGACATTTTAAAAAATGTTTATTTCTGCAGGTTTTTGGGAAACAGGATATTTGTTTACATGAGTGACTTTTTTCGTGGTTATTTGTGAGATTTTGGTGCAGCCATCACCCAAGCGGCATACACTGGACCCAGTTTGTAGGCTTTTATCCCTCACCCCCCTTCCACACTTCCCCCAAGTCCACAAAGTCCATTGTATCATTCTTATGCCTTTGCATTCTCATAGCTTAGTTCCCACTTATAAGTGAAAACATGCGATGTTTGGTTTTCCATTCCTGAGTCAATTCTCTTAGAATAATAGTCTCCAGTTCCACACAGGCTGCAGTGAATGACATTAGTTTGCTCCTTTTTTATGGCTGAGTAGTATTCCATCATGTATATATACCATAACTTCTTTATCCACTTGTTGATTGATAGGCATTTGGGCTGGTTCCATATTTTTGCAATTGTGCTGCTATAAACAAGCATGTGCAAGTAACTTTTTGTATAATGATTCCTTTTCCCTGAATGGACCAATAACAAGAAGCAAGATTGAAATGGCAGTAAAAAAAAAAATTACCAACCAAAAAAAGTTCAGGACCAGATGGATTCACAGCTGAATTCTTACTAGATATTCAAAGAAGAATTGGTACCAATCCTGTTGACACTATTCCACAACATAGAGAAAGAGGGACTCCTTACTAAATCATTCTGTGAAGCCATTATCAGCCTAATACAAAAACCAGGAAAAGACATAACCAAAAAAGAAGACTACAGACCAATATCCCTGATAAACATAGATGCAAAAACCCTTAACAAAATAGTAGCTAACTGTATCAACAGCATATCAAAAAGATAATCACCATGAGCAAGTGTGTTTCATTCCAGGGATGCAGGGATGGTTTAACATATGTGAGTCAATAAATGTGATACACCACATAAACAGAATTAAAACAAAAATCACAAGATCATCTCAATAGAGTCATACAAAGCATTTGACAAAAGCCTGCATCCATTTTTGATTAAAACCCTAAGCAAAATTGCATACAAGGGACACACCTCAATGTAATAAAAGCCATCTATGATGAACCCACAGCCAACATAATACTGAATGAGGAAAAGTCATTGTTCCCTGTGAGAACTGGAACAAGACAAGGATGCCCACTCTCACCACTTCTATTCCACAGAGTACTGGAAGTCCTAGCCAGAGAAATCAGACAAGAGAAAGACATAAAGGACATCCAAATTGGTAAAGAGGAAGTCAAACTGTCGCTGTTTGCTGATGATGTGATTGTATCCCTAGAAAACCATAAAGGCTCTTCCAAAAAGCTTCTAGAACTGATCAATGAACTCTCAGCAAAGTTTCAGGATACAAAATTAATGTACACAAATCATTAACTCTGTTATACACCAACAGAGACCAAGCTGAGAATCAAATAAAAAACTCAATTCCTTTCACAATAGCTGCAAAAAGAAAATAAAATACATAGGAATTTACCTAACCAGGGCGGTGAAAGACCTCTACAACAAAAACTACAAATAGTAAATGGCATTTAGTTAGGAAGGTAGTATTAAATTTGTCCCTCATGTTAGCTGAATTCTTTTGGCATTATCTTGGTCCTAGAAGGCATTCAGGCTAACCGCAACTCACTGGCCAGATGTGCTCTGGAAAATAAAATTTCTCACTGGCCAGACATATTCTGAAAAAGAGATTTCTTTTTTGTGGGTCAACTGAGGCTGTGCAATTGCTAAGGTGTCCTGCTGTACCAAGACTAATGTCTCAAAACAAAAAGAAAGGTGAGAACAGAGTCGTAATGCAAAGCTATTTGGTTTTCTATAGTATGTCCTAACTGTTTATGGTGGTGGAGGATTTGTTCAGCTGGGTAGGTTCAGAAGTGGGAATGGGGGATCTTGAGGTCATTACTGCAGGTTGACCTCATCTTGTTGCTTGGATTACTGTTGGCAGTAGTCCTAATCAAGTGTTGTATGAGACAATGTGAATACATTTTGCCCCTGCCTCTGTCACTGTATTTAATTAAAGTGGTCAAAGGAATGGTGTACTAATGGGAAATTTTGCCGGAAGTCGAGATGGTATAAAAAAGAGGGCTAGACATTATTGCATGTCTTATAAGCAAAGACACAGGCTGGCATCTGTTCCAGACAATCTTTTCAAGGATATTTGCAAAGCAAACAGCCAGACGTAGTGTTTTCCTCTGAAACAAACATCAGAGAAGCTTTTTGTGAAGTATCATAAAGATAGTGTCTCTTTCTGGAGCAAGGGCAGGAATGCTCATTGTACATTTTACAAGATTTGGGTTTTCTAGGCTCTGGATTTTTCTTTTGTAATGCATCCCACTGAGTGTGTTAACATCATCTGGCTCTGGTCTCAGCACCCTGTAGAACTAGGTCTTCGAAGGACTGGTTATTATTAATGCTATGAGTGATAAAGTATAAGACCAAAGGAAAGGTAAGAACAGAGTATACTTTATCACTCACCTAGGAATCTCAGGTCACTTGTCAGCATTCTTAAGACGATGAGAGACTAACTTATCAGCTTGCAAATGGAGTAAAAATATACAACTTTCACAGTTCTTGATAATTATATATATGTCATAACAGCCCACAGAAAGATTAAAAAAATACAAAAAAGATAATTATATAATAAATAATGAAAAAGTTAAAGCTAAATAAATTGGTTCACTTAATCATTTTTAATGCAAGTATTGAATATTTTAAATAAAATTTAATATTTAATATTTTTACCTGAAATTTGTTATTGACATATAGAGATAAAAACATATAAAGGAATACTAAGTACCCATTATTCATCAATTTAAATTTAAATACCACATCCTCTTATTTATCCATAAGTTCTATAGAAAAAGGTTTTTATGACTTGTGTCAACTGAGATTGATTGATGGTTTTTAAGAAGAATTTTAAAATTATATTTGGGCCTAGCTGGAAAAACTACTATGGTTAAGGAAATAGAAGCTCCTATGCCAGGTATTTCAAATCTCTAAAGAAATAGTTATCTGTTTTGAGAAATATATTTAATATAAAATTGTGTGAGCCATAAAAACAATTAACCCTTTTCATTATAATGTTCTTAAGTACAAAAATAAGACGAGTTATGATTACCTTGTGCACATAGCTCTTGTACTACTAGTTTGCTTGTGCTGCTGTTACAAAATGCGATAGACTGGATGACATAAACAACAGAAGTTTACTTCATCGTAATTATGGAGGCCAGAAGTCCAAGATCAAGATGGCAGCAGGTTTGGTTTCATTCTGAGACCTCTCTTCTTGATTTGTAGATGGTCATTTTCTCTTTTTGTCTTCACTTGGCCTTTCTTCTGCATCTGTTGTCTTTGTCATAATCTCTTCTTTTTATAAGACACTGGGTATATGAGATTAGGGCCCACCCTAAAGACCTCATTTTAACGGATTTATTTCTTTAAATACCTATGTCCAAATACAGAGATACATTTCTGTCTAAGATACTGGGGGTTAGGTCTTCAACGTATACATTTTTGATTACACATTTTAGCCCATGCCAGCTCTTAAATGGTTGAACAACTGAAATAATTATAAATTACATGTAGATCAAATGTAAAACCCAATAAATTTCAATTTATGAAATTCAATTTAATATTATTATTATTAATTACTAGTATTATTATGGTATATCAAAGGAAAAAGTCCCTGCCTGGAAGCATGAAGCCTCCTGCAACTTTGTATGGTATTTATTTATCATTGTATTTATTTATTTATTTATTTATTTATTTATTTATTTATTGAAACAGTCTCACTCTGTCTCCCAGGCTGGAGTGCAGTGGCATCATCTTGGCTCCCTGCAAACTCTGCCTCCTGGGTTCAAACAGTTCTCCTGCCTCAGCCTCCCAAGTAGCTGGGACCATAGGCATGAACCACAACACTAGGGTAATTTTTGTATTTTTAGTAGATACGGGGTTTCACCATGTTTGTGATGCTGGTCTCCAACTCCTGACCTCAGGTGATCTTCCCACCTTGGCCTCCCAAAGTTCTAGGATTACAGGTGTGAGCCACCACTTCCTGCCTATACACTCTTTAAAAAAATAAAATAAATTTGATTGTGTATATTTAAGGCATACCACATGATATTACAGGATAGAGATAAATAGTGAAATGGTTACTGTATTGAAGCATATGAACATAACCATCATTTCAAATATTTATCCATTTTTTAATTTTTGTAGCAAGAGCAGCCAAAATCTACTCGTGTAGCATGAATTCCAAGTATAGTACAATTTTGTTAGCTATGGTCCTCACGTTGTACTTTAGATCTCTAAACTTGTTACTTCTGCATATCTGCTACTTTGTTACCTCTGATTAAAATCTCTATGTTTTAACATAATGTGTGTACACGTGTGTGCATTTCATATAAATATATCTGAATACAAATAAGGAGAGGTATAGGAAGAAACTTGCACCTTTGTGTTCCAAATTAGGCAAGAGAAAATGTGATTGAATGCCATCAAAGACCCATATTCCTGTCCTGAACAAAGTAATACAACGGGTCAGCTTCATCTGACCATTCATGCAGGAAGATGCTCCAAGATGGTCCTAGACAGATATTTTTAAGTTTTGTGTTATTTTTAATTGGCAAATACTAATTGTATGTATGTATAAGTTACAATTTGATTATAGGATGCTGATGAAACTTTTCTGTGTCTCCCCTCTCCATCCATTCCCTAAAGGGCTGAGTCAAACTGTATATACCAGAACATACTAGGGCCCAAACTGTATATGCCATTAAAGAATTCTATCTTTGATAGTGAGATAAGATGCATGTGTATAATACTTGGGTACCATGTGGCATTGATATTGATAAAGAATAAAGGGAATTATTATCCTTTACTCTCCATTTCCTTTTATACTAAAATTTATTTCACAATGCAATAAACTATAATTCAGATAGAGTCTGGCTGAGACAGGTTACAGAGTCCTAAATTTGAACAACAGCAACAATGACAATGGTGACAACAAAAACAATATATATATTTTCCTACCCAGTGTTGTGTGTTTTTCCCCATCTTGAGAAAATGTAAACAGGCACAGACTTGTTTGGTGATTTGTCCAATGACAAACTGCTTATGAGAATTTAAATGGAGACGTTCTAACTCTAAAGCTCATGTACGTATCTTTTGCACCAGGAGTCAGCAATTTTTTCATAAAAGGCCAGACAGTAAATAGTTTACGCATTGCAGTTTATAAAGTCTCTGTGGCATCAACTTAACTCTGCCATTTTGTCATTAAAATAGCCATAAATGAATAAGCCTACCTGTGTTCCAATAAAGTGTATTTATAAAAATTGAAAATTCGAATTTCATTTAATATAATTCTCATGGGTCATAAAATATCATAATTTTTAAACATTAAAAAATTCTTAACTCATGGTTGATAAAAAAATAAGCAGTGAGTCAGATTAGGTACACAAGTCACACTTTGCAAACCATTGTTCTATACTATATTTATGCTTATGTTTTGAACACAGGTGATTTTTCTGTTTTTTTGTTTTGTTTTGTTTTAGATTATTTTCAGACTGCTCTTTGATAAGTTTAGCATTCCTTTACATGTTTTATGTGATCTTCAATAATTTTCTCAGTTTGAACAACTGTGATTTTTTGTATAGATATTATATAGTGACATCATTTGTGTATCATTTTAACTTTTTGCATCATTTAAAGTTAAGTTTTTTCTCTTTTCTGTCCTCTTAACCCATGATAGTAGAAAAATAACTGCATAACACCTCCAAGATAATTTTAAAAGCAAATGATATAGTACTACAATAAACATCTGTATGGTATTTATCACAGTATTTCAAAATATGCTTTTATATTTTTTAGCATATTACAAGGAGACAACTAGTGAAGTAATAGTGGACATCTGAGTAACGAATACTTACATCTTCACAATTTTCTGAAATTGTTCTTTTTAAATATTATTTTGACTCTGTGTAATATGTTACATAAAGTTAGAATGGCTTGTGTAAGAACAGGAATCACTGCTTTAATCAGTGTTTAAATTCTCTTTTAATTGAATCTGCAGTAGCTAATATTCTTTCTCTGAGAACTGCATTCAAAGTAAAGATAAAGTCAGTCCTGACAAAGGAAATAGCTCAAATTTTGGCATTGGCTTTGATTTCTAGCTTAAAGCAATTTAGTGAATTGGAACAGTTAGGGACTAAGGCCCTCTCACTAATGATAGCATGAAAAAGAAAAAAGTTTAAAAGGTTACTAAGAAATAATTGTTGTTTGGAAGAATCAATTTTGTACAACTTATGGCACAATTCACATATGATGTCTGAGATAATTCACACAGAATTTTAAAAATATTGCCTATCTATTGAAGAAAATTGACTTTCCTGTTTTTCAGCATAATTATTGATAGAAATATACAAAAATCATATTGCTTAGAAATGGAATATTACATATCTTCAGAAGAAAATGATCTGCCTTAGAAAAGCATGTAATGTGCAAAATTCCCTGTTAACACACTTAATAACTTAAAACCTAATGCTTACATAGCACTTACAAATTATAAATACATTTTACATTAATAATTTATTGAATTCTTATAAAATCCAAGTAGGCATATATCACTATTTTTTTATGTGTTTTTTAATATTACATACAAAGAAATGGAAGCTAAGGCCATCCAAATGACACTTGTGGTCACATTAAATATAAAGAGTCTTGATCATTCCTTTCCACCTACTTTTTCCTTCTTATTTTTCTCTATTTATATAAACTAAGACCAGAGCTGGGAGGAAGGGATGGACAACTCTTACAAATATAATCAGAGTGTGAGGTAGACAAGAATCCTGACACTAAAACAATCATCTTTCTACAAAACATACATATATGAAGACAGCACTAATCCCATAAATAGACACAATTACTATTTGTAAATTAAGTTGTTTTAAAAATACCAAGAAAATAATAATAACACGTCTCATAAATCGCCTCCTTTTCCTTCCTATCACTTTCTCTCTCCTCTACACAAACCAGTCAGCAATTCCACTCTCATGAGAAATGGTATGCTTACATTCTCTCATGTTTAAGAGAAAACAGAAACTATTCTCTAGCATAGGTCTATGCTTACTTGCTAAATGGACATCTATTGCTATTTAAGTTTCAGATTTTAAGTGATTCAAAGGGTCAAAATCATGCACATGGTTGCAAGTTTTTCTTAAGCAGACCATTTTCCTCTTGGAAAGAAATGTGATAACCTGTTGCTAAACAACATGATTTTTTTTATGTATTTCTATCACGAAATGGCCTTTAAGTTACTTTCTTGATCCATGAGAGGTTTTAGTCATTTTATTTGCATTAGCTTGACTAGAGTCTATCTCAATTTACAGTGTTCCCTGTGAAAATTTCAATATCACTGCACCTGAGTTGGTATCCCCAGGCCTTACTTTAGAAGAAAATGTATTATGATGCTATAGGCATTTGGGAATATATTTCTCACCTTATATGGTTGATAATTCAATGAACTATTTCTGTTTTCAAATATCCTATTATGTGGTCAGGATGATTTTACTTCATCTGAAAATTTTGAGGTCTCTTAATATGTTTCCGGCAGTCTGTTGATTCTATATTTTATGTGTGTAGCTGTAATTTTACTTTTATTTTGCCAAGTCTTTGTTGCTACCTTGTAACTTATGCTAGAAACGCCACAGTTTAAGGGCAGCAATTCATTATACCAGTGTAAATTTAACCAAACACATTGATATTGCTGACAGGTGGCAGGTCATCAATAATAGTAACCACTTCTGACAATACCAAGTGGCTTTTTTATGACATTGTGTCCTAGCAAATTTTTACTTACCATTTTGTAATTCAAAGGCTAGTTTCTTCTAGAAATAATGAATATGGATGCTCCATTTACAATGTCATTTTGTTTATCAGAATTCTTCCTCTTCACTCCTTTGTAATCTGATCTGTGGGCCTTTAGCTTTTGTTATGGTATTCCACTTGAGTTGGCATACAAATATGTTTAAAGTAAATAATTCTACTGATCAACCACAACCAACATTTGAAGAGAGTTATTAAATTTATTAAATACTTGTCAATTCTCCTAAAGTACTGCTGTTTTCTTTTTTCTTTTTTTTGAGAAAAGACATTTTATATATTTAAAGGATGTATTATTATTATTATTAATAAAATTAAGTGCACATGTATCTAAATGGGTTTGACACCAAATATAATATTCAGCACTAATACATTGTTACATATGAATACGTTTATAAACAAATCAATTCTGTAATTTTTAAATCATAAAATAAAATTGTGTATTTTTATCAGCATATATATGTATATCCAGGAATTTTTTTTTTTTAATACTTAAATGTTCATAGTAACTTTTATTGTTCAAATAATAATAGTCTGCATCTTGAATGAACACAAATGTCTATGCCCAGTTGAGTGGATACAGACATTCTGGTATATTCAGGTAATAGAACACGACTCACTGTGGTAGGCAACTTCTAAACTAGCTCCTTCTGATCTCAGCTTCCTGGTATTCACTACATTGTGTAATCCCCTCCTGTTGAGTAATTTCTTTCTAATCAATAAAACATCCCATTGCTGAGGGGATGTCATTTCTGTAGCTACATTACTAGAGATTGTAGCATCTTGCTAGCAGACTCTCTCCCTTGCTGGTTTTGATGAAGTAAATTGACACCTTGGGGAGGCCCACATGGCAACAAACTGAGGGTGAAATCTAGCTAATAGCTGCCTAATTATCTCAGGCCATCAATCCAACTACCCAAGTGCAACTGATTCCTGCCAACTGTTATGTTAAGTGAGGCTGGAAGCAGACCCATCCCAAGTTGACTTTCAGATGAGACCTCGGTCCCGACTGCTTCCTTGTTTACAGGTTTACCTACAACTTTAAATCAAAGAACTCACATAAACCATGCCCAGATTTCCGACCCACAGAAATTATGAGGTAATAAATATGTGTTGTCTTAAGACATTTAATTATTGTAGATTTGTTAGGAAGTAATAGATAACAAATACACTCACCAATATAAAGGAAGAATCTAATGATATATACAGTATATGTTTTCTCTTGGTGTGTAACAAATCACCACAAACTTAGCAGCTTCAAATAATGTTTACTTATTAATTAGTGAATTAATTAATTTCTCTACAAGTGAGAAATCTGAAAATGGCATAGCTGAGTTCTCTGTTCATATCTCACCAGGCTGAATTTAAGGTATTGACCAGGGCCATGATCTCATCTGAGGCTCCGGGTCCTCCTCTAAAGTCATCTGGCTGTTGACAGAATTCAATTCCTTATGATGATAAGACTGAGGTCTTAGCTTTTTTGCTGGCTG
>NW_012116411.1:2123516-2147035 GCF_000951035.1 Colobus angolensis palliatus
GAGAGAGGGCATCCCTGTCTTGTGCCAGTTTTCAAAGGGAATTTTTCCAGTTTTTGCCCATTCAGTATGATATTAGCTGTGGGTTAAGTACTGCTGTTTTCAAAACAGGAAACAAAACTATTGAGTAAAGTAATAAAAAAATTGACATTAATATACACACAATATGATGTGAATAAAATCAGAAATGCCATTTTTTCATTTTATGAAAGATTACCAGTCTTATAAGCATAGATAATCGCCATGTAAGAAAAAGAAGAAGGAAGTAAAATCTCCATCTCAACTTTCAGGTGCAGGCAAAGGAATAATATCACTTATTCTTAGTGCAACCAGATAAAAGAAAGTTTGGATCTTCTAATAAGACACAGGTATTTTCCCCTCCATGTTTGGGAGATGATTAAGTCATTGGGGCAGAGCCCTTGTGAATAGGATTAGTGCCTTTTGAGAGAGTCCAAAGAGATTTCCCTCTCCCCTTCTGCAATAGGAATTTCTTTTTTTTTTTTTTTTTCTTGTGCAAGAGAGTGGGTTTCACCAGACACCACATCTACTGGCACCTTGATTTAGGACTTTCCAGCCTACGGAAATGTGAGAAATAAATTTGGTTTATAAATCAACCAGTCTATGCTAATTTTTAAGAGTAGCCCAGACAGAAGATATTGATATAGGTCCTGAAATGTGAACCACTAAATCCACACACCAGAAAGAAACGTATGAAACATCTGTTAAAAAGAAAATGAAAAAAAGGCCCAAGCAATGAAACTTGAGAGAAGCTGAGAAGACAGTAGATTAAAATGATGGTTTTATAGGTTATGGGGCTTTGGTATGTCATAGAAAGGTTTGTGGTCTCAGTTTTCTCAATTAAAAAGTGAGGAAAATTTTCTTAACATGCACAGAATCTCCAAGAATTACATAGTGTTTTAAGTGTGTATCACAGTATTTGTAATATAATCAGTATCTAATGACTATCACCTACAATTTTTGCTGGTGTTGTTTTTGTTATCATTTTTTGTACATACCTTTGATAGAATTTGCTATGAAGGCCTGTTATCTTATAATGTAGGTCTTCCATCAAAAGAAATTGCATTATTTTGTAGAGTAGGATGAATACTGTATTTTCTAAGAAAAAAAAAGAATGTCAACCACAGAAACAAATATTCTGGCTTAAACAATCAGGATAGAATCTCATTCAAAACATTACTCTTCAGATATATAATATTGGAAATCAGATAATCACAGAGTCACAGAATGCCTAGACATCTTCTATAACTGTAAAATGAATGTTACTGTCTTCATCTCTGCTCTCCCAATTTTATATCCTATTACTGCTCTATTTATTCTCCTCAGGAAAAAAAAAAAATGTGCTTTTCCTTTACAAACCTTTCCACAGTACCCTATGTTGTACTATGTCTTGAAAACTTCAGTGGAACACTCTTGATTGTTATAAAGTTGAATCTTGGCTCCTCCTATGCAGGGTCCTCTAGTTCCTTCTAATTTTCCACTGTACTGACCCAGAAATACGGAATGGCTTTACCACTTTGTGACCTAGTCAGCTACATGTTTTTCCTTAAAGGCTTGAACCCAAGATGGATATATGAACACTTTCAGGTACCGATGAAGGTATTTAAGTTATGGTCCAAAGCACTAGCCCTGAAAGACACTAGCCCTGACCTTGAGCCACATTTCTTAAACCCTCATATAAACTTCATAACTCGACCCACTCAACTGGGATATTCCTAGGTAGAACAACCCTTGTCTCCCTGTTCACCACAAGGATATGCTGCAGCTGTCCCTATACCAATGCTCACCTAATAAATGCTTTGGACTTAAAACCCTGGCATTTAATGGTTCTTTGTCAGAATCCCGACAAGCCCTTTCTCAATACATTTTGGGGCACTTCCACTTAGAAATGTCCCTGTTTCAGCTTTTGGGGTAACTCATCATGAGTTCAGTTGGGACAGCACACTGATTCCTGTTAGGTCAATTCCAATATAACGGGGCATCTCATCTCCTGTAGATATAGGGAGGAAAATCTAGGGGACTGTAAAATTCTCAGAATTTTCCAATTTCATTCTAAACCAGTACTATCTTATCTAACATTTCCCCATTCATATCAGTACCACACAACAAAGCTAAATAATACACATGCTTCATTTCCACTCTATGAACTCCTTTCCACTCTCCTCAGCCCATCCCTCACCATGACTACACCTTCTTTTGATTTCCCTCTCCACTTCTCTAATTCTTTTTTGGGGGACGTCTATAATCATATGCATGGCCTATGCAGCAATCAAGTAGACTAAAGGTTTTTTTATTTATTTTATTTTTTTCATTTTTTTTTTTTTGAGATGGAGTCTCGCTCTGTCGCCCAGGCTGGAGTGCAGTGGCCGGATCTCAGCTCACTGCAAGCTCCCCCTCCAGGGTTTACACCATTCTCCTGCCTCAGCCTCCCGAGTAGCTGGGACTACAGGTGCCCACTACCTCGCCCGGCTAGTGTTTTTGTATTTTTTTAGTAGAGACGGGGTTTCACCGTGTTAGCCAGGATGGTCTCCATCTCCTGACCTCATGATCCACCCGTCTCGGCCTCCCAAAGTGCTGGGATTACAGGCTTGAGCCACCGTGCCCGGCCTAGACTCAAGGTTATAGGCTTCCAATAAATAACCACTTGTTGCATCTCAACCATTTCTACTCCAAGCAGTGAGGACTTTGTTGTCCTCCAGAACTACTCTAGTTATAAAAGTTATAATTAAAACAATCTTATCCTCTTTTTACAGCTTTCCATTCCAGCTCTCTCCTTCATTATGGCAAAAACTATTCTCCAGCCTCATTAAATCTTCCTCCAAACTTTTTACCACAGAATTTCCTCTTGGACTTCCAAGTTCCTTCTGTCTTCAAACTCTTCTACATGTATTAATTGTCATAGAATCCCTCATTTACACAATTTTTGCAGCAGTATGCTTAAGAATCTTTCTTTCTGTTTTTTTATCTCATCAAAATACAATATATTAATCCTGGATCAATCCAACAAGTCTGATAAACAGAAAATCTGTAAAACAGAAAATAACAAAACAAAATCACCCAGAGTAAAATAGACACGATAACAGACACTTTAGAGTTTTCACCTGTATCTATATGGGGAGGATTTTACCCACAAAATAATAACTTGATAAGAAACTTCAGCAAAGTCTCAGAATACAAAATCAATGTGAAAAAATCACAAGCATTCCTATGCACCAATAACAGACAGAGAGCCAAATCATGAGTGAACTCCCATTCACAATTGCTATTAAGAGAATAAAATACCCAGCAATATAACTTACAAGGGATTTGAAGGACATCTTCAAGGAGAACTACAAACCACTACTCAAGGAAAGAAGAGAGGACACAAACAAACGGAAAAACATTCCATGCTTATGGAGAGGAAGAATCAATATTGTGAAAATGGCCATATTCCCCAAAGTAATTTATAGATTCAATGCTATCCCCATCAAGCTACCATTGACTTTCTTCACAGAATCGAAAAAACTACTTTAAACTTCACAGGGAACCAGAAAAGAGCCCGCATAGCCAAGACAATCCTAAGCAAAAAGAACAAAGCTGGAGGCATCAAGTTACCTGACTTCAAACTATACTACAAGGCGAGAGTAACCAAAACAGCATGGTACTGGTATCAAAACAGATATATAGGTCAAATGAACAGAACAGAGGCCTCAGAAATAATACTGCACATCTACAACCACCTGACCTTTGAAAAATCTGACACAAACAAGCAACGGGGAAAGGATACCCTATTTAATAAATGGTGTTGGGAAAACCGGCTAGCCATATGCAGAAAACAGAAACTAGACCCCTTCCTTATACCTTCTACAAAAATTAACTCAAGATGGATTAAAGACTTAAATGTAAGACTTAACACCATAAAAACTCTAGAAGATACCATTCAGGACAGAGGCATGGGCAAAGACTTCATGACTAAAACACCAAAAGCAATGACAACAAAAGACAAAATTGGCAAATGAGATCTAATTAAACTAAGGAGCTTCTGTGCAGCAAAAGAAACTATCATCAGAATGGACAGGTAACCTACAGAATGGGAGAAAATTTTTGCAATCTATCCACCTGACAAAGGGCTAACATACAGAATCTACAAAGAACTTAAACAAATTTACAAGAAGAAAACAACCCCATCAAAAAGTGGGCAAAGGACATCAACAGACACTTCTCAAAAGAAGATATTTATGCGGCCAAAAAGCATATGAAAAAAATCTCATCATCAGTTGTCATTAAACAAATGCAAATCAAAACCACAATGAGATACCATCTCATGCCAGTTAGAATGGCAATCATTAAAAAGTCAGGAAACAACAAATGCTGGAGAGGATCTGGAGAAATAGAAACGCTTTTACACTGTTTGTGGGAGTGTAAATTAGTTCAACCATTGTGGAAGACAGTGTGGCAATTCCTCAAGGATCTAGAACCAGAAACACCATTTGTCCCAGTAATCCCATTACTGGGTATATACCCAAAGGATTATAAATCATTCTACTGTAAAGACACATGCACACCTAAGTTTATTGTGGCACTATTCACAATAGCAAAGACTTGGAACCAACCCAAATGTTCATCAATGAGAGATTGGATAAAGAAAATGTGGCACCTATACACCATGGAATACTATGCAGCCATAAAAAAGGATGAGTTAGTGTCCTTTGCAGGGACATGGATGAAGCTGGGAACCATCATTCTCAGCAAACTAACACAAGAACAGAAAACCAAACACTGCATGTTCTCAATCATAAGTGGCAGTTGAACAATGAGAACACATGGGCACAGGGAGGGGAATATCACAAACTGGGGCCTGTCAGGGGGTGGGGGCCTAGGGTAGGGATACTAGGTGGTGGGTTGATGGGTGCAGCAAACCACTATGGCACATGTGTAACTGTGTAACAAAACTGCATATTCTAAACATGTACCCTAGAATTTAAAATATAGTAATAAAAAAAAAGTGTACAAAGAGAAAAGGAACAGAAGGGAGGGGAAAAGAAATAAGTTTTGATCCTAAATAAGAAGAATATAACACTATCACCATTCTTTTCACACCCAAACTGAGAAGTTCAACGTAGTATACCTGGAGTAATAGCAATTTTATAAAATAAATCATTAATATCAAAACACATAGAAATCTACATTTTAAAAAAGAAATTTCAATAATTGTTTTTAAGAGTCATAAGAATTACCTTGGAATAAGTTTTCCAAATTACTGCTTTAGGCACAATGTTATTTATAAGTTTATAAATAAATGCTTTTTGACACCAGAAATACTATCATGTAAGGCATGTTATAGTCCAATGTTTCTGGAAATTAACTGAGAGAATAATTAGTTTAAAAATAAATATCTCAGCTCCTGGATAATTATGATAATATTGTATGATTATTTGCACTCTGTTTTTAAACAAATTGTATGTAGAAGGACAGATGCTTGTTTTACTTAACTTTTCATTGTTGAAATTACCAGTCCTAAAATTAAAACTATGTTCAGAAATTGATTAATGTTTCAATAATTTAAGCTTTTCAAAGCAATATATAACCATTTCAAATGCAGGTAATATTATATTCCAATATATTAATAAAAATACTGCCATAATTTTTTTAAAAAATAAGAAAATCAAAATAAAAATATAAAAATTATGTTTTCATATCCATATGTACTTTAGGATAGGCAAAATGTGCAGTCGACAGCGTGGGTGGAATCCTGCTGAACCTATTAATAGAGAACTGGGCAGAAAATTTCAATGCAAAATTTTCAAAGGGAGGGACAAGAGAGCCCTCCTCATCTCGAACAGGATGGCTTTGACAACAATATTATAAAATACGACTCCTTAAGAAAGCAGAAGACAAGGCAATTTTATAACTGGGGAGGGAGAATGAAGAAAATCTTCTTTGATGAAAGTCTCAAAGTAAGGTCTATTTGCTCAGATGAAAAAGGAAAGAGAACAAAGAAAAGCAAAAATCCACCTTATAATACATTACAAATGGAGTAGAGGGATGATCTTTTGTCATCCCTCATCTTTGAAGAAAATGTGGTGTTTTAAAAAGTACTTACCGACATCTTTATGAAATATGTATGGTATTCTCTCTGTGACATGTGGAGACAGAATAGAAGATAGTTCGTATCATTGATCTTAGACAGAATTACATTTATGACATTCATAAATAGCCAGACACTATATACTTGGTGGATCTTTTAGAACTCTAACAAAAATTTCCAAAGAAGGGTGTGGCAAGAGTTTGTTCCCTTGCAGAATATAAACATTATGGCAATTAGCTATTACATTTATATTTAAATGTCAGTACAATTCTTACTAGAGGAGCAAAATAGTACTGTGTCGCTGAGATCATTTCTAACTCTTTAACACTCTGAGAATAAGGTCAGGGACTTGTACCAGTATACACTAACAATTCCAGAGACTTTTAAAATGTTAATTTAAATAAAGACAATTTGAAATTAACTAAGATATATATTCTTAGGAGGCAGTATCATGTAGTAGAAAGAACACTATTTGAAGAGAAACTGTGTGAATTTGAGTTACAAATTATCCACTCATTAGTTACATTGTGCCTTCATTTATAAAACTCAATGTCTGTTCTGGAAGCAGACATTGTCACAGAATTGTTAGGGTTGTCAAATGAAATAATGTGTTTAATTTTTGTAAACTAAGAAGGACTATGGAATACAATATCTGAGTATTACTGGCTACTAAATTAATAAAGGTAGTGTGAATAAAATAAAGATTTTCAGAGTATTTACATGGTATTAAGCAGTTAGCATATTGTTAAGCAATATATGATATTGTTTGGCTTTCCCGAATCACATCTTGAATTGTAGCTCCTGTAATCTCCACGTGTTTTAGGAGGGACCCAGTGGGAGGGGATTGAATCATGGAGGCAGGTTTTTCCCTTGCTGTTGTCCTGATAGTGAATAAGTCTCATAAGATCTAGTTGGTTTATAAAGGGCACTTCCCCTGCACACACTCTCTTGCTTGCCACCATGTAAGACTTGCCATTGCTTCTCCTTTGCCTTCCACCATGATTGTGAAGCCTCACCAGCCATGTGGAACTGTGAGTCCATTAAACCTCTTTTTCTTTATAAATTATCCCATCTTGGACATTTCTTCATAACAGTATAAAAATGGACTAATACAGCATGTATTATCTCATGAACTTCTCTTAGTCTTTATTTTAGAAAAGAAAAAGGTGATGTTACTGTAAATCAATCTCTCTTACTATAACCCATCTAGTAACTGGAAAAATCCAATCTGACTGAAAACTCATTCTCTTTTTACCTACCCCACATAACATCATAAGAGACTGGAGTTGTTAGGACAGCACTGAGAAAATTTCCTATTTTAATCCACCAATTAACTTTTTAAAGTGTAATTGGTGGTATAATATAATGGATTAAGCACCCTTGTATGCCATGTTTAATTGTCTTGGCTTTACTTCTTAAGTCTATTTGTGTCAATCAATTATTTGTGGGCTTCAAATACCTTAATACAGGCACATCCAGAATTAAACTCACTTTGTAAACCTATGTGGAATTCATACATGTGTAGCCCAGAAGTAGGAGGAGCCAAATGCCCAGTGGGCTACCTTTGAATAATGGGGACATAATAAAAGTAATAATTGTTTCTCTCTCTGAATTCCTGGAGAAATAGTTCTGAGATACAGTTTTCTGAATTCCTGGAGAAATAGTTCTGAGATACATTTTTCAAGACTCCTCAGAAGATACTGTAGGTTAGAGTACTGGTTACCCATAGCAATGGCCAATTTGATCATACATTTTTGTATTTGATTTTCTCTCCTTCCCTATTCACTTCCTCATCCCCTGGGATTACATCCCAAATAAACTCTGCATTGCAAGCTTTTGTCTTGACCTCTGCTTAAGCTAGGAAATCTAGGTTAAGACCTGTTGTTTGAAGAGTCACAAAGTTTCTATAGCTGAAATCGACTATTTGTATTATTTGGAAACTTTCTGCCAAGATTTACATTAAAAATCTCTTCACTTATATTAACCTGTTTCATATTGCTCTAAGACTTATATGTTAAAAAAATGATACTTTTTCAAATATGCTGAAGACTACTTGGCACAGCAGAACTTTACCTTAAGATATAGGAAAACATTGAAATGAAATAGGACATTTTTCTGTTTAAAGACCAGGTTGCATAAAAATTGAGGAGAGAGAGAAAGCACCTCAGGAAAAGATTTCAACAGAGTAATGTAATACATTACTCTGTTTATTACAGTGCCTAAAGATGCTACTTTCCCAATCCTGCTTTCTCCCCTCTCCCCACCCCTCCTTTTTTTTTTTTAACATTTTACTGGCAATAAACATCTTGCTTTTCTATCTTGGTCATCTTGGCCTTAGTGTATGCTTAGTTAGTTGGATGGCCCAACTAACATAACATGTAATTAATAATTATTATTAAGTGAAAGGACAAAAACATAAAAATGCAAGAATATATTACTGACAAGAAAAGGAGTAAATAATTTATTACGATGCTGTGCCAATTTTGTGGCAAGACAATACAATATAAAGATTAAGAGAGCAGGTTCTGGATTCTATCTGAGTTCAAATCTTGACCTGATACTTTCTGGCTGCTGTCTAATATGCAAAAAACTATTCAGCTGAGAACAACAGGCAACAGGGAGCAAGATGGTGAAACTGAAAACTTCAGCAACCCCTCCCCACCCAAGGACACCAAGTTAAAGTTAATAAAAGCAGAAAAAACACCTTCATAAGAACCAAAAATCAGGTGAGCACACATAGCACCTGATTTTAACTTTGTATCATCTAAAGAGGCACCAAGGAGATAGAAAAAACAGTCTTTAATTGCCAACACCACCCCTTCCCCATCCCTGACAGTGGCAGCCTGGTGCAGAGAGCATTGTCGGGCACTGGAGGAGGGAGAACACAGCAATTGTGAGTGATTGAACTCAGAGCTGTCCTGTTAGAGCTAAGTTAAAACCAGACCCAAATCACTGACACCTGCCCATGGAGGGCACATTTAAACCAGCCCTTGCAAGAGGGGAATCACTGATCCCAGTGGTCTGAACTTGAGTGCTTGCTAACCTCACCATCGAGGGCTACAGCATTCTGTGTACCTAAAAAAACATGAAAGGCAGTCTAGGCCCTAAGGATTGCAATTCTTAGGCAAGTCCTAGTGTTGAACTAGGCCCAGAGACAGTGGACCAGAGGGGCAGACGACATACTGGGAAAAGGGCTAGCACAGCCAATGGAACGCTCGCATTACTCCTCCCCCTAACCCCAGGATTCATAGCGCCTGGCTTCAAAAGACACACGTTCCTTCAATTTGAGAAGAAGAGGGGAAAGAGCGGGGAGGACTGTCTCTTGCACCTTGAATACTAGCTCAACTACAGCAGAATAAGGCAGCAGAGTGCGGCCCCTAGCTCCCAAACAACATTTCTAGATACACTCTGGAACAGAAGGGACTCCAGTTCCTTGAAGGAAAGGAGCTGATCCTGGCGGCATTCATCACCTGCTGACTGAAGAGCCCTTGAGCCCTGAATAACCAGCAGCAATACTCAGGTACTGCATCAAGGACCTTGGCTGAGTCTCTGAGACTTGCTGACTTCAGGTGAGACTCAGCATATTATCAACTGTGGGGGCTAAGGGGTAAAACTCTTGCTTGAGAGAAGCAGAGGGAAAAGTAAGGGGGACTTTGTCTTGCATCTTAGGTACCAGCATGGCCACAGTGGCGTAGAGCAAGATGTGGGCTTTTGGGGGTCTGCGATTCCAGGACTTGACTCTTGGACCTGCCCTGGGCCAGAGGGGAGCCCACTGCCCTTACAGCTGAGGAGCACTTTAAACATGAATTCAGTTTCTTCACAAAGAACCAACTTCTTTTCATTGATTTTCTCTACTGTCTGTTTTCTATTTTATTGATTTCTTCTTTTGTTTTTATCAATTCTTTCTGTTTGATATTTGCTTTGGGACCTTTGCTTCTCTTTTACTAAGTTACTGAGATAAAAGTTTGGATAATTTATCTTATAATTTTTTTTTAATATATGTATTTAGTGGTATTATTTTCCCTCTTCACATTGCTTTAGCAATGCCGTATATGTTTTTATATGTTGAATATTTTTATGACTCAATGCATGTTTTGGCTTCCCTTGAGATGTCTGTTCATTTGACCCAAGGACTCTTAGAAGTGTGTTAGTTTCCAGGTGTTTGTAGATTTTCTTGTTATCCTGTGTTACTGATTTTTACTTGGATTCCACTGTAGTTCAAGAGCACACTCTGTAATTATTTCAATGATTTAATCATTTTTTTATGGCCCTGGCTGTGTTTTACTAATATATTCCCTGGGTGTTTGAAAGAAAATCTATGTTATTGTTGGGTGGTATGCACAGTAAGTGTTGAGTAGATCCTGTTGGTTGATGATGTTCAGTTCTCTATCCTTGCTAACTTTCTGTCTAGCTACTCTATTAACTTTTAAGTGAGATATGTTGAAGTCCCCCAATTATCACTGGGAATTTGTCGGTTTCTCCTTTCAATTGTATCAGCATTTGCTTTACATATTTTGAAGCTCTGTTGTATGGTGAATTTAAAATTGCTAAATATTCTGGGTTGATCACCCTTTTTATCATTATGCAGTGTCCTTCTTCATCCCTGATAGTTTTCTTTGCTCCAACATTGACTTAATCTGAAACTGATACAGCCACTATAACCAATCTAGACACTGTGAAAAAGGACTTCCGTTACTACCACATGAAAGCGGAAGATCAGTCTTTTTTAGTTGGTCTCCACTGACACCACAGATGGTTGGCCTTGTTTCCACAAGATGGTGATCAGAGAACCAACTCCGTACTCTGCTGTCTCATTTAAAAATTTATTGTTATATTTATTCATTTTATTTTAATTGACAGATAATTTTATTTGATTATATAGTTATGGGATACAATGTGATGTTTTGATATGTTTACATTGTGGAATCAGTAAATCCAACTAGTTAACAAATCCATCACCTCACATACTTATTTTTTGTCTATGATTAAAACATTTAAAATCTACCCTTTTAGTAGTTTTGAAATATATAATGCATTAATATTTATTATAATCACTACGATATGTAATATAGCCACAAAGCTTATTCTTCCTACCTAATTGAAATTTTGATCACTCTCTCCTTTTCCCATCCACCATCCTTCCCCAGCCTCTGACAACCACTATTTATTTTCTACTTCTGTGAGTTAAACTTTTTTAGATTCCACATGTATGTGAGATCATGTGATATTTGTCTGTGCTGGCTTGCACTTAGCATTGTATTCTCCAGGTTCATCCACGTTTTTACACATGACAATTTCTGTTTTAAGGCCAAATATTATTTTATTGTGTATATCACATTTTATTTATTCATTTATTCCATGATGGACACCTAGGTTGCTTTCATAACTTAGCTATTAAGAAAAATGCTGCAAATAACGTGAGAGTGCTGACATCCCTTTATACTGACTTCAAACCTTTTGGATATATGCCCAGAGGTGGGATTACCAAATCACATGGTAATTCTATTTTTGGTTTTTTGGGGGAAATGCCAATCTGTTTTTCATAATGGCTGTACTAATTTATATTCCCACTAACAGTGCACAAAGGTTCCCTTTTCTCCACACCTCACCAACACTTGGTATTTTTTGTCTTTTAGATAACAGCCTATCACTCAGGTAAGGTAGTGGCACCAAGTTACAGCCTGATGAGAGAGGAAGTGTTGGTTCCCATTTGGTCTTTGCTGGCAAGGGAGAGCTGGAGCCACATTTCCTCTAGTATATGACTGAAGAAAGGCAATTACATTTCAAAAGTATTTTGTCTTGCTAGGCTGCTCTTTCATTGGTCTTTGGCTGCAGAGATCAGGCTTTTATTGTAGCTTTCTGTTTACATCATTTGTGTTTCTGGGTTCCTGGTTTATCCAGTACTAAATCTGGGATATATGAAGCAAAAGGAAAAATAAAGCAAAAACAGAAGCAAATAAAAAGCAAACAACAGAAACAAAGCAAAACAAAACAGGAAAGAGTTTGTATTGTTCCTCAGGTCGTGATGTACTTAGCTGGTCTGCCTTCTCCCAACTCTCCAGGGTCTTTTTATGTATGTATTACATAATGTGCTCAGGAATTTTAGATTTAAGTAGCAGAATAAATACAGAAAATACTTCTACTTTATCTTTCTGGTATCAGAAGTCTCAGGAGAACTTTAAACCATACTTACAGATTCACACCAGACCACTTCATCAGACTCTCTGGATATGGTCTTGTGTATTTTTTAAAGTCTCGTGTATATGCTCAATTAAAGAATTACTTTGCAGTTTTCATTATGTTCACCCTCAAGGTCTGAGTGTCTCAGCCTGAAGATACACTTCCTACCTCATATATTTTAGCAGCCAAGATCCTGGTTCTGATGTGCCATTTGAGTTGAGAATTTCGATACAAAAAACACACTTTCCTAGTGGCTACCTGTGTTTGAAAATCTTCATTCGCAAAAAGCTTGTGTATGGTTCCTCAATTTTGCTATCTGTTTTCAAAAAGCTACTACATTTTCATAATCCCTCCTATTACCTTGTAAAAGTAGTTGCTTTGCAACTTAGTAATGTATGAATTATTCACTGTGTGTATGTGTGAGTGTATGTGAGAGAGAGTGAAAGAGGGAGAGAAAGTGAAAGAGGGAGAGAGAGAAAGGCAGAGACAGAATAAAGATTTAATTGTCTATAATATTAGGGAAACCTATCAAGCTACATACTGGTTTATACACAGTTAGAAACTCACTTTCACATAGAAAAAGAAAATTGACTTGTTCATATAAAAGAAATACAAACTTTATGAGCTTCACCTTTCATTTATAAGATATTACCATATACACGACACTATTATCTGCATCATTAATATATGTCAGATTAGTTCTTTTCTCAAATTCTATGTTATTGCAACAATAAATTTCATTTATATGTTCTCTATTATCCATGTACTATAGTAATCTACTTTCAATTTTTAAATGAATGATGAGGAATTTTTTCAGCATTGCATTTGTAGGGTACAATTACATACTGCTTTTATTTTTAACAACAGCCATACATTAAACAAATATAAAACAATAATTATTTGTAAATATATGTTTTTGTGTATAGTATGTATTTATCAAAATGTCTAAAATAAAAATAAACTGTAGTACTTGCTAAAAATTGGAAGACATTTTTCTTATTGCTGCAATAGAATATCAGTTTTTTAAAGAAAGCCACTTATTTCTCTTGTGCATATTCTAAAACTAAAAATTAATTGTAAAAATAAAAATAAAAACTAAATTATCAGATTAACAAAATATAAGGATGGTTGAAGATTTACTATGCAAATGTTAACCCAAAAACAGGAAATATTAATGCCAAATTCATCTACTAGAAAAATGCATAAAAGTAGTCAAAATATATTTGGAAATAATAAAAATGAACAAAAATAATTAAATTGTTTTTAGCATTGTGTGGTAGGCTAAAAATACCCCCCAAAGATAATTTTGTACATGAAAGGAATGGAGTATTAAATTATTGGAGAAGCCAATGATATGTAATTCAGTATATTATGTAGGAATAACTGACAAATATTTTGAGGAAATGGTACAGCCTTAATTACATAGTATACAAAATAGACTCCAGCCAAAATGATCAAAAAAAAACCAATGTTATAAAAAATCTAAAAGTAAATATTGGCAAAAATATTAGAGTCTTGTAAAGACTTTTTAAGAATAATTGAACAAATAATCACAGTCTTAGAGCAAAAAAATCAATTAATTAATTAAAAAAGCACTACAGTACAGCAGCATTTATCTGGTTCAGCTTTGCCTGCAAGGATGTGTTTGCTTCCAAAAGAGGAAGGAGACTAGCTATAAAAACTGAAAAAAAGTGTGAGCCAAAACTTTATGTAAGATTTTCACCCAACAGAAGAGGATATAGCACTGCTAGGAGACATGAAGCAAAAGCAAATGAGTCATGATAAAGAAGGATAGAAATGTAGGAATCTAGAGGTGGCAAGTATTCTTTTCTGTTTTTCCTCTGTAGTATCTTTGTATGTTTAGTCTTACTTTTCTTCTGTAGTATTTTTGCTTGTATGTTTAGTCTTAATTGTTTGATATTTTCCTCTTTTATAACTTTTTCCAAAGCAAACTAGCTAGTTTTGCTAATTCATGGCCCTTTGAGAACAGAGAAGAGCTGACATACACCACTTTTTACTACCATATTTGTTTATTGTGTGAGCACATGACACTCTGTCTTGTTTCATGGTAAAATAGCAGTAGTTTTATTTCTAAACTAAAGGATCAGAGAAGAAAGGAGTTTTGCCCTCTTTCTGTCTCCTGTGTTCCATGAACAGCCTTTTATAAGTCCATGATAGTTAACCTACTGCTTCTCAGCTTCAAATCCATGCTTGTATATCCCGCTTTAAGATACTGAGAATGAACTCATTCTTTTTTATGGCTGCATAGTATTCCGTGGTGTATATGTGCACATTTTCTTTATCCAGTCTATCATTGATGGGCATTTGGGTTGGTTCCAAGTCTTTGCTATTATAAATAGTGCTGCAATAAACATACATGTGCATGTGTCTTTATAGTAGAATGATTTATAATCCTTTGGGTATATACCCAATAATGGGATTGATGGGTTAAATGGTAT
The DNA here is from genome assembly GCF_000951035.1 of Colobus angolensis palliatus. NCBI lineage: Eukaryota > Metazoa > Chordata > Mammalia > Primates > Cercopithecidae > Colobus > Colobus angolensis. The sequence continues at coordinate 2,138,238 of NW_012116411.1, forward strand.
TTCTGGTCCTAGATCCTTAAGGAATCGCTACACTGTCTTCCAAAATGGTTGAACTAATTTACACTCCCACCAACACATTGACCCAGGGAGGGGAACGTCACACACCGGGGCCTGTCGGGGTGTGGCAGGGGGGCGGTGGAGAGCAAGGGGAGGGAGAACATTAGGACAAATACCTCATACATGTGGGGTTTAAAACCTAGATGATGGGTTGGTAGGTGAAGCAAACCACGATGGTACATGTATACCTGTGTAACAAGCTTGCATGTTCTGCGCATGTATCCCAGAACTTAAAATTAACAAAAAATAAAAATAAAAAAAGATACTGAGAATGGACCCTGAAAACCCCATTTGTTATTTGATAGTTGACTTCCCCCTGGTCGTGCCAATAGGAGGCAGGAGATGGAGAATGCAAGACTGGTGGAGCAGGCGGGAACTTCCTACTTCCTCCTTCCTGTTGGTTTTCTATTCCCTTCCATTTCCTATCAGCTATGCTCCATCTCTCTTTCTTCATCTCATGAGCAAGTTTAGTGGTAGCTGTTAGAACTATCTCTATACTTTCATGTTCCCTTTTTGGCCTTGACACTTGCTTACATAGTTAACACTTACTTGTATCGAATTCTGTCTGTTAAAGTGAATGACATGATTTCTAGCCCCTGACTGGATTCTCACTGAAAAAATGTTTTTCACATTTTTCCCTTCAGTGACTCTTTGTGGGCTATAATCACACAGACAGAATCCATTTTCTTTTGTTGTTTATTTATACATTTATGCTACATGTGCACTGTGTAGCACTCTGATTGAGGGTGGTGTCCTAAGTGTTAGGATAAAGCAATGACACTATAACCCTTTCCCTCATAGCCCAGGTTATAATAAGGAGATAAGCAAGTAAACCAGAAATTAAAACACAGTGTCTTATTTGGTTATAGGTAAGGTGTAGGGTGCTATAAGAACAAATCTAGTTGTTAGAGTTCAGAGTCTCCTCCAAAAAAGTGTCAACATGAGTAGATGGAAGAGATACAAAAGCATAACTGCGTGCATAATAATATACATGAAGCTCAAAAACTGTCAGTGAACAGGAATAATCTGAAGAGAAAGAAAGAATTTATTTCCCTTTAACATTTAAACCAGGAATTTTTCTTCCATAATGGTTCTAAAATTGCAAAAGCATGTACATCTAACTCTGTGCCAAAACTATAACTTGACAAGACCAAAAGCTACAGCAACTTCAGTCTTCTGACACCTAATTTTACAATTTCTTCCTGAAGCTAGTGTGTGTGTATGTGTGTGTGTGTGTGTATAATAGTTTCAAATATATATTTTATATATATATTATATATATATATATATTTCCCTCCCTCCTTCCTGTGTTTGTTGAGGGGTATGCACGTACCTTCAAAGCAACATGTTACAACATTGGCCTTTTCAGAAATTCAGGTACCACATCAGGAGTGAGTGAACTGCTTCAATTATTTCACAGTGAAATTCCCATATGCTCTAACATTGATAATCATACTGGGCCAGGTACTTCCATTATTTACAATATTTAATCTTTACAGCAGCCCTCAGTGTTTCATAATATTATTCCTACTTTAGAGCTAATAAAATTGAGGTTCACAAAACTGAAGACAAGTACCCAAATGATGATGCTACAGAGTTCTTCAGCTACAAGGAACTTTCTCCTTTTTGCTTTTTTTCTTCCTTCCCTTCATCTTTTCCTCCTTTCCTCCTGCTTTGTTTTCTGTCTTATATATTTGATGGAGATTATATGAGTCTTGTTAGTCAAAACTGCAGTATAATTTACATTTAGTAAAATTCACCCTTTCTACTACCTGCAGAATGTTTTATTTATATTTTCAGAGTTTTGAGAAGTGTATACAGTAATATAACCACCACCACAATCAGGAGAGTTAGATCAGTCACCGCTGTAAAACTTCTCTCTTGCTCTTTTCATAGTCGGACCCTCACCAGACACCCTTGTGTGGCAGTGTTTTCTGTCTTTCCTCAATGGCTTATAGTTTCTGTTCCATGGGAGAGTGTAATCCCTGGGAAGCTATGCGCTTTTGTGACCACTAGCTGCTCACTCATCTAGCCCACATCCTAAGCAAAGCTGTCCTCCCTCTCCAGCCTTTTCCCCAGTCTTTCTTATGAGGTCCAAAGAGCCTGCTAATGGGTGCAAAATGTCCTGTGTCTGCAGCTCCCAGGAGTTCTATACTATCACAGTAGCTCACACTCTCCCTTTAGCATTTCTTCACAAATTTAGCTGAATTATTCATTTTAGCTTATACGGTGACTGTGTCTTCCTCTGGGGGCTCTATTTCAGGTTAGCTGGAGCTCACTTTCTGTCTCTATTTGAAGATGCCTGGCTTAGATTTCAAACAAGTTGGATGCCCTGTGACCTCAGCCCTCTGTTGGGTTCAATAAATTATGACTTTGTAAATAATACAGCTTTCTCTTGTCGGTACGGATAGATTGCTAGGACAAGAGTGTCTTTCTGATTTTCCTCATCTTAAGCAAAATGTGGAAGTGTCTTTCATTTTTAATATTGAAAACTAAGGCAGACACTAAGGTATGACATACATTTGAGAGTAAGTAAAAACTTTGTCAACTAGATAGCCTTTTTTTATGGTCTGTGAGTACCAATATAATGTTAACAATTAGTGAATTTTGCTCAATCTTATAAAAGAATGAAAATTTTGAGATGCAGCAGCACTGAAGGACAGTTGTATATCTCAATTTCTTGTTCATTTTATTTCTAAAGAAGATAATCTGTTTTGGTTTCAGTAGCTTATTACAGAATCCATAGTGTAAAATGTAGAACATCAAGGTTACCCTAAATTGGAATAATTTTATTAGCTATTCATTTGTAATATATTGATATAAAATACATTATATTATTGCAAATAATTGTATTATAAATTATTATTATATTATGAATAATGCATTGCATTCTTATACATAGTTGCATTAGCTATTCACTTGCAATACATTGATATGGATGTAGTTTCATTGTCATAACCTAAAATATGCATATTGTACAGAATAAGCTGGGCTTTTTGATGTAGAAAATTATTATGTTTTCGGTTTGTCTTTGCATGATGTATGACTTGGCAAATCTGCTCAATATTTCCTTTTGGAATAAACAAAATACACTCTAACGGTAGTCCCATAGAATCTCAAGTTTTGGAATGATCCTTGAGAGTTCAACTCCCATCAAACATTTCCCTTGGCAGATATGGTGATTAGGTCAATAGTTATTGAAGATGTTAATTGTTAATACTGTTACATCATGCTACATTCAAATCACAATGCTAAACTTTATAATTTATGACTGAACTATTCTTCAATATTCAAAGCATCAAAAGTATAGACGTCACACTGTTTTATGACGATGTTGCAGAAAGCAGAAGAAAAGTTGTTATAGCAAGAGTGACATTATATGTCAATCATCATATAGTTGTAATACATTTGGATAATGTTATGCCAGTGCTCATGTATGACATATGGTAGTACTGACATAACATTATCCAAATGTTTAATCTTGCTATAACAACTTTTTTTCTGCTTTCTGTAACATGATCAATAAAACAGTGTGATATATATGATAAATGATATATATGTAATACATGTGACATAAAATATGTGACATATATCTGTCTCACATGACTTTTATTATTATTTTTTTGTTATTTCTTCAGCTATCTGACCATAGTAGACTAGTTACAATTGGTTGATGCATAATAACACACAGTATATAACTGCACATGATTGTATGACGCATCAAACAGTGGGGTTTTCAAATTAACTTCCAATTACCAGGTCTGCTATTTTCATTTTCTCAGCATTCTTTCTCCTATGTCCTCTCTCTAGTTATTTCTTTTTTAAACCACTTTTCTCCTACTTTCAGAGTGAAAGGAGTATTCATCAGTAGTAATTTCGTGTTGCAAGCGGTTGCATAGTGCCAAAGCAACTTTACAGTTGAAATTTAACTAGATGACAAAAATGAAAAGGTTAGAAATTATTTTAACACCAGTTTTATTATAGCTCTAACTTGGGTCATTTAGTTCTTGTGTTTTTCTTTAAATTATTTTCATGAATAGTTATTAACTTGGACAAAATTATAACAGTAAAACTTGTATTTCTTCTAGTGTAAATAAATTCTTAGAAATATAAGAGAAAATAAAAAATGGAGTGAGGGTGGGAGGGAGAGAAAAAGGAAAGGTAAGAGGTAAGAACTTTCTGGCTTGAATATAAGGCTCATGGGGTAAAGTTTAAAAATAAATGAAATAAAAACTAAATGCAATCTTCTAGATTTTGCAGACACTGGCTAAAACTCAGTTTTAAAATTCATAGTAGAATCTATTGAGCTAGTATTGCTAGTAAAGTTGATGAGCTTTGGTTCTACAGTCAGGTAGGCCTGGCTTGAATTTGAGCTCTTCTGTTTTCTTGGATGTTATTTAAATGCCCATAGTCTTATCTGGACACTGAAGAAAGTTCTGGACACCACTGACATTCAATAAAAGTGTAAACAATTTTAATTGAATGAATATTTCCTTCCAAAAAGTTTTAGAAAAAAATATCATATGCCCTAGATAATACTTGTATCTAGGCTGGACTTTTTTTGCATTTTAAATATCATAAGTATTATAAGCATGCTTGATAGTAACTGCACCCTTCCTTAGTTTCCCATTTCTATTGATCAACTTCTGCAATTATGATAGAGAATGGTAGAAGCTATTGTGATTATATTACTAGTCATTATAGGTTTAAACTGTCTAAAATCTTACCGTTAAAAATTAAAATGAAGGCCTGGTGCAGTGGCTCATGCCTATAATCCCAGCACTTTGGGAGGCCAAGTCTGGTGGATCAGCTGAGGTCAGGAGTTCAAGACCAGCCTGGGCAACAGGGTGAAACTCAGTCTCTAATAAAAATAATAATAAGCCAGGCATGGTGGTGGGTGCTTTTAATCCCAGCTACTCAGGAGATTGAGGCAGGAGAATTGCTGGAACCTGGGAGGCAGAGTTTGCAGTGAGCCAAGATCACACTAGTACACTCCAGCTTGGGCAACAGAGTGAGACACCATCTCAAAAATAACACCAAAAATCAAAAAGTAGATTGATTATGCACAAAATTCCCTTCAAAAGTTATTTTTAGGTGAATTAATGAGTATTACACTAGAGTCACTTATTATACCTAAATGCTGAAAATTGTACTACACATAATACTAATTATTAATAGCCTGAAATTCTTAAAATCAAAAATTTCCTATTTGCTTTTACTAATCAATGATAATATTTCATATTATTTTTGTCCCCACTTTATATTCATTTGACATATTGGTATACTGTAATAATATAAGAAAGTAATTCAGGCTTAATTTTTATAAAGAAAAACACTTTTTAAAAAGAAATTAAGCACTCTTTTTACAAAAAGTTAAACACTTAAGCAGTTAAGTACTGCTTCACAGACATAAATCATCTCTATTTACAGAAGTGTTAATTGTTTTATAAATAATATTCTAAGTTTTGTAAAGTAGGAGAATAGCTATTCCCTTATGTTACATTTACAACTTTCACTGATACTACCAAAAAACCCATAAAATTCAGCCAGTGCTTAATAATACTATTTGATTTTATTCAGTAAAATATGTATATGAAAAAAACTGATTTTTAAACAGCGAATTCTTAATTCTCAATGATTTTTCTTTTATTAAGAATTTAGGGGATTTTTTTGAAGGACTCACACGGAAAAAAATAAATCAGTCCAGTCACTTTCTCTACTATGTTTAATAAGAAGAAAATTTGTAATAGAAAGAAGATGCTTTATAATTGTGGAAACAGCTGGGTTCAAGTCTCAGTTGTTAGTTGTACCATTTTGGAGAAATAATTATTGTAAGATTATTTGAAACTGATATGAGATAATGAATTTAAAGTTGTCCCACCACCTAAATAATATGCAGTGCATGTTTGTTGAAGCTCTTGCTTGTCTGGAAAAATTTAAATTAGAGTCCTGAATTTCTTCTCTTAAAAAATTCTGTTACTATCCCCTCTTATGATGTGAAATGTATTTTATAATACAATATTTTATTTAGCACAATGTTCAGTAACATGGATTTTTAAATCATATTTCCTGGACTTGAACCCTGACTCTGCTACTTGCAAGATGTAAAAACTCACTTAAGTTTGTATATTTTTGGTGTTTAATTTCCTCAAGCACAACATGAGGAACATATTTGCACAAAGGGGAGGTATGATTTGAAGCGTCAATATAAATAACATGGTACCTGGTACATAATAAGAACTAAAGAATTAACTGTCATTACTATTTGAGAATTGGTGCACATTTTTCACACGGGGTGCTACTTTCCATTTCATGTATTTGTAATCTTTAAATACATTAAGAACACCAAAGTTATTTAATTTTGTTAGTGCAAAAATCTATTCAATCAATTACCTCTAATTACCCAGCTAGCATCTTATCCTTAAAGAATAAAATGTATAATGGCCAAAGCATTTTGTAAGTATTTGATAATTTTAAAAGTATAGAGATACAGTCTAATTAAGAGTGGGTTTAATCTATAAGAACAATAAATATAAGTTAAATAATTTATTAGTCTATCTGATAAAAAGTATTTCACATATTTAAATCATGTAATTAATATTTGAGATTAGATGTTTTATACATATGGTCAGATAATTCACATAATTCTGGTAATCTGGGGCTTTATCACCTAAATTTCTAAATCTATGATTACCCAGCTAAAAAGTTATATTACTTGAAGCAACATTAGTGAACTCTTTAAACTTGTAATTACTAAATAGAGTGAACTTTTTTTAAGTTTTTAGAACTAATAGTTTTTTCCTAGTGTCATTTTTAATATTTACAGGTAGTCTACCATGAAAATTTCTGGATAATAATACAAAACCATCCGATAGAGAAACAGATATAAAAATGTTCCATTCGAATTTGTCATTGATCTGACCTGAGCTGGCAGTGTAATTCAGGTAGTTATTAAGATTAGTTTACTCATCCATGAGTAAAAAGATAAAAATTATCTTTCAGTAACTCTAGGTAATATCGGGGGAACCAGCCCCGAGTATTTCAACGTAGGTTCTTTCTATTTTCCCTAAGTGTTGGCCAGTCTGAGAAATAAAGAGAAAGAGTACAAAGAGAGGAATTTTACAGCTGGGCCTCCGGGGGTAATATCACATATTGGTAGGTCCGTGATGTTCCCTGAGCCACAAAACCAGCAAGTTTTTATTAGGGATTTTAAAAGGGAAGGGGGTGTATGAACAGGGATCACAAAGATCACATGCATTAAAGGGCAATAAAGGTCACAAGGCAAGGACAAAATTAGAATTACTGAGGAGGGCCTATGTCCCGCTGTGCACATATTGTCTTGATAAACATTTCAACAGAAAACAGGAATCGAGAGCAGAGAACCAGTCTGACCAAAATTTGCCAGCCAGGCTGGAATTTCCCAATCCTAGTAAGCCTGAGGGTACTGCAGGAGACCAGGGCATATTTCAGTCCTTATCTCAACAGCCATAAGACAGGCACTCCCAAAGCAGCCGTTTATAGACCTCCCCCGAGGAATGCATTCCTTCCCCAGGGTATTCCTTGCTGGGAAAAGAATTCAGCAATATCTGCCCTACTTGCATGTCTGTTTATAGGCTCTCTGCAAGAAGAAAAATATGGCTGTATTCTGCCTGACGCCGCAGGCAGTCAGACTTTATGGTTATCTTCCCTTGTTCCCTGAAAATCGCTGTTACTCTGTTCTTTTTCAAGGTGCACAGATTTTATATTGTTCAAACACACGTTTTACAATCAATTTGTACAATAGTGGCCCTCAGGTGATGTACATTCTCAGTTTATGAAGATAACAGGATTAAGAGATTAAAGACAGGCATAAGAAATTTTAAGAATATTATTAGGTAAGTGATAAACGTCCATGAAATCTTCACAGTTTATATTCGGAGATTGCAGTCAAGACAGGAGTAAGAAATTATAGAAGTATTAATTTTGGGAACGGATAAATTTCCATGAAATCTTCACAATGTATGTTCCTCTGCCATGGCTCCAGCCGGTCCCTCCATTCAGGATCCCTGACTTCCTGCAACAAGGTAATATTCCAGATGTTAGAGATATATTGTCATTTTTGTTTCACTCTTTCACATCTGCTCATCTTCTGAGTCTTTTGAAGTCTATTGCCAACATACTTGGCAATATTTATGAATGGTTTTAAAATATTTAAAATTTGGATCTAAAATTTACCCTTAAAACATATAAGCATACTTTAAAAATTATAGTATATAGTCTGTTATTGTAATACCATTTCTGTAATTTGTGAAAAATTGATAATAGCCAAACTATCTAAAAATAAGAATTTGGTTTAGTGTAAGGTAATTCATCTGTATGTGTAACATCATATATTATGCAATGATATATTAAAATAACATTTTGCAATATAAATAATTTAAATATAGACTATCATATAAAAAATAAGTTGTAAAATAGCATAAGCATTATGATCTCAATTTTGTAAAATGTAGAAACTGAGCCCCATGAGAGCAGGTGGCCAGTGAATGTGTGCCGTTCATTCACTACTGTACACCTATTTCAAGCACTTTGAGTAGGTGTCAGTAAACATTTCTTAAAGAATGAATAAATAAGACTAAAACTAAATGTATAATTGTAAAAGAATATATATATATATACACATGTATATTTATTATTTGTGTGTGTATATATATATCACTCATATCTGTGTGTGCGTATATATATATATATATTTCCCTCCC